>NC_041389.1:634467196-634488349 GCF_002162155.2 Triticum dicoccoides
CCCCACCCCGACCCCGACCCTCGACACCCTGACAGCACACCCCGACACCCTGACAGCACACCCCGACCCCGACACCCCGACACCCCGAGACCCCGATCGACCCCGGACATGATGATGATACAAAAACATCATATATATTTGTGTTGATCGGGTGTATTTTTTATTATGTTCATGATGATGATACACTTAAATTATATACATATTATTATGTTCATGTCAGGTACCCAATTTTTTATGTTTTACTAATTTCGTTTACTTTTTGTCATTGCAGGTGTTGACAGGATGGTGGGCGAGGGCCCAGAGCGCCCGAGCCTCCTGCGAGCACTACTATGAGGGGTGGTTCCATTATTGCACCCCAACCCCTCCGGAGAGCGCTGCTAGATAGTATGCAGACAACTGCGGTGGGTGCTTCTACTTCGGCTGGGAGAGGTCGGGGGAGGACGAAGAAGGCTGGTAGAGGTGGACGTGGCCTCAGGAGAGGTAGGAAGGCTGCTACGCCTTCCTCGCCGCCACCCTCAGCTGATTCACTCGACCACGGGACTGCTCCATTAGACGTGGACCCGTCTCGGACTCCGGTCCATGAGCCTCCGGTCGCTGATCCATCGGCCCACCAGACTCGGGTCGCCGATCCTTCGGCCCACATGAGTCTGGTCCTAGAGTCTTCGTCGCAGAAGACTCCAGTCATGGGGTGTTCGTCCCAGAAGACTTCGGTCCCGTCGTCTTCTTCCCACGAGACTCCGGTCCCGCCGTCTTCTTCCCACAAGACTCCGAAGGCTAGTGGCCCGGAGGATGGTAGCAAGGACACCTTTTCAAATGATAACTACAGCGAGGACGAGATGGTTGAGAAGGGCAAGAAGGTCTACAAGCGTGGCAGTACAAAGCTCCCGCCCGTGCCGACGACCCCCGACCAGAGGTGGTTGATTGCGCCTAAAGGGTTGAAGTAAGTGCATTTACTATTTTTTTAACCTTTTGCCTTCATGTTCCTTCAAATTAATATCTAATGTGTTAGCCTTGTCATACTGCAGGGGCTGGGTATACCCCCATGACCGTGGTGTCCGTAGGCCCAACCAGGTCCTTGGCACGCTTTGCCGGCAGCACTTCCGTGGGTGTGTTACGATGCCCGGTGAGGGTCAGGTTCCACAGCTAGCACTAAGCTGGGAGCTGTACTCTGTTTCCCCGGCCCCTCCAGGGGAGATGGTCGCCGGTGTCGCGTGCGAGACGGTGGCCGACATTGTGTTCCGTCGGTATTGGGTAATTTCTCCTTTAGAGAATTAAAAATGAACACTGCCTACCTAGTGATTGTACTAATCATTGTTGTCTTCTTTGATTGTAGACCTTCTACGGGGTTTCAGAGGGAGAACAGGAGGCCGCGGCTATGGTTGTCGAAGCCGAGTGCAAGCGCCTACTTCAGAACTTACGGCACGAGGCTCAGGTGCAGGCCGTTCGAGACTACTACGCCTCACAGGGTATTAGGAGGGCCAAGAAGAAGTGTCACAGCAAGTTTCTGAGTAGGGAGAAGTACTTGTCGGTAATTATACCTACTCTTAAGGCCTTGAACTTAGTTTTCTTGATTTGATTCGTAGCGCTGAAATTTCTCTTGACTCACTTAGGTGCCCCCGAGATGGTGTGTCGATAAGATGGACTGTTGAGAGGCGTTGGTGGATGCGTGGTGCTCTCCCGAATGGCGGCTCGAACACCAAAGGGCCAAGGATAAGCACGACCAAATGGAAGGTATGCCACACCATCAAGGGAGCTCCAACCTGTTTGAGTACGGGGATAACTGGGTATGTGGTTTGCCACATGATTCATGCAATTTCATTCTTCATGGTAGCATTTATCGTTTCCAAAATGACTTAATATGCTTAGTTAGTTAAAATGACATAATAACTACCTTGGATAGTTCATTTATGGCATATTTAGCTCTAAAATGGCATAATAACCTTTAGATAGCTCTATAAATGACTTAATATGCTTTAGTTAGTAAAAAATGGCATAACTACCTTGGATAGCTCAATAATGACTTAATATGCTTTAGTTAGCTAAAAAATAGCATAGCTACCTTGGATAGCTCAATAATGACATAATTAGCATACTTTGGTCAAAAATGTCATAATAATATTTCTTAGCTCCAAAATGACCTAAACTTAGCTTATTTTCCTCGAAAATGACATAATAACCTTTCTTAGCTCCAAAATGACCTATTTACATAGTAATATCATTCTTAATGCTAGCTTGAGCCCTAATTAACTAATATTTTGTTCCTCTCTCTCACACGCACTACCATAAGAAGCCTGTGCCTACTCTGTTCGACCTCTATGGCATGGCCCATATGGCCCCTGATACGTCTCCAACGTATCTATAATTTTTGATTGTTCCATGCTATTATATTACCCCTTTTGGATGTTTATGGGCTTTATTTTACACATTTATATCATTTTTGGGACTAACCTACTAACGGGAGGCCCAGCCCGTATTGCTGTTTTTTGCCTATTTCAGTATTTCGAAGAAAATGAATATCAACGGAGTCCAAACAGAATGAAACCTTCGGGAGCGTGATTTTTGGAATGAACGTGATCCAGAGGACTTGGAGTGCAAGTCAAGAAGCAATCAAGGAGGCCAGGAGATAGGAGGGCGCGCCCACCCCTCCTGGGCGCGCCCCTGTCTCTTGGGCCCCACGAGCGGCCACCGACGTACTTCTTCCTCCTATATATACCTACGTACCATGAAAACATCTTGGAGCCTTTGCCGGAACTCTGCCGGAGGGGGAATCGACCATGGAGGGCTTCTACATCAACACCATAGCCCTTCCGATGAGTTGTGAGTAGTTTACCACAGACCTTCGGGTCCATAGTTATTAGCTAGATGGCTTCTTCTCTCTTTTTGGATTTCAATAGAATGTTCTCCCCCTCTCTTGTCGAGATATATTCGATGTAACTCTTTTTGCGGTGTGTTTGTCGAGATCCGATGAATTGTGGGTTTATGATCAAGTTTATCTATGAGAAATATTTGAATCTCCTCTGAATTCTTTTATGTATGATAGAGTTATCTTTGCAAGTCTCTTCGAATTATCAGTTTGGTTTGGCCTACTAGATTGATCTTTCTTGCCATGGGAGAAGTGCTTAGCTTTGGGTTCAATCTTGCAGTGTCCTTACCCAGTGACAGAAAGGGTTGCAAGGCACGTATTGTATTGTTGCCAGTGAGGATAAAAAGATGGGGTTTATATCATATTGCATGAGTTTATCCCTCTACATCATGTCATATTTCTTAATGTGTTACTCTGTTCTTATGAACTTAATACTCTAGATGCAGCTGGATAGCGGTCGATGTGTGAAGTAATAGTAGTAGATGCAGGCAGGAGTCGGTCTACTTGTCACGGACGTGATGCCTATATACATGATCATGCCTAGATAATCTCATAATTATTCGCTTTTCTATCAATTGCTCGACAGTAATTTGTTCACCCACCGTAATACTTATGCTATCTTGAGAGAAGCCACTAGTGAAACCTATGGCCCCCGGGTCTATCTTTTATCATATAAACGTTCAATCTACTTTTATTTGCATCTTTACTTTTTGCATCTATATTATAAAATACCAAAAATATATTTATCTTATCATACTATCTCTATCAGATTTCACTTTCGCACATGGCCGTGAAATGATTAACAACCCCTTTATTGCGTTGGTTGCGACTTCTTTGTTTGTTTGTGTAGGTGCGTGGGAGTTTTGAGGAGCCTCCTACTGGGTTGATACCTTGGTTCTCAAAAACTAAGGGAAATACTTACGCTACTTTGCTGCATCACCCTTTCCTCTTAAAGGAAAACGAACGCAAGCTCAAGATGTAGCAGCCCCGTACAAGAAGGCCAAGGCATTCACGGAGTCTGACCTAGATCATCCAGAGAACTTCACCAACATCTCCTCCCACCACAAGCTTGTGAAGTACAAAGATGAGGGGAAGGCGAGGAAAGGGGAGGACTTTAACCCAAGCCAGGATCCTTTTGATACAGAGCTGGTGATGATATCTGGTGGCGGGAGGTTCCATGGCTCTCAATCCATTGGTGATGGACTGGTACGTTGTCCTAAGACTCTCCCGCAGATCAAGAAGCGCCTGAGTAGCTCTAATCCTAAGATAACGCCTCTTGCACAACATGTGGAGCTCGCTGTGGCGGTTAGTTATATGGACTCTCTAACCTTTCCTCCATTACATTGTGTGTGCGTCCCTCGATGATTACAATGCTAACGAGGAGTGTTGTGTTGCAGGCAGCGGTTCAGAAAGAGAGATTGAAGACCCATGAGCTTTTGGAGGAGGCAAAAAGGGAGGCGGCAGAGAGGGACAAGGAGAGGGAGGAGGAGACGGCTAAGCTGTTGGAGGAGGAGAAGAACCGGAACGAGGCGTCTCACCGGGCCCTATACGAGCTCATCGTGGTACGTTTCTTGTGCATATTAGCCCAATCATGCACGTAATGTTCGCATTACTAACTAATATGGCTGACTCGTGAGAACCAAATGTGCAGACCATGTGCGAGAAAAACAGATAGGCCCCTGCATCGATGCCCCAGATTGCTCCGGCGGGCACGGTGAGTTTGATTTAAATGGTCCTTAGTTACTACTATTCACATTTCAGTTTGCATCATGCTAACGAGACATTACTGGAAATGATCTTTGGTTCAGCATGGCTCCCGACAAGCATCGACCAATCCTTCCGCGTCTGCCAATGCCGGAACCCCGACCGGTCCTTCACCTCCGTCTGCCAATGGCGCAACCCCGACCATTCCTACACCTCCGTGATAACGGTATTTTTCTTCTTATTTAGCCTGTTTAGTCCATTTATGACATAATTTAGCCTATTTAGTCCACAAATGACATAATAAGATGAAGAAAATCATGGAAGAGGAAGGAAAGAAGGAATAGGAAGAAAAGAAGAAGAAGAAGAAGAAGATCTTCTTCTTCTTCTTCTTCTTCTTCTTCTTCTTCTTTTCCTCCTCTTACTTGTTTTTGTTCATAAATGGCATCATAACCTTGCTAACCTCATAAATGTCATATACTTAGCTTGTTGTCCTCTAAAATGACACAATACACTTAGTTAGGTCAAAAATGGCATAATTTGCTACATTATCTCAAAATGGCATTTTTCTTCTTATTTAGCCTATTTAGTCCATTTTGACATAATTTAGCCTATTTAGTCCACAAATGACATAATAAGATGAAGAAAATCAAGGAAGAGGAAGGAAAGAAGGAATAGGAAGAAAAGAAGAAGAAGTTCTTCTTCTTCTTCTTCTTCTTCTTCTTCTTCTTCTTCTCCTTCTTCTTTTCCTCCTCTTACTCGTTTTTATTCGTAAATGGCATCATAACCTTGCTAACCTCATAAATGTCATATACTTAGCTTGTTGTCCTCTAAAATGACACAATAAGCTTAGTTAGGTCAAAAATGGCATAATTTGCTACTTAGCTAAAAAATGGCATTTTTCTTCTTATTTAGCCTATTTAGTCCATTTATGACATAATTTAGCCTATTTAGTCCACAAATGACATAATAAGATGAAGAAAATCAAGGAAGAGGAAGGAAAGAAGGAATAGGAAGAAAAGAAGATTCTTCTTCTTCTTCTTCTTTTCCTCCTCTTACTTGTTTTTATTCGTAAATGGCATCATAACCTTGCTAACCTCATAAATGTCATATACTTAGCTTGTTGTCCTCTAAAATGGCACAATAAGCTTAGTTACGTAAAAAATGGCATAATTTGCTATGTTAGCTCAAAATGGCATTTTTCTTCTTATTTAGCCTATTTAGTCCATTTATGACATAATTTAGCCTATTTAGTCCACAAATGACATAATAACATGAATAAAATCAAGGAAGAGGAAGAAAAGAAGGAATAGGAAGAAAAGAAGAAGAAGAAGAAGTTCTACTTCTTCTTCTAGTCTTCTTCTCCTTCTTCTAGTCTTCTTCTCCTTCTTCTCCTTCTTCTTCTTCTTCTTCTTCTTCTTCTTCTTCTTCTTCTTCTTCTAGTTTTCTTCCTCTTCTTCTTCTAACTTTCTTGTTTCCCATTTTGCAGATTTAATTCACTATATGGAAGCTTGCATGGATGGAGTGCTTGTTTCTCTGTTCTTCTTTTTGTTTTTATCGAAGAATAATGTGGAACTTGTTATATGGATGCATGTGTTGGATGAACATTGTGATAGTAGTGTTGGATGAACATTGTGATAGTAGTGTAAGATGTATGGATGAAACTGTGTTTCTTATATATGTATATATGTTGTCATGGATGGAGCTATGTGTTGCATAGATCATATGTCTGCTGTGCCTGTGAAATATATATATATATATATATATATATATATATATATATATATATATATATGTATATCTGTGCATGAATTCCAGTGAAATTAAAAGGATATGAATGAAAACAGGGGATATATAGCCTCTTTGCCATCTGTAGCAGACGACAAAGAGTACACGTGGCAGCTTCTTGTAGACACTGGGAGCACTGGCTGCCTATTTGGTCAGCTATGACGTCTGCTAGCGGCCGGCAAAGACCTTTGAATCTTTGCCGTCTGCTGGCGGACGACATAGCTAGCCACATGGCAGCTTCCCAATGCTGGCCTAACTGAGCTCTTTGCCGTCCGCTGGCGGACTACAAAAAACTTTTGAATCTTTGTCGTCTGCTGGCGGACGACAAAGAGCGCCCTTAACGCCCTAACGGCTCTGACGCCACCCCACTGCCGTCAGTTGTCTTTGCCGTCTGCTGGCCTTAGACGATGGATGGCACAATCTTTTGCCGTCCGTTTCGTGGAAGCGGACGACAAAGAAGGCCTATGCTGGCACCTGTTCAGAAGGACAGTTTGCCGTCCGCTGGCAGACGACAAAGATGTTTGCCGTCCGGGATCTATGCCTTTGCCGTCTGCCATGGCGGACGGCAAAGAAGCTGTTTCTAGTAGTGTATATTGACTCTTTCCGATGTTATGATAAATTGCAATTGCTTCAATGACCGAGAGCATAGTTTGTTAGTCCTCAATGAAGTTTCTGATTCATACTTGACATTGTGGATAGATTATTACTTGAGCATAAGAAATCATATGACAATGTATATATATATATATGTTGTTGTTTTAAGAATGATCATGATGACCTCATGTCCGTATTTTATTTTATCGACACCTCTATCTCTAAATATGTGGACATATTTTTCGTTATCGGCTTCCGCTTGAGGACAAGCGAGGTCTAAGCTTGGGGGAGTTGATACGTCCATTTTGCATCATGCTTTGATATTGATATTTATTGCATTATGGGCTATTATTACTCATTATGTCATAATACTTATGCCTTTTCTCCCTTATTTTACAAGGTTTACATGAAGAGGGAGAATGCCGGTAGCTGGAATTCTGGGCTGGAAAAGGAGAAAATATTAGAGACCTATTTTGCACAACTCCAAAAGTCCTAAAACTCCACGGAAGTTATTTTTGGAATTAATAAAAAACACTAAGCGAAGAAAATACCAGAGGGGGGCCACCCACCATCCACAAGGGTGGGGGCGCGCCCCCTGCCTCGTGGGCCCCCTAGCAGGCCTTCGGTGCCCATCTTCTGTTATATGAAGTCTTTTACCCTGGAAAGGAAGCTTTCAGGACGAAACACCACCGCCACGAGGCGGAACCTTGGTGGAACCAATCTAGGGCTCCGACGGAGCTGTTCTGCCGGGGAAACATCCCTCCGGGAGGGGGAAATCATCACCATCGTCATCACCATCGATCATATCATAGGGAGGGGGTTAATCTCCATCAACATCTTCACCAGCACCATCTCCTCTCAAACACTAGTTCATCTCTTGTATCCGATCTTTGTCTCAAAGCCTCAGATTGGTACCTGTGGGTTGCTAGTAGTGTTGATTACTCCTTGTAGTTGATGCTAGTTGGTTTATTCGGTGGAATATCATATGTTCAGATCCTATATGCATATTAATACCCCTATGATTATGAACATGAATATGATTTGTGAGTAGTTACGTTTGTTCCTGAGGACATGGGAGAAGTCTTGCTATAAGTAGTCATGTGAATTTGGTACTTGTTCGATATTTTGATGAGATGTATGTTGTCTCTCCTCTAGTGGTGTTATGTGAACGTCGACTACATGACACTTCACCATTGTTTGGGCCTAGAGGAAGGCATTGGGAAGTAATAAGTAGATGATGGGTTGCTAGAGTGACAGAAGCTTAAACCCTAGTTTATGAGTTGCTTCCTAAGGGGCTGATTTGGATCCACATGTTTCATGATATGGTTAGGTTTACCTTAATACTTCTTTTGTAGTTGCAGATGCTTGCAATAGGGGTTAATCATAAGTGGTATGCTTGTCCAAGAAAGGGTAGTACCCAAGCACCGGTCCACCCACATACCAAATTATCAAAGTAACGAACGCGAATCATATGAGCATGATGAAAACTAGCTTGATGATAATTCCCATGTGTCCTCAGGAGCGTTTTCCTTCATATAAGAGTTTGTCCAGGCTTGTATTTTGATACAAAAAGGATTGGGCCATCTTGCTACACCTTATTTACTTTCATTACTCGTTACCCGTTACAAATTACCTTATCACAAAACTATTTGTTATCGATAATTTCAGTGCTGGCAGAGAATACCTTACTGAAAACCG
This sequence comes from Triticum dicoccoides, assembly GCF_002162155.2. Lineage (NCBI taxonomy): Eukaryota > Viridiplantae > Streptophyta > Magnoliopsida > Poales > Poaceae > Triticum > Triticum dicoccoides. The sequence continues at coordinate 634,475,841 of NC_041389.1, forward strand.
CTTGTCATTTCCTTCTGCTCCTCGTTGGGTTCGACACTCTTACTTATAGAAAGGACTACGATAGATCCTCTACACTTGTCGGTCATCAGTTAGAAAACCCAAGAGAGGAGGAGGAAAGTGGAGTTGAGCGAACTGCAGAAGCTGAATGCAAGGGTACGAAAGCTAGAGGAACAAGTTGAGAGCCAGCGACCTACCCAAGCTACCCCAAAAGCTACCCCGCCATCTCAGCGGAAAAGCAGCGTGGCTTCCACCAAGCTCGTTAAGCAGCCTGACTTCACGTCTCCTAGCTACCCCGTGGATGCTATCACGAGGGCTCAACAGTGCCAGCTTATGATGCAATGGCAGAACCTCAAAGTCAAGGCGGCTGTCGGCTCTCTTGCACCTCCTAAACCGGACACAAATTTTCACTACCTTCCGATTCCACAAGGCTATGCTGTTGTGATGGTGGATGAAATAACGGGGGATTTGAGGAGCTCCAGCTAGACCAGCCTACAGGTGGAGGGGAGACTTAGCTGGGTCTTGCTTTGAAGACTCCATGTCTATGGCGGAAGGAGCACATCAAGCTTCTAAACTTGACACCTCCGCCTCCTCCTCCTCCTCCAGCGAGTCAGGGCACTCTGCCTCATCCTCATCTGGTGAGTGATTAGGGCACTCCGCCTCCTTCTCCGGCGTGTCAGGACGGCACTCCGCCTCCTTATCCGCCTGCTCCGGCGCGTCCAAGCAGCCCCTCCTCCTCCTCCGCCTCGTCAGCAACGGCGGAACACAAACGCCGCCGCTCTGGCTGCTCCGGCGCATGGGACCACTCCGCCTCCTTCTACTACTCATCAGCAGCAACAGAATAGAGCCGCCACCACTCTGGCATCTAGCAGTACAGCCAGAGATGGGAGGCAATACATATTCGGTCCATCTCTCAAGCCTGTAGAGAATTTACCATACGAGATGACCATGGAGGAAAACATGAAGATCACTAAAGTCCAAGTGAAGGACTTCTTTGAAACGCGAAGAGCTATCGAACATCCACCTTTGGAGGATAAGATAAATCCAGTGAAAGCAAAGCGCAGTATCAATGCCCTCAAGCGACCACCACCGCCTTCGTCGGATAACAACCATCTCCATTGTCTTAAAAAGACATTGTAAGAAGCGCGCCGGTCGGGAATTACTTCAAGTGACAAAAGGTTAAAAGAACGAAGAAGTTGGAAAAAAAATCCCCATCCCGGAGAATAGGAGAACCAATTGTGCACCCCGCTCAAGGTGTCTAGCGACATCGTCGCAAATCAGCCGCTAATGCTGCCCGGTACCAATCCTGGTGATTACCTGCCCGTTGATGTACATTTTGATACAATGGAGGTGGACGAATTCAAATACCACTACGGGAAGCCTCTTGTCAAAGGTGGAACTCTTGCTCTAACAATGATGATGCAAAGATTCCATGAATGGTACATGAAAACCTGCAGCGAGTTTGGGAAGGATGCTTTGTCGATGAGAATTAATGAGGACCCTGACTTCATTGGCCAAGAACTGTTAACTGTTTATTTTGACAAGTTTTTCTAGTTCTACAATCAAAAGGCCCTCGCCAAATCACTTGTGGCTTGCTACTGTCTGTAAGTACTAGTTTCTGCAATTAAGTATACATATATATATAGCTCAACTCTTTCATTGCATGTATATATAATTATCCTCACTATATTATGCAGATTGAAGATCCTCGAATGCAGAAAAGCACAAATCTATGACACTGGGTTCATTAACCCAAATGTCATACATGATTGGACGGTTCAAAAGAATCTCACAGAAACCGAGGACAACTTGCTACAATCATTGTTCAAAAATCAAAGCAAAGATAAAATACTCTTTCCTTACAACTTCAAGTGAGTGTTACTGTCTTGTGCATATTCGGTTTCCCTTATTACTCGAGGTTATAGTCATGTAACTGAGGAGTTGCATGCGTGCGCAGCTTCCACTTTATTCTCCTAGTGATTAAGCTTGAGCAGGGAGAAGCAATCGTCTTAGACTCGAGACGAAAAGATCCCGAGGACTATGCGGACATGACTCAAATGCTCCAGAAGTAAGTTCAATCGATCATTATCGCACCATATCGGCAACTTTGTTCATTTCCTGATATCAAGTAATTATTTTCATTGTCTGGCAGGGTTTGGAAAGAGTTCAACGCAATTTCTCCGGGACTGCCGACCGAGCTGACATTTAAACACCCGAAAGTAATGTTGGGGAATGCAGAAATTTCAAAAAATTTCCTACGATCATGCAAGATCTATGTAGGTGATGCATAGCAACAAGCGGGGAGAGTGTGTCGATGTACCCTCGTAGACCAAAAGTGGAAGCGTTATATCAACGCGGTTGATGTAGTCGTACGTCTTCACGATCCGACTGATCTCAGCACCAAACATACGACACCTCCGTGTTCTGCACAGGTTCAGCTCGATGACGTCCCTCGTACTCTTGATCCAGTTGAGACCGAGGGAGAGTTCCGTCAGCACGACGGTGTGGCGACGGTGATGATGAAGTTACTGGCACAGGGCTTCGCCTAAGCACTACGACAATATGACGGAGGTGGAATATGGTGGAGGGGGGCACCACACACGGCTAAACAATCAACTTGTGTGTCTATGGGGTACCCCCTCCCCCGTATATAAAGGAGTGGAGGAGGGAAGGGCCGGCCCTCTCTGTGGCGCGCCCAAGGGGGGGATTCCTACTCCCAGTAGGAGTATGTTTCCCCCCTTCCCTAGTTGGAGTAGGAGAAGAAGGAAGAGGGAGAGGGAGAAAGGAAAGGGGGCCCGGCCCCCCTCCCAATTCGGATTGGGCTAGGGTGGGGGGGCGCCCCCACCTTGGCCGCCTCCTCCTCTCTTCCACAATGACCCATTAAGGCGCATTAACTCCCGGGGGGGGGGGTTCCGTTAGCCCCCATGTACTCCGAAAAAATGCCCGAACCACTCGGAACCTTTCCGGTGTCCAAACATAGCCTTCCAATATATCAATATTTATGTCTCGACCATTTCAAGACTCCTCGTCATGTCTGTGATCACATCCGGGACTCGAAACAACCTTCGGTACATCAAAACACATAAACTCATAATACCGATCGTCATCGAACGTTAAGCGTGCGGACCCAACGGGTTCGAGAACTATGTATACATGACCGAGACTATCTCCGGTCAATAACCAATAGCGTAACCTGGATGCTCATATTGGCTCCTACATATTCTACTAAGATCTTTATCGGTCAAATCGCATAACAACATACGTTGTTCCCTTTGTCATCGGTATGTTACTTGCCCGAGATTTGGTTGTCGGTATCATCATACCTAGTTCAATCTCGTTACCAGCAAGTCTCTTTACTCGTTTTGTAATACTTCATCCCGCAACCAACCCATTAGTCACAATGCGTGCAAGGCCTATAGTGATGAGTATTACCGAGAGGGCCCAGAGATACCTCTCTGAAACACGGAGTGACAAATCCTAATCTCGATCTATGCCAACCTAAAAAACACCTTCGGAGACACCTGTAGAGCACCTTTATAATCACCCATTTATGTTGTGATGTTTGGTTGCACACATAGTGTTCCTCCGATATTCGGGAGTTGCATAATCTCATAGTTTGAGGAACATGTATAAGTCATGAAGAAAGCAGTAGTAATGAAACTGCCACGATCATAATGCTAAGCTAACAGATGGGTCATGTTCATCACATCATTCTCCTAATGAAGTGACCCCGTTCATCAAATGACAACAGATGTCTATGGTTAGGAAACTCAACCATCTTTGATTAACGAGCTAGTCTAGTAGAGGCATACTAGGGATAATATGTTTTGTCTATGTATTCACACATGTACTAAGTTTCCGGTTAATACAATTCTAGCATGAATAATAAACATTTATCATGAAATAAGGAAATAAATAATAACTTTATTATTGCCTATAGGGCATATTTCCTTCAAGTAAGTACTACTACCTAGTTCCACACATCTCCCATTGATTCTAGCTAGTTTCATCAATACCATTTAGCATGCTTGCTTATCAGTTTGATTGACCCCTATTTCTCATAAAGTGCTTGTGGCAGGAACAAGGAAATGATTTTTGTGGATACTACGTTTGCGAGTTCATCTACAACGAGACGACCAAGAATAAGCGGGGCTACTCTGAAAAACAGTATGAAGTGCGTAGGATTCACAATTGTATTTTATTACCATCATTTGTGTTGAGTTTCACTCATACACATGTATTGAACCTCTTCTTCGATTTAGATCTGGCAGACACGGGATGCGCTCCTACCACATGATCGCATAAAAGCAATTCAAGAGGAATTGGCGGGATTCTTTCTTGACCACGTCATCAATAAAGCCGGAGAATACCATGTGGAACTTGACTTCAGATATTAGGTATTATAATAGATCTTATATTGTATATATGTAGCTAGTAGCGTCGGATAGATATACGAAAACTTGTTGTTCAACAAATCTCTCGGAGAAGGAGAGGTTGATCACTTCTCTCTGTGTATGTTCATGACGATCTTCTGTACTTAATGGTTTCCTTCATTTTCTTACTAGCTAGCGTGTCGAGTCCTCTCTATACGTATAGTACGTAGCGTCGACCAAGCACAGAGATAAGAGAGGTCACTTCTCTCTATTAGCTAGCTAACACAATATATGAAACCCCTAATTAAATTAACCCTCCAAAACCCCCAACACCCCCCTTTCAACAACAAAACAAAAAACCCAGCTCCTGAGCTGCTGACGCGTGAATACCTTTTGGTCCCGGTTGGTGTTACCAACCGGGACCAAAGGCCCTCCTGCCGGGGCTCGTCATAGCGGCCACGTGGAGCCCCACCTTTCCCGGTTCGTGAGCGAACCGGGACTAAAGGTCATGGGCTTTAGTCCCAGTTCTCCCGGTTCCAGAACTGGGACAAAAGGGCCTCTAGAACCGGGACAAATGGGCATTTTTCCACAAATGGTCCCGGTTGGTGTTGCCTACTATTTTTTGTATGGCAAGAACAAAGACGACCCGACATTACACCAACGTCACATGTCTTAGTACGTTGACCTATAGGCCGGGCAAAAAGGGCGGCTTTTTGGCCTGAGAGGAGGAGTAGGGCATCCTAAATGCCATAATAATTAGATTTTGATGTTAAATTAATGTACAACCTTTCATTTCAGGAACTGGCATGAGCACTCTCATGCACCACTCAAACCAAGTGCATTCTAGACGAGCATATGAAATAGCCAGATCATGTACATGCAAAAATAGAATCACTAATATTTTATATTGTTTGATTATTATAGCAACGATGACATTCTAAATACAAACACAAATCATGCATATGATGTCAAATTAGTACTGACTGCAGTTTACAGAAACATTTTTCATACGCTACAAGTTTCTATAGATATGCTTACCTAGTAATACACTATAAAATACTCCCCCCGCCCCATAATATAAGACGTTATTACATCCAATATGATAATAACATTTTATATTATGGGACTATGTGTATATTAGATATTGTTAGACTATAAGGTTTAGAAACATCTACCATGATATAATTAATGATACTTATATATATGAACACAAGCACATACATGGAATGCTCATAAATAATTTTCTTACGTGGTATAATTAAAATTTAACAAAGACAAAATTTCCATGGATATACATTACAATTGCATAACAATTCACACCATACTACTATTTACCAACAATACGACGCAGTTAATTATAATAGATAAATGATAGAAAAAAATTAGAATCATCAAAACTATATGATGGTACTTTTGGTTAAGAAACTATAATATGTACAATTAATTTAAGTAAGTATAAAAACTTAGCATAAAATAATTAATGTATTTGCCCAAGGTCTCCACGAGCTCTTGGCAGACACCAAACAACTCATCTGTACCCTCCAGCGTGGTGAGATCGGGGGTGCCATTCACGCTATGTCCCAACAAAGATTTCATGGCACGATATGCGAATTACTTTCGACATGCCATGCCGACCACCAACGCTCCTCCTACCCCAGCCGTGCATCCTCCTCCTCCTCCTCCTTCATTCCAGCAGGGTGATCCCAAGACAGAGTTGTGCCACCTCTGGGCAGTGGGAGATGCTGCTTCAACGGGTAGTGCAACTTTGTACAAGGCGAAGCGGAGATGAACCATGTTGACCGACCAGCGAACTACAAGACTGTCGGTATGGCCCTACGTGGCCCTCCGATCGCCGATCCCATTTCAAGCACTAGAGAAGTTGCATTGTGATAGATTTTTGTTTCCCCCACTTCTTTGTGTTTTATTCCCTTTCTCTTAGAAGTTGTTTGTCCAAATGAATCAGCGGAAAGTTGAGCAGATCATTAAATACATCTCAAAAACCTTCACATACTCAAATTCGTCCAACACATGCATGGTTTCAAAATATCAAAATTACATCCACCATCCACTCCTCCTGATGTAAAGAATGCTTAAAGTGCTTAACAAGCAAAACATCGCTCGAACACAAGGGACCATGATGATATGTCAAACAACCTAGTCCATCCTCTTGTTGAGCTAGTTGATGTAGCTCTTATGGTTGCCCGTGTCACCACCCTCAACGTAGTGGCTCCTCTTCCTCTTGAGGCCCCCCAGCGGCACCTTCAGCTTGAGTGGCCAGAGGAACTTGTTCGCCTCCTTCAAGTGCAGGCCGACCGACGGTCAAGATCTTCGTGGCCAAGGTCCCTTAAAGAAGATCGTGTTGAGCTTTCCAACACCCTGATGAGACCAACTAAATGGTTAGAATATCATATACCAAAGTTGAGTTTGGAAATACAAAGTAAAGAGATCAAATGAGGGCAATCAACTGCATGCTAACCTCCTTGATGACATTTTTGTTAGTCAGAGTAATCCTTTGCTTGTTGAGCTTGACATAAACCTCTCTTGTACATCAACTCCCTAACGCTCCTTAGGTTTGGCTAGCTAAAAACGTAATGATTTTATACAATTAGCTACAAATGGAACATCACATGAGAATCTTGCAATACCCAATACACCTTTGACTAGTTATCCTCATGATGCAGAAAACCTCATGGCTTATAATTTGCTTCACAACTAATTCAGCTTAAGAAATGCATGGCATGATTACATTTCAGACCACTCTTTCCACAAAGTGTTGACCCCCTAGGATTTAAGAATGGCTAGTGTCGTGGTTCTAAGTCTGATAGTAGAGTGGGGGTAGGTATGGAGAGGCAAGGTCCTAGCTATGGAGAGGTTGTAACACAAGAGATGTACGAGTTCAGGCCCTTCTCGGAGGAAGTAAAAGCCCTACGTCTCGGAGCCCGGAGGCGGTCGAGTGGATTATGTGTATATGAGTTACAGGGTGCCGAACCCTTCTGCCTGTGGAGGGGGGTGGCTTATATAGAGTGCGCCAGGACCCCAGCCAGCCCACGTAATGAAGGGTTTAAGGTGTATTTAGTCCGGGGCGTTACTGGTAACGTCCCACATAAAGTGTCTTAACTATCATAAAGTCTACTTAACTACAGGCTGTTGCAGTGCAGAGTGCCTTTTGACCTCCTGGTAGTCGAGTGAGTCTTCGTGGTCGAGTCCTTCAAGTCAGTCGAGTGAATCCCTCGTTGGTCGACTGGAAGGTGACCTCTTCTAAGGGTGTCCTTGGGCAGGGTACTTAGATCAGGTCTGTGACCCTACCCTAGGTACATGACCCCATCATTAGCCCCCGAATGGATTGAGGCTTTGAGTGACGGAGGAGTTGATGCTGTTTCCGATTGACCTTTGCACACTGGTCGTGCGTTGTCCTGAATCCAGAGAATCTCTTCGTTGATAGTGAGCAACTTGTCTTCAGTCGACTCGATCCATTCTTTTCTTTCGTCGAGTGATCTTTCGGGCTTCATCGATTTCCGAGCGACGGATCGCAGGAAATCCCGCGCCTGACAGACTGATCTGCCGTTAGCGGATTCCGCGGGATGCGAAATTTGGGGAAACGCGTGAAGCAGAGCGGACTGCGGCGTTCGGATGGGACGGGACATAGACGCCTCGATTCTCGCGCCGCTTTCTTCTCCACGTATCTCGCCCGTGTAACAGTTCCAGGATATGATTAGATCTGCCGGGTCCACCTGTCATCCACTCGGAAGGGATCTTATAAATGCGCCCGGCGGGGGTTTTTTTTGAACAGTGCCTCAGCATTCTCTCTCTCTGCCTCCTTCGTCTCCGCCCAACGCGCTCGCTCTTGCCCCCGCACCACTTCTCCTCACGCACCCCGCCGGAAACCATGGTCAAGGAGAAGACGGCGGCGCTGGAGCGCGTGAAGAAGGCATCGGCGACGGAGAAGGCGAAGGGGAGATCCACCAGCCGCGGTGGGTCTTCGTCCAGATCCCGCCTGCCGAAAGGCTGGGTCCAGGGAGATTGGATCCAGTCGACCATCACGGAGAAGGACCTCCTCGACATGGCCAATGAGGGCCTGATCCCCCATGGAGCTGCGAGGCTTCCGGGGAAAGAGTGGCAGCCCCAGCCGGAAGAGGGTGAGTGCGTGCTTCTGGCTACCCATGTCGACCGCGGATTCTCTTTGCCGCCGAGCGTTTTCTTCCGTGGTTTCTTGAACTTTTTTGGAGCGCAACTCCACCACTTCACCCCGAATTCTATTGCCTATCTTGCCACGTTTGTGTCCATGTGCGAGAGTTTTCTGGGCTGTCGACCGCACTGGGGCTTGTTCAAGCACATATTCACATGTCGCTCTCAAACTGTGAAGAAGGCGAGTCCAGGCGACGAAAGAACCCGAGTGGTCCAAATGTGTGGAGGTCTGGGGATCCAGGTGAGAAACAAGAGCACCTTCCCAGCTATGACATTTCCCGAGTCAGTTAGAGGCTGGCAGTCGACCTGGTTCTACTGCCAGGACGAGTCGACACCGGGGCAGTCGAGTGGGCTCCCTCCATTTACCATGGATCGAGTGAACAAGCCCTCCTCCCTGAAGGTGATTCCGGAGGAGAAAGCTGACGTGAAGATGTTGATGGAGTGCGTAGTTCAGTTGGTTCGGGAGGGAGTGACGGGCATGGATCTCCTGGAAGTTTTCCTTAGGCGCCGAATCCAGCCTCTTCAGTTCCGGAGCCACTGCATGTGGTTGTATTGTGGGACTGAGGACGTGACTCGGGTTAACCCAGAAACAGTCGACGATGCCACTCTGGAAAGGTGGATGGCCGCTGTTACTGGGAACAAGGATAACCCTCGCGGAGCCAGAAGGATTCCTCCACTCGACTGCCATAGTGACCCAAACAAGGTATGTCTGCTCCACTTCCCATTGTATTTTTGTCGTATTTATTTCTGTTTTCTCTGCCGATCGGTCGACTGATCTTTGTCTTGTTGTCCATCAGGCCCTCACTGAACTGTACTCAATGCCCAACGGAGCGCAGGCTCCGACTGAGGAGGGAGAAGCGAGCGGGGGCGAGAGTCAGGAGGAGGAGTGGGACTCGGACACCGCCGAGGCCGATGATGATGACGATGACGATGATGATGATGACGATGAGGACGGCGAAGAGGAGGAGGAGGAGGAGGTCGCACCACCGTGCTCGGAAAGGCGGTCGAAACTTGTTCATGACCCTGCGACTGAACGCGGCGAGGGGGTCGCGACTGTTACTCAGTCGACCAAGCGCCCCCGGACCACCTCTCCGGCGCCGACTGAAAAGGCACCGAAGCAGCCCAGGGCGGCCCCGTCGAAGCCGACCAAGCACCTGCCGAAGATGAAGGTGTCCATCCCCACCATATCAGGGTAATCATATTGCTTACGTCTTCTTGTTTTGTGTGAATTTTATCTCTGGTTGGCGCTGGAGTTAGTCGACTGACTCTTTGGAGTTGCAGTGCTGCTACTTCTGAGACCTCAGCCCGGGCTGACGACCATGCGATGGAGGACGCAGCAACCTCAAAACCTGGTATTATACTCTTAACACCGTTTCTAGTGGACTGACTCATGATTTCTAATTCTGATTCTTTTCTGTAGCTCCATCCAATGTTGTTATCACTCTCCCTGATGACGATGAAGACGAGGAACCACTAAAGCACAGAATGAGAAGGAAAGCGTCTGCCAGCAGGGCGCCCCAGGATGTGACGGTGCCTGAGACTCTGGTCGCAGAGGAGGAGAACACCACTCGACACACTGTGTCCTTCGCAGATCCGCTGACGAGTGCTCCGCAGCCCTCCCTCTTCACGACGCACCACGTCCCAGAGGACCAAGCTGGCGCCGCGAAGGAGGCGATACGCCAGGCAGGGATCATGATGGAGCAGTTGAAGACCATCCGTGATGTGAGCCAGGCAGCTTATGACGCCAGTTCCGCCCTTCAAAGGAATGTTCAGGTCAGTCGACCACCACTTGTTCTGTTAGGATATGCTATCAAAAAACTTTTCTTTCCAGAATTTGTAGTAGTCACCCACTGGGTGTGTTGATTTAAACTCCGTGTTAGCGGGGGCACGCTGAGTGCACCCGCTGGGTGTAGTCCCCAAGGCTAAGGTCGACTGCTGGCAGTCGGCCTTAGGCTTTATAATTTCAGTCTCTCCGTCATTCGACTACGGCGAATGGATTTCGCAAACCGGTGGGGGCACGCTGAGTGCACCCACTGGGTGTATTCCCCGAGACTGTGGTCGACTGCTGGCAGTCGGTTACAGTCTTAGAGAATACATCTTGTTTTTTTTTGTTTTTTTTTTGAGGTCGACTGGTCGACTCTGTCTTCAAATAGGATTAGTGGGGGCACGCTGAGTGCACCCACTGGGTGTAGTCCCCAAGGCTAAGGTCGACTGCTGGCAGTCGGCCTTAGGCTTTATAATTTTAGTCTTTCCGTCATTCGACTAAGGTGACTGGGTTTCACAAACCGGTCGACTGGTCAACTCTGTCTTCGACTGGTCGATTAGTGGGGGCACGCTGAGTGCACCCACTGGGTGTAGTCCCCGAGACTACGGTCGAATGCTCGTATTCGGCTGTAGTCTTAGAAACGCGTGATTTTTCCTTTTTCACTCGGAAGTGAATTATATTTGACATTTTAGTCGATTGGTTCTTCGCAGAACTCCTGTGATCTTGTGGCTCGCTACTCTGAGCTGGAAAACAAGCACATTCAGCTCGAGCTGAATTTGAAGCTGGTTCAGGAGAATCTGACTAAGGCAAAGGAGGAGACCGAAGGTATGTTTGGTGAAACCTTGACGACTGCTTTTTCCCTTTATTTGTTTCAAAATCTGATCTTGCTGTAACTTGCAGGTAAGGTGAGGGAGGCCGAACGGAAGAAGGACCTTGAACTAGCTGAGAAGATCAAGCTTGTTGACGAGAAGTTAGCTTCAGTCGCCAAGCTTGAGCAAGAAAATGCCAATCTGAAAGCTGCTCTTCGGAAGAAAAAAGATCTGGAGGCCTTCCTGAATGGTCTTGCCAAGAAGCTGTTTCTTATGCTTGAAGGTAAATCTCTATGCTCGGCGATCATTTCCAACCGTGGTTTTTCCATTCGACCATTGCCTTGACTCGGTGATCATCCTTGCAGAATTTTGTCAAAACTTTGAAGAAGAAACTAGCCGGCTGGAACCAAACCTTGACCCCGTCAATTCTCCGATGGACGACGAAGCTGCCATGAATGTTTTCCGACTGGAGTCCCGTGTTGCAGCTGTCGTGGACTATCTTGCAAGGCTGAAGGTCGCCACATCTCGCATCGACTCGACGCTCTGGCCCGGGGAGACTCTTCAGAATGACCTCGAGTCGCTGATGGCTCGCTTGAACACGATCCCTGGTCGAGTGCAGGAGTGGAAAAAATCCTCGGCTCGGTGCGGTGCAGATGTTGCTCTGTGTCTGGCCCGAGTTCACTGCAAAGATGCGCGAGAAGACAAGCTGGCGGCCCTCCGGGTGGCCAACACCAAGAAACACGACTTCAGGTCCTTTATGGAAACTTTCCTTGCGGCTGCCACTCGGATCGCAGATGGGATTGATCTTGATGAGTTTGTTGCACCTTTCAGCCCTCCACAGGAGGGGTAAAAAACTTCTTCTAAGCTCGACGCTTTAAATTTGCCTCGGTATGCCGAGTGGAATTGTAACCGATAAACCTTAACGGGCTTAGCGCCTGAGCACTTCCGGTTCCTTTAGGTATCGATCCGAACTTGAATTTGTCGTTTGAATATGATTGCTCTTGGCTCGAAATGTCTTTTGCAGGTTCAAAGCAGGGCGCTTACTGCAATCAACTTATTCCTTAATCCACTTAGGTGAGCGCCGGGCTGCAGCTAAGCCTCCGAGTGGAAGTCTGGCTTATCACTCGGAAGGATTTTCATAACTTAGGCGAGCACTGGGCTGCAGCTAAGCCCCCGAGTGAGAGGTTTGCCCTTCACTCGGTAGGATTTCGATAACTTAGGCGAGCACTGGGCTGCAGCTAAGCCTCCGAGTGGAAGTCTGGCTTATCACTCGGTAGGATTTTCATAACTTAGGCGAGCACTGGGCTGCAGCTAAGCCCCCGAGTGAGAGGTTTGCTCTTCACTCGATAGGATTTTTATATCTTAGGCGAGCACTGGGCT
>NC_041389.1:634492424-634494460 GCF_002162155.2 Triticum dicoccoides
GCAGGTCGGAACCTTTTCGTGACTTGACGACGATATCATCCATATACGCTTCCACATTCCGACTGATTTGAGTGAGTAGACACTTCTGAATCATTCGCATAAATGTGGCTCCGGCATTCTTGAGGCCGAATGGCATGGTGATATAGCAGAAGCACCCGAATGGAGTGATGAAAGCTGTTTTTACCTCATCGGGTCCGTACAGACGGATCTGGTGGTACCCAGAGTAGGCGTCCAGAAAAGACAGTCTCTCACATCCCGCGGTCGAGTCAACAATTTGATCTATGCGAGGGAGAGGAAAATGATCTTTCGGGCAGGCCCGGTTGATGTGCTTGAAATCAATACACATTCGGAGTGATTTGTCCTTCTTAGGAACCATGACGACATTAGCGAGCCACTCAGAGTGGTATATCTCTCGGATAAATCCTGTCGCCAACAGTCGAGCCACTTCCTCACCAATGGCTTTTCTCTTCTGGACGGCGGACCGCCGAAGATGCTCTTTGACTGGTTTTGCAGATGAGTCGACTCTTAGGCGATGCTCAGCCAGTCCCCTGGGAACACGTGGCATGTCAGCGGGCTTCCATGCAAAAATGTCCCAGTTCTCACGGAGGAACTGGATGAGCGCTTCTTCCTATTTCGGGTCGAGTGTTGTGGAGATGTGGGTCGGAGCTGCATCGGGGTCGGTCGGGTGAATGTGAAGAGGCTTTGTCTCACCGGACGACTGAAATGCAGATTCTGTGGCGGGTTTCTTGGATCGAAGCAAATCACTCGGATCTGCGTTTTGCTTGTATTCTTCGAACTCGACCGCTGTCACCTGGGAATCAACAATCTTTGAGCCCTTCTGAAAGCACTCTTCTGCCTTTTTCCGATCACCGGTGACAGTGATCACTCCTTTGGGGCCGGGCATCTTCAATTTGAGGTACACGTAACATGGTCGAGCCATGAACCGTGCATAAGCTGGTCTCCCCAAAATGGCATGATATGCACTCTGAAAATCCACGACCTCAAACGTCAACTTCTCTTTGCGAAAATGTTTCGAATCGCCAAACACCACGTCCAGAGCTATTTGGCCGAGTGACTCGGCTTTCTTCCCTGGTATAACTCCATGAAAGCTCATGTTACTGGTGCTCAGTCGGGACATCGGAATGCCCATTCCTTTCAGCGTGTCTGCATACAACAAATTCAACCCACTACCACCGTCCATCAGCACTTTTGTCAGTTGAGTGCCTTCAACAACTGGATCGACCACCAAAGCTTGCCTCCCAGGGGTGGCAATGTGAGTCGGGTGATCAGATTGGTCGAATGTGATGGGTGTTTGGGACCATCTCAGATAATTTGCTTTTGCTGGGGCGACCATGTTCACCTCTCGGTTAATGACTTTCAGTCGACTCTTGCTTTCCACATCTGCAAAGATCATCAGAGTGGAGTTGATATGTGGATATCCTTCCTCACTGTCCTCCTTGTCTTCGGCCTTGTCCGACTCCTTCTCCTTGTTATTAGGTTGTTTTCCCTGAAACTGCTGGATCAGGAGTCGACATTGGCGAGTGGTATGCTTCGGGTAGATGATATTCCCCTCTTCGTCTTTCTTCGTGTGGATGTGACACGGCATATCCATCACGTCGTTCCCTTCTTTATCCTTCACCTTCTTAGGGTTCCAGGATCCTTTTGGTTTCCCTTTAAACTTTCCCTGAGTCACGGCCAGAGCCTCTCCAGGAGCTGCCGGTTCAGCCTTCCGCTTCTGTTTCCGACTGGTGTTTCCCTTTTCCGACTGACTCGGCTTGTGCTTGCCGCTTCGGAGTCGGTCTTCTTCTTCGCCGTTGGCGTACTTGGTAGCAATCTCCATCATCCGACTCAAGGTCATGTCACCGGTTCGACCAAATTTCAAACTCAATTCTTTGTTCTTGACACCATCCTTAAAGGCGCAGACTGCCTGATGATCAGACACATTCTCCACAGTATGGTGCAAAGTGATCCATCTCTGAATATACTCTCTGAGAGTCTCATTGGTCTTCTGCACGCAGACTTGCAACTCCGTCAGT
>NC_041389.1:634494470-634496047 GCF_002162155.2 Triticum dicoccoides
ACTGCGAAAGGCCAGACGAGTGGAATGGTCTTCAGGGCTGATGCAGGCTTGTGCGACATATTCGAGTAGAACTGACATCCCTCGCACTTATCCACTATCTCCTTTGCCATCTCATTCGCCTTTGGCCAGTAAAATCCGGCTCGGTATGCTTTGGCCACGATGGTCCGAGAGGACGCATGATGGCCACAGGTCCCCGAGTGGATATCATTGAGGATGAGTCGACCTTCTTCTGGTGTTATGCACTTCTGACCAACTCCAGTCGCGCTTTCTCTGTATAATTGTCCCTTGATTACGGTAAAGGCCTTAGATCGACGGACGATCTGTCGAGCCTCTTCCTCATCCTCCGGAAGCTCTTTTCTCAGGATATACGCGATATATGGAACTGTCCAGTCGGGAATGACCACCAAGACCTCCATGATCAAGTCGACCACCGCTGGGACTTCAACCTCAGTCGGATCTGTGGCACTCTTGGGCTATGGAGCTTCTTCGGTGAAAGGATCTTCTTTGACTGACGGAGTGTGTATATGCTCCAAGAACACACCACTCGGAATGGCTTCTCTCTTGGAACCTATCTTTGCCAGATCATCAGCTGCTTGATTTTTCAGTCGGGGTATATGATGGAGATCCAACCCCTCGAACTTCTTTTCCAGCTTCCTCACTGCACTGCAGTATCCAGTCATGGTTGGGCTTCTCACGTCCCACTCCTTCATCACTTGGTTGACCACTAAATCCGAGTCGCCATAAACCATCAGGCGACGGACGCCGAGTGAAATGGCCATGCGCAACCCATATAAGAGGGCCTCATATTCTGCCTCATTGTTGGAGGAATCAAAGTGAATCTGGAGCACATATCTGAGCTTATCTCCTCTAGGGGAAACCAGGACAACCCCAGCACCGGAACCATTCAACATCTTAGAGCCATCAAAGAACATGGTCCAATGCTCCGAGTGAACTTCAGTCGGCTGCTGCTGTTCAATCCACTCGGCGAGGAAATCTGCTATTGCCTGGGACTTAATGGCTTTCTTTGCCTCAAACTTGATATCAAGGGGAAGAAGTTCAATCGCCCATTTAGCCACTCGACCAGTTGCATCTCTGTTGTGCAACATCTCTGATAGTGGAGCGTCGCTGACGACTGTGATGGAATGATCAGAGAAATAATGAGCAACCTTCTTTGTGGTCATGTATATTCCATACACAAGCTTCTGATAATGAGGATATCTCTGCTTGGATGGAGTCAAGACTTCAGACAAATAGTACACTGGGCGCTGAACTTTGAGAGCTTTTCCTTCTTCTTCCCGCTCGACCGTAAGCACAGTACTGACGACTTGTCCTGTGGCTGCGATATAGAGCAACAGAGGCTCTTTGCTGATTGGAGCAGCAAGCACCGGCTGGGTGGAGAGCAGAGCTTTTAGCTCGGCAAACGCTGCATCAGCTTCTGGAGTCCACTCGAACTTGTCTGCCTTCTTCATCAGTCGGTAAAGAGGCAATGCCTTTTCACCGAGTCGTGAGATGAATCGACTTAATGCGGCCAAGCATCCAGTAAGCTTCTGGACATCGTGCACTCGCACAGGGCGTTT
>NC_041389.1:634497218-634501440 GCF_002162155.2 Triticum dicoccoides
CGATTAGAGGTTGTTTCAGGGAGCTTTAGTCCCGTCCAATTGAACCTGCATCGTGCTTGGCCTGCGCCTAACCGAGGCATCGGCTGGCCGAGTATCTGGCACCGGAGGGAGGAGTAGTGTCGCCGGCTGTCAAGTGCCGCCGGCCCACGGCCAATTTGATGAACCCGTCGGCCGATTTGATGAACGCCCAGCCCACGGCTGAGTGCTGTTATCGATGGGACTCGCTGCCAAGCGCCCGTGCCACGTCAGGTTCGCGTCTTCCGCGCTGATACTGGACGAGGAACCCGTCCGACTGAACTCGGGTCGGTGGCTGAGTGAACTCGAGTCTGTGGCCGAGTGGATTTCATCTGGCGACCCTGCAAGTTACTTAGGGCATGTACAATGGTTCTATCTTAGCAATGCCATGTAGGATAAATGATGAGGTGGAGGAGAAAGAAATCATAAGAGAAGGCTTGTCTTCTCTTAATTAAGAGAAGGCAAGAGATGATCTCTTAGCATAATATGTCTCACCATGTTTTTAGGAATAACTAGTTATTGAAGATAAAACTAAGAGATGATTCATTGTAGACATGTTTTTTTGTCATCTCTAAATTACATGCAAGATTTAAGATAAGACTACCTTATCGACCATTGTACATGCCCTTAATGAGCGGTCAATCCATGCTTCAAAGAATTACGAGACCCACGTTCAGGCATTGCGTACGGGTGGGAGCTGTCCTTCCGTTCCTTTTTTCCTGCATGCAGTTATTGCTCGATTAAGTGGCCTACATTAATACGTTATGCATGTACTTACTTGGTATTGATCCCTTCAGTCACGAAGTACCATCGATTGCGGATCGAAACGGTTTCGTAGGTCGCAGCCGCAGCGCGCCTCCGCCACAGAGACCGTCGTCGGCGATCAGCGCTGGAGGAAGGAGCCGTGCGTGCCTGCGCCTCCACCGCGGAGGTGGCCGCCGAGCAACCGAGATTATGAGGCCGGAGTCGATGACGAGCCGAACGGCGCCGGCGGCCGTGCGTGACGACGACGGCGGCGGTCGCACATGACGACGATGAGGCGGACGGTGCCGGCGGCCGCGCGCGCGGGGACTCATCGACGTCGCTGACGAGATGCACTCGGTTGTGCCGAGGTCGGAGACGACGATGAGGCGGATGGCGCCAGCGGCCGCGCGTGGAGGCGCAGTTGGTTTCCTGCTTCCGCGCCGCCGTTGCAGCTATTGGCGATGTCCGGAACGCCGATTCAAGTGGTCAGCTCACGCGGACGCAAGGCCAGCAAACCTGAAGGTCGATGATTCTCCTTGTATGTCCTTGTATGGATGCCAGTTTTCCTTCAGCGGGAATTGATCTGCCGCCGGTGGTTGAAGAAAAAACCATATGCATCATGGCTCGACAGACGCCATGCCCCACGGTGAACGCCAACTGTCGTGGGAACGATTCCGACAATAATAAGGTATAGGATAATGGAGCATGATCTATCGAGATGCATATAGGTGACACGGTGATTTTAGCGAGTTCGGACCTCTCGCGGTGGAGATAACAGCCCTACGTCTCGTGCTCCGGAGAGGCTTTGTTTTATCTTAGTATGTATCCAGAGATTACAATGAGAGGGAACAGATCCTCGTAGTCGTGAGACTAATGGTGAGAAAGAGAGAGAGGTAGGAGGAGAAGAATGAGGGCCTAGACATATTTAGTCAAAGTTATGACAAAAATGATATTATAGGCACTTACATTTGTTTAGCCAAGAGGTCATGACAACAATAATGCAATCTCATGAGGAGACACCTATCCCCCTCCCCTTCCCCTCGCGTCGCCCCGCGTGCGACCGAGGGGGATCCTAAGTCGCCGCCGCCCCAGCCCCCCTCCACCTCTCCCTCCTCCCTCGCCGCCGCCCAAGGGCGCGGCCGGGCAAAGCCCGGTCGTCGCCGGTGGCGGCGGGGATCCTCTCGTCCCCTTGCTCTGCTTCCTCGGCGCGGATCTTGGCGGTGGGCGGGGGTGCATCGCTGGCCGACGGGCGATGCAGCACGGCAGCTCGCCGGCGCCGGAGGGTGGTGGCGGCCTTCGGCCTCGCATCAGGCATCCTGGTGGCGGAGTACTTGTGGTGGCCAGCTGTGTCGTCTTCGGCCGGTGGGGCGCGCGGATTCTGCGGCCGATGGGGTGCGCGAATCTCGCCCTGGCGAGGTACGGGCCGCGGGCGGCATGGGCTGCGGGCGGCCGCCCCCTGCCGTGGCGGTCGATTGGTGGGGGGCGGTGCAGTGCTGGTGGTGGCGGTTCGTGCTGGTGGTGGCGCCGCGGCGGTGTGGGCTTCGGTCGTCCTTGCGTCCAGCGGCCATGGTTCATCGTATGTAGCTTCTTCTCTTCGTGGTGACGAGTTCACGGTTGAGGCCCCCGGTTGCTCATGTAGTGTTAGGGGTGGTGTTGCTATGCTCAGCGCCTATGTATCCGGCCTTGGGTGTGTGCATGTGTTCCGATGATGTGCGTTGTACCGGGTTGTTGATGATCTTTGCTTTATATATAAAACGGGGCGAAAGCCTTTTTTGGTAATTCATTACACCTTGAAGGCGTACCAGTACCAACAGAACCAAAATATAGGGATGCAACATACGCATATGAAACATATGGCTCGACCCTGCGTAGCATGTTGATGGTGGCTTTGTTGACCTCTAGCTTGAGGAACACTCCATTGAAGATCTGTGAGTGGACAATGAACCAAAGTACTCTCTTGGTTTCATAATTCTTATCGTGGTTTTAGTTCAATGAAGCAAAATAAACCATTATATTTTGTAGTTTTGTAGGTTTCGGAGTATGAATATGAGGAGGAAGAGGATAAACTATTGCACCCGGGATGGGCTGTAGCTAGCATACGAGTTCTTTTAAGGGCGCTGATCTGCGCCGGCGCACCGGCCCAAATTTGGGCCGGTCGCATCTGCGCCATACGATGCAAGGCATCTCATCCGCCAGATCAACTTCCCTGCTTCGTTCCCCCACCCATCGTTCCGAGCGAGCAGGAGAAAAATTCCCCTTGCCCCATCAAATCGACCCGCCATGCCCCACCCACCACGACCACCTGCCCCGCACCACGCAGGTCGCCTCCCCCGCCGTGGGTCGGAGTTCGCCGTCGCTGCGTCTCCACTCCCCCCCCCTCGTCTTCCCCGTGTCCATGCCCTGCAACCATGCACCTCCTCCTCCCCCTAATCCTTCGCATGCTTCTACTGCAGCGCCGGCCAACTCGTCGGCGGCAGCCCGACGATGCCCCCACGGTCGCAACTCTAAATGTGGTGCCAAAAAATAGAACATGGTGGAAGCAAAAACAATGACAGGATCCAGCAAAAACAGAATATGGTGGAAGCAAAAAAGTAGACTCAGCTGGGGATTCAGTGGTCGATTGTAGCAAAAAAGTAGACTAGTTCCAGCAGAAAAAACAATGACTGTAGCAAAATTAAGCACCGGTTCCAGCAGAAAACAAACTCGAACTGGGAGAGATTCAGTGGTTGATTGTAGCATAATAGTAGACCAATTCCAGCAAAAAAAACCAATGGTTGTAGCAAAATTAAGCACTGGTTCCAGCAGGAAACAAACTCGAACCGGGAGAGATTCACTGGTTGATCGTAGCAAAAAAGTAGACTAATTCCAGCAAAAAGAACAATAGCTCCAGCAAAAATAACGCACCAGTGGCGAGGGGGCATCCGGTTTCAGCACCCAGCCCACCGCTCATCTCTCGCAGCTCCGACTGGTTCGCGGGTTGAAGCTATTCCAGACCACGCTTGCAGCTCGCCGACATGTGCTTGTAGCATCTTGCATGCCCGCGTCTGCCATCCAGCAAAATCCATGGCCGCTTCCAGCAAAATTAATGGCCGCTTCCAGCCAAAACCATGGTCGCTTCCAGCGTCTACCAGGGTCGGCTGTAGCAAAACGCCACCTCCGTCCCCACACCCGCCATGGCTGGTCGAGGTCGCATCTTCTTGAGCACCGGTGGTGCCCCCTCCCCCCGTGACGCCGGTCGAGGTCGTTGCAGCTCCAGCGGCCGACATCTGCAGCATCCACCGCCGCCGGTTCCAGCATCCCCGTCGTCGTCGGTTCCCACCTCCCCGTCGCAGCACCGTGGTCGTTGGTGGGTGTCGTTGTTGCCGCCGCTTGAATTGGATTGAGAGAGAGAGAGAGCAGGCGGTGGGGAACGAAGTGGGTGGGGATGAAAACGGGTCACGTGAAGAGATAAGATAGGTGGCCA
>NC_041389.1:634701596-634832224 GCF_002162155.2 Triticum dicoccoides
ACAACTAAACCACATATCACATGGGAAACTTATTTTCTTTTATTTTTTTGACATTTTTATCATTTTCTTTTTTTTATTTTAAAACTGAAAAGGCGGTCCACGAGGGGGGGGGGTGTGCATTCGGGCGAATTTTTGGGCCAAGTTAGTAATGGCGCACCGTGGGAGTGGTGCGCCATCACTAGTTCAACTAGTAATGGCGAACCACTCCCACGGTGCGCCATTGCTGCACAGCGTACGCGATCTCCAATGCATCATTGTCAGGTACTGAAGGGCTCCAACAAGACTGCGATATTTTGACGCGTCGGGGACCGGTGCGCTATCCGTGGCTGAGAGCTTGGAGTGCGTGTTGACGGGGGTCGAGGCAGGTTTGCCCAGAATCATGTTGGCGCGCTCCAATAGCTCTTCGGTGTAGCCGCGCTGGGAGAGGAAGAAGTCGTGGTCGTCTCTGGTGACGGCGATCCCCAGGAAGTAGTGTAGGGGCCCGAGGTCTTTCATGGAGAATTCCGCGAACAATTGCTGTTATAGGCGTTGGAGAAGGGTCAACGAGGAAGCCGCAAGGATTATGTCGTCGACGTACAGTAGTAGGTAGGCCGCGCCATCGTCATGGTGTAGCGTGAACAACGACGGATCGGAGCGGGAGTCGTGGAAGCCGATGGTGCGGATGAAGGTAGTGAACCGCGCGAACCAGGCGTGCGGCCCCTGCTTGAGGTCGTAGAGGGACTGGTCAAGGAGGCATACATGGTCGGGGTTGTTGGCGTCGATGAACCCGACCGGTTGCTGGCAGTAGACGTGCTCGGTGAGGTGACGATGCAGGAAGGCATTGTTCACGTCCATCTGATGAACTGGCCATTGGCGTGTCGCTGCGACAGACAGAACGGTGTGAATTGTGGCTGCCTTGACCACCGACGAGAACGTCTCCTCAAAATCAACTCCAGGCCGCTGAGAGAACCCGCGGACCACCCACCTTGCTTTGTAGCATTCCAGGCTCCCGCCGGCTTTGAATTTGTGATGGAAGAGCCACTTCCCAGTGACGATGTTGGCTCCGCGCGAGTGAGGGACAAGACTCCATGTCCGGTTCTGGATCAACGCCGTGTACTCAACCTGCATTGCAGCTAGCCAGTTCCGATCATGTCAGACAGCACGCACGGTTTTGGGCACAGGGGAGACGGAGGTGTCCGTGGACGCGAGAAGGGATTGATGGTACTTGGGGTTGGGGAAGAAGCGCCCGGCCTGGGCACGGGTGACCATCTGGTGGGTGGGAATGGGTGCGGGCTTGTCGGGTTGGGCGCATGTGAGCTTGGCGTGGTGGGTGCGCGTGTGCTTGCCGGGGTGGTTGGGTTGGTGAGCTGGCCGGGGTGGGCGCGTGTGAGCTTGCCAGGGTGGGTTCGTCAGGAACATGTGAGATGGAAGGGCTCGCGGTGGGAGGGGTAGTTGCCAGTGCAGGTGGTTGGTTTCGAGTACCGGCTACCACAACAGGAGGAGTGGTCGCTGAATGTTGGGGTGGTGCAGTGTTTGGTGTGGTGCATGTACGATGAGGAATGGCAACAGAGGGCATGAGATCAACAAGATTAGGCATAGATGCAGGATTGTTGGGCTCGGTAGTGGGGTTTGGGTCGTGGAACGGGAACTGAGATTCGTCAAACACGACGTGGCCTGAGATGATCACGTGGCCGGTGGTGCGGTTAAGACACTGGTAGCCTTTGTGTTCCGACGAGTAGCCAAGAAAGACACACGATGCAGACCGGGGGGCGAGTTTGTGCGGTGTAATGGAAGATGTTGGGGAACATAGTAATTTCAAAATTTTCCTACGCACATGCAAGATCATGGTGATGCATAGCAACGAGAGGGGAGATTGTTGTCCACGTACCCTCGTAGACCGAAAGTGGAAGCCTTAGCACAACGCAGTTGATGTAGTCATACATCTTCAAGATCCGACCGATCCAAGTACCGAACATACGACACCTCCGAGTTCAGCACACGTTCAGCTTGATGACGTCCCACGAACTCCGATCCAGCAGAGCTTTGCGGGAGAGTTCCATCAGCACGACGGCGTGATAACGGTGTTGATGATGCTACCGACGCAGGGCTTTGCCTAAGCACCGCTACGATATTACTGCTACGTCTTGAGCTTGCGTTGGTTTTCCTTGAAGAGGAAAGGGTGATGCAGCAATAGTAGCGTAAGTATTTCCCCCAGTGTTTGAGAACCAAGGTATCAATCCAGTAGGAGGCTCCTCAAAAGTTCCACGCACCTACACAAACGAACAAAGAACTTGCAACCAACGCAATAAAGGGGTTGTCAATCCCTTCACGACCACTTGGGAAAGTGAGATCTGATACAGATAGTATGATAAGATAAATATATTTTTGGTATTTTATAATATAGATGCAAAAAAGTAAAGATGCAAATAAAAGTAGATTGAAAGCAAATATGATAAAAGATAGACCCGGGGCCATAAGTTTCACTAGAGGCTTCTCTCAAGGTAGCATAAGTATTACGGCAGGGAACAAATTACAGTCGAGCAATTGATAGAAAAGCGAATAATTATGAGATTATCTAGGCATGATCATGTATATAGGCATCACGTCCGTGATAAGTAGACCGACTCCTGCCTGCATCTACTACTATTACTCCACACATCGACCGACTCCTGCCTGCATCTAGAGTATTAAGTTCATAAAGAACAGAGTAACGCATTAAGCAAGGTGACATGATGTCGAGGGATAAACTCATGCAGTATGATATAAACCCCATCCTTTTATCCTCGATGGCAACAATACAATACGTGCCTTGCAACCCTTTCTATCACTGGGTAAGGACACCGCAAGATTGAACCCAAAGCTAAGCACTTCTCCCATGGCAAGAAAGATAGGGCAAACCAAACTAATAATTCGAAGAGACTTGCAAAGATAACTCAATCATACATAAAAGAATTCAGAGGAGATTCAAATATTTCTCATAGATAAACTTGATCATAAACCCATAATTCATTGGATCTCGACAAACACATCGCAAAAAGAGTTTACATCGAATAGATCTCCACAAGAGAGGGGGAGAACATTGTATTGAGATCCAAAAAGAGAGAAGAAGTCATCTAGCTAATAACTACGGACCCGAAGGTCCGTGGTAAACTACTCACAACTCATCGGAGGGGCTATGGTGTTGATGTAGAAGCCCTCCGTGGTCGATTCCCCCTCCGGCGGAGCACTGGCGAAGGCTCCAAGATGGGATCTCGCGGATACAAAAGGTTACGGCGGTGGAAGTTGTGTTTCGGTAGCTCCCTGGATGTTTTCGGGGTACGTAGGCTTATATAGGAGGAAGAAGTACATCGGTGGCCGCCCAAGGGGCCCACGAGATAGGGGGCGCCCCCAGAGGGGGTGGGCGCGCCCTCCTGTCTCGTGGCCGCCTTGGCTGCTTCTTGACTTGCACTCAAAGTCTTGTGGATCATGTTCGTTCCAAAAATCACGCTCCCGAAGGTTTCATTCCTTTTGGACTTTGTTTGATATTCCTTTTCTTCGACCTTGTCCGACTCCTTCTCCTTGTTATTAGGTTGTTTTCCCTGAAACTGCTGGATCAGGAGTCGACATTGGCGAGTGGTATGCTTCGGGTAGATGATATTCCCCTCTTCGTCTTTCTTCGTGTGGATGTGACACGACATATCCATCACGTCGTTCCCTTCTTTATCCTTCACCTTCTTAGGGTTCCAGGATCCTTTTGGTTTCCCTTTAAACTTTCCCTGAGTCACGGCCAGAGCCTCTCCAGGAGCTGCCGGTTCAGCCTTCCGCTTCTGTTTCCGACTGGTGTTTCCCTTTTCCGACTGACTCGGCTTGTGCTTGCCGCTTCGGAGTCGGTCTTCTTCTTCGCCGTTGGCGTACTTGGTAGCAATCTCCATCATCCGACTCAAGGTCATGTCACCGGTTCGACCAAATTTCAAACTCAATTCTTTGTTCTTGACACCATCCTTAAAGGCGCAGACTGCCTGATGATCAGACACATTCTCCACAGTATGGTGCAAAGTGATCCATCTCTGAATATACTCTCTGAGAGTCTCATTGGTCTTCTGCACGCAGACTTGCAACTCCGTCAGTCCAGCCGGTCGCTTGCAAGTTCCTTCAAACGTTCTGATGAACACTCGGGACAGATCTTCCCAAGTGTAAATGCTGCTAGGAGGTAATTGAGTCAACCATGCCCTGGAAGAACCTTCCAACATGAGGGGCAAATGCTTCATGGCCACCTCGTCGTTCCCACCACCAATTTGAACCGCTACTCGGTAGTCTTCAAGCCAAGTTTCAGGCTTAGACTCACCAGTGAACTTGCTGACTCCTGTTGCCAACCTGAAATTGGGAGGGATAACTGCGGCTCTGATAGCTCTGCTGAAACATTCAGGACCAGAAACATGCACTCGACTGCTTGTGGGCGCATCTCTGTCGAGTCCAACTACATGATCATGCAAAGAGCAATATGACAATGATGAAACATGTCATAATAAACGGAACGGTGGAAAGTTGCATGGCAATATATCTCATAATGGCTATGGAAATGCCATAATAGTAGGTATGGTGGCTGTTTTGAGGAAGGTAAATAATGGGTTCAATATCGGCGAAAGTTGCGCGGTAATAAGAGAGGCTAGCAAAGTGGAAGGATGAATGTGCATATATCCATGTACTCACATTAGTCATAAAGAACTCATATACTTATTGCAAAAGTTTACTTAGCCCTCAAAGCAAAGTACTACTACGCATGCCCCAAGAGGGATAGATTGGTAGGAAAAGACCATCGCTCGTCCCCGACTGCCACTCATAAGGAAGACAATCAAAAGAGCACCTCATGCAACAAATTTGTCACACAACTTTTACCATACGTGCATGCTACGGGACTTGCCAACTTCAACAAAAGTATTTCTCAATTTCATAATTATCCACTAGCATGACCCTAACATTACTACCTTTATATCTCAAAACAATTATCAAGCAACAAATTTATCATATCATCCAATTCACTTCCTATGATAGTTTTTATTATACCCAACTTGGATGCTCATCATTCTATAGGACCAAATTTGTAACCATAGCAAATACCATGCTGTTCTAAAAGACTCTCAAAATAATATAAGTGAAGCATGAGAGACTAGCAATTTCTTCAAAATTAATCCACCGCCATGCTCTAAAAGATATAAGTGAAGCACTAGAGCACAAACTATCAAGCTCAAAAGATATAAGTGAAGCACAAAGCATATTCTAGCAAATTCTAATCAAGTGGGCTTCTCCCAAAATGTGTGTACAGCAAGGATGATTGTGGTAAAATAAAGAGCAAAGACTAATATAATACACGACGCTCCAAGCAAAACACATATCATGTGGTGAATAAAAATATAGCTCCAAGTAAAGTTACCAATGAACGAACACGAAAGAGGGGATGCCTTCCCGGGGCATCCCCAAGCTTAGGATTTTGGCTATCCTTGAATATCTTGGGGTGCCAAGGGCATCCCCAAGATTAGGCTCTTGCCACTCCTTATTCCATACTCCATAAAAGCTTTACCCAAAACTTGAAAACTTCACAACACAAAACTCAACAGGAAATCTTATAAGCTCCGTTAGTGAAAGAAAACAAAATCACCACATAAGGTATTGTAATGAACTCATTCTTTATTTATTTTGGTGTTAAACCTACTGTACTCCAACTTTTCTATGGTTCATACCCTTACATACTAGCCATAGATGCATCAAAATAAGCAAACAACACACGAAAAACAGAATCTATCAAAAACAGAACAGTCTGTAGCAATCCGTAACTAACGCAAACTTCTGGAACTCTACAAATCCTACAAAACTGGGAAGTACTGGAAAATTTGTTTATTGATCAGGAGCAAAAAGAATCAATGCAAAATCACGTTTCCGTGATTTTATTGAATTCTTTCTCGTGAGCGTAAAGTTTCTGTTTTTCAGCAGAATCAAATCAACTATCATCATAGGTTATCCTATAGGTTCTACTTGGCACAAACACTAATTAAAAGATAAAAACACATCTAAACAGAAGGTAGATGCAAAATTTATTACTAAACAGGAACAAAAACAAAAACACAAAGAAAATTGGGTTGCCTCCCAACTAGCGCTATCGTTTAACGCCCCTAGCTAGGCATAAAGGCGAAGATAGATCTAAGTAGTGCCATCATTGGCACTTGATTCATACGTAGCTCGCATGATAGATTCATGAGGTAATTTGACTTTCTTTCTTGGAAAGTTCTCCATGCCTTTCTTTAATGGAAATTGGAATCTAATATTCCCTTCCTTCATATCAATAATCGCACCAATCGTTCTAAGGAAAGGTCTACCAAGAATAATAGGGCAAGAAAGATTGCAATCTATATCAAGGACGATAAAATCTACCATCACCAAATTTCTATTTGCAACAATGAGAACATCATTAATCCTTTCCATTGTCTTTTCAATGGTGGAATCCGCAAGGTGCAAATTTAAAGAGCAATCATCAAGGTCGTGGAAACCTAGAATATCACATGAAGTTTTCGGAATCGTGGAAACACTAGCACCCAAATCACACAAAGCAAAACACTCGTGGTCTTTAATTCTAATCTTTATAGTAGGTTCCCACTCATCATTAAGTTTTCTAGGTATAGAAACTTCCAAATTAAGTTTTTCATCATAAGATTGCATCAAGGCATCAACGATATGTTTGGTAAAAGCTTTATTTTGACTATAAGCATGGGGAGAATTAACAACGGATTGCAACAAGGAAATATAACCTTCTAAAGAACAATTATCATAATCAAATTCCTTGAAGTCCGAGATAGTGGGTTCAATACTATTTAAAGTCATGACCTCTCCAATCCCACTTTTACCAAATTTAGCATCAAGATCTAAAAACTCCGAATTCTTGGGACGCATTGAAGGAAATATGCCCTAGAGGCAATAATAAAGTTATTATTTATTTCCTTATTTCATGATAAATGTTTATTATTCATGCTAGAATTGTATTAACCGGAAACATGATACATGTGTGAATACATAGACAAACATAGTGTCACTAGTATGCCTCTACTTGACTAGCTCGTTGAATCAAAGATGGTTAAGTTTCCTAGCCATGGACAAAAGAGTTGTCATTTGATTAACGGGATCACATCATTAGGAGAATGATGTGATTGACATGACCCATTCCGTTAGCCTAGCACTTGATCATTTAGTATGTTGCTATTGCTTTCTTCATGACTTATACATGTTCCTGTAACTATGAGATTATGCAACTCCCGTTTACCGGAGGGACACTTTGGGTGCTACCAAACGTCACAACGTAACTGGGTGATTATAAAGGAGTACTACAGGTGTCTCCAAAGGTACATGTTGGGTTGGCGTATTTCGAGATTAGGTTTTGTCACTCCGATTGTCGGAGAGGTATCTCTGGGCCCCCTCGGTAATGCACATCACTATAAGCCTTGCAAGCAATGTAGCTAATGAGTTAGTTGCGGGATGATGTATTACATAACGAGTAAAGAGACTTGCCGGTAATGAGATTGAACTAGGTATTGGATACCGACGATCGAATCTCGGGCAAGTAACATACCGATGACAAAGGGAACAACGTATGTTGTTATGCGGTTTGACCGATAAGGATCTTCATAGAATATGTAGGAGCCAATATGAGCATCCAGGTTCCGCTATTGGTTATTGATCAAGAATAGTTATAGGTCATGTCTACATAGTTCTCGAACCCATAGGGTCCACACGCTTAAGGTTTTGATGACAGTTATATTATGAGTTTATGAGTTTTGATGTACTGAAGGAGTTCGGAGTCCCGGATGAGATCGGGGACTCGACGAGGAGTCTCGAAATGGTCGAGACGTAAAGATCGATATATTGGACGACTATATTCGGAATTCGGAAAGGTTCCGAGTGATTCGGGTATTTTTCGGAGTACCGGAGAGTTACGGGAATTCGCCGGGGAGTATATGGGCCTTATTGGGCCATACGGGAATAGAGGAGAGAGGCCGAAAGGAAGGAGGCGCGCAGCCCCCCTCTGGTCCGAATTGGACAAGGGGTGCGGCCCCCTTTTCCTTCCTCCTCTCCCCCTCTTTCCCCCTTCTCCTACTCCAACAAGGAAAGAGGGAGTCCTACTCCCGGTGGGAGTAGGACTCCCCTTGGCGCGCCCCTACTAGGCCGGCCGCCCCCTCCCCCCTTGCTCCTTTATATACGGGGGCAGGGGGGCACCTCTAGGCACAACAACAATTGATCCTTTGGATCTCTTAGCCGTGTGCGGTGCCCCCCTCCACCATAATCCACCTCGATAATATCGTAGCGGTGCTTAGGCGAAGCCCTGCGTCGGTAGTACATCAAGATCGTCACTACGCCGTCGTGCTGACGGAACTCTCCCTCGACACTCGGCTGGATCGGAGTTCGAGGGACGTCATCGAGCTGAACGTGTGCTAGAACTCGGAGGTGCCGTAGTTTCGGTGCTTGATCGGTCGGGCCGTGAAGACATACGACTACATCAACCGCGTTGTTCTAACGCTTCCGCTTTCGGTCTACGAGGGTACGTGGACACACTCTCCCCTTTCGTTGCTATGCATCACCATGATCTTGCGTGTGCGTAGGAAAATTTTCGAAATTACTACGTTCCCCAATAGTGGCATCCGAGCCTAGGGTTTATGCGTTGATGTTATTTGCACGAGTAGAACACAAGTGAGTTGTGGGCGATATAAGTCATACTGCTTACCAGCATGTCATACTTTGGTTCAACGGCATTATGAGATGAAGCGGCCCTGACTGACATTACGCGTACGCTTACGCGAGACTGGTTTCACCGCTACGAGCACTCGTTGCTTAAAGGTGACCGGCGGGTGTTTGTCTCTCTCACTTTAGTTGAACCGAGTGTGGCTACGCCCGGTCCTTGCGAAGGTTAAAATAGCACCAATTTGACAAACTATCGTTGTGGTTTTGATGCGTAGGTAAGAACGGTTCTTGCTAAGCCCGTAGCAGCCACGTAAAACTTGCAACAACAAAGTAGAGGACGTCTAACTTGTTTTTGCAGGGCATGTTGTGATGTGATATGGTCAAGACGTGATACTATATTTTATTGTATGAGATGATCATGTTTTGTAACCGAGTTATCGGCAACTGGCAGGAGCCATATGGTCGTCGCTTTATTGTATGCAATGCAATCGCCCTGTAATGCTTTACTTTATCACTAAGCGGTAGCGATAGTCGTAGAAGCAATAGACGGCGTAAACGACAACGATGCTACGATGGAGATCAAGGTGTCGCGCCGATGACGATGGTGATCACGATGGTGCTTCGGAGATGGAGATCACAAGCACAAGATGATGATGGCCATATCATATCACTTATATTGATTGCATGTGATGTTTATCCTTTATGCATCTTATCTTGCTTTGATTGACGGTAGCATTTTAAGATGATCTCTCACTAAAAATTATCAAGAAGTGTTCTCCCTGAGTATGCACCGTTGCCAAAGTTCGTCGTGCCCAGACACCACGTGATGATCGGGTGTGATAAGCTCTACGTCCATCTACAACGGGTGCAAGTCAGTTTTGCACACGCAGAATACTCAGGTTAAACTTGACAAGCCTAGCATATGCAGATATGGCCTCGGAACACGGAGACCGAAAGGTCGAGCGTGAATCATATAGTAGATATGATCAACATAGTGATGTTCACCATTGAAAACTACTCCATCTCACGTGATGATCGGTTATGGTTTAGTTGATTTGGATCACGTGATCACTTAGATGACTCGAGAGATGTCTGTCTAAGTGGGAGTTCTTAAGTAATATGATTAATTGAACTTAAATTTATCATGAACTTAGTCCTGGTAGTATTTTACAAATTATGTTGTAGATCAATAGCTCGCGTTGTTGCTTTCATATGTTTATTTTGATATGTTCCTAGAGAAAAACTGTGTTGAAAGATGTTAGTAGCAATGATGCGGATTGGATCCGTGATCTGAGGTTTATCCTCATTGCTGCGCAGAAGAATTATGTCCTTGATGCACCGCTAGGTGACAAACCTATTGCAGGAGCAAATGCAGATGTTATGAACGTTTGGCTATCTCAATATGATGACTACTTGATAGTTTAGTGCACCATGCTTAACGGCTTAGAATCGGGACTTCAAAGACGTTTTGAACGTCACAGACCATATAAGATGTTCCAGATATTGAAGTTAATATTTCAAGCAAATACCCGAGTTGAGAGATATGAAGTCTCCAACAAGTTCTATAGCTAAAAGATGGAGGAGAATCGCTCAACTAGTGAGCATGTGCTCAGATTGTGTGGGTACTTCAATCGCTTGAATCAAGTGGGAGTTAATCTTCCAGATAAGATAGTGATTGACAGAATTCTCTAGTCACCATCACTAAGTTACTAGAACTTCGTGATGAACTATAGTATGCAAGGGATGACAAAAACGATTCCCGAGCTCTTCGTGATGTTAAAATCGACGAAGGTAGAAATCAAGAAAGAGCATCAAGTGTTGATGATTGACAAGACCACTAGTTTCAAGAAAAGGGCAAAGGGAAAGAAAGGGAAACTTCAAGTAGAATGGCAAACAAGTTGTCACTCCCGTGAAGAAGCCCAAAGCTGGACCTAAGCCTGAAATTGAGTGCTTCTACTGCAAAGGAAATGGTCACTGGAAGTGGAAGTACTCCAAATATTTGGTGGATAAAAAGGATGGCAAAGTGAACAAGGGTATATTTTGATGTACAGGTTATTTATCTGTACCTTACTAGTGTTTATAGTAGCCCCTGAGTATTTGATACTTGTTCGGTTGCTAAAAATTTAGTAACTCAAAATAGGAGTTACAGAATAAACAGAGACTAGTTGAAGGGGAAGTGACGATGAGTGTTGGAAGTAGTTCCAATATTGATATGATCATCATCACACACTCCCTATACTTTCGAGATTAGTGTTAAACCTAAATAAATGTTATTTAGCTTTTGCGTTGAGCATGAATATGATTTGATCATGTTTATTGCAATACGGTTATTCATTTAAAGTCAAAGAATAATTGTTGTTCTATTTACATGAATAAAACCTTCAATGGTCATACACCCAATGAAAATAGGTTATTGGATCTCGATCTAGTGATACACATATTCATAATATTGATGCCAAAAGATGCAAAGTTAATAATGATAGTGCAACTTATTTGTGGCACTGCCGTTTGGGTCATATCGGTATAAAGCGCATGAAGAAACTCCATAAATATGGATTTTCGGAATCACTTGGTTATGAATCATTTGATACTTGCGAACCGTGCTTTTTGGGCAAGATGACTAAAACTCCATTCTCCGGAACAATGGAACAAGCTACTGACTTATTGGAAGTAATACATACCGATGTATGCAATCCAATAAGTGTTGATGCTCGTGGCAAGTATCGTTATTTTTCTGACCTTCACAAGATGATTTGAGCAGATATGGGTATATCTACTTGATGAAACATAAGTCTGAAATAGTTGAAAAGTTCAAAGAATTTCAGAGTGAAGTGGAAAAATCATCGTAACAAGAAAAATAAAGTTTCTACGATCTGATCGTGGAGACGAATATTTGAGTTATGAGTTTGGTCTTCATTTGAAACAATGTGAAATAGTTTCGCAACTCACGCCATCTGAAACACCACAATGTAATGGTGTGTCCGAACATCGTAATCGTACTTTACTAGATATGGTGCGATCTATGATGTCTCTTATCGGTTTACCACTATCGTTTTGGGGTTATGCATTAGAGACAACTGCATTCATGTTAAAAGGGCACCATCTAAATCCGTTGAGATGACACCGTATGAACTATGGTTTAGCAGTAAACCTAAGCTGTCGTTTCTTAAAGTTTGGAGTTGCGATGCTTATATGAAAAAGGTTTTCAACCTGATAAGCTCGAACCCAAATCGGAGAAGTGCGTCTTCATAGAATACCCAAAGGTAACTATTGGGTACACCTTCTATCACAGATCCGAAGGCAAGTTATTCATTGCTAAGATGGATCCTTTCTAGAGAAGAAGTTTCTCTCGAAAGAAGTGAGTGGGAGGAAAGTAGAACTTGATGAGGTAATTGTACCTTCTCCCTTATTGGAAAGTAGTGCATCACAGAAATCAGTTCCAGTGATTCCTACACCAATTAGTGAGGAAGTTAATGATGATGATCATGAAACTTCAGATCAAGTTGCTACGAAACCTCGTAGGTCTTCCAGAGTAAGATCCGCACCAGAGTGGTACGGTAATCATGTTCTGGAAGTCATGTTACTAGACCATGGTGAACCTACGAACTATGAGGAAGCGATGATGAGCCCAGATTCCACGAAATGGCTTGAGGCCATAAAATCTAAGATATGATCCATGTATGAGAACAAAGTATGGACTTTGATTGACTTGATCGATGATCAGCAAGCCATGTTAAATAAATGGATCTTCAAGAGGAAGACGGACACTGATAGTAGTGTTACTATCTACTAAGCTCGACTTGTTGCGAAAGGTTTTCAACAAGTTCAAGGTGTTGAATACGATGAGATTTTCTCACTCGTATCGAAGCTTAAGTCTGCCTGAATCATGTTAGCAATTGCCACATTTTATGAAATCTGGCAAATGGATGTCAAAACTGCATTCCTTAATGGATTTATTAAAGAAGAGTTGTATATGATGCAACCAGAAAATTTTTGTCAATCCTAAAGATGCTAACAAAGTGTGCAAGCTCCAGCGATCCATCTATGGACTGGTGCAAGCATCTCGGAGTTGGAATATACGCTTTGATGAGTTGATCAAAGCATATGGTTTTATACAGACTTTTGAAGAAGCCTGTATTTACAAGAAAGTGAGTGGGAGCTCTGTAGCATTTCTAATATTATATGTGGATGACATATTGTTGATTGGAAATGATATCGAAATTCTGGATAGCATGAAAGGATACTTGAATAAGAATTTTTCAAAGCAAGACCTCGGTGAAGCTGCTTACACATTGAGCATCAAGATCTATATAGATAGATCAAGACGCTTGATAAGATTTTTCAATGAGTACATACCTTGATAAATTTTTGAAATAGTTCAAAATGGAACAGTCAAAGAAGGAGTTCTTGCCTGTGATGCAAAGGTATGAAGTTGAGTAAGACTCAAGACCCGACCATGGCAGAAAATAGAAAGAGAATGAAAAGTCATTCCCTATGCCTCAGTCATAGGTTCTATAAAGTATGCTATGTACTAGACCTATTGTATACCTTTCTCTGAATTTGACAAGGGAGTACAATAGTGATCTAGGAGTAGATCACTAGACATTGGTCAAAAATATCCTTAGTGAGAACTAAGGAAATATTTCTCGATTATGGAGGTGATAAAAGAGCCCGTCGTAAAGAGTTACATTGGTGCAAGCTTTTACACCGATCCAGATGACTGTAAGTCTCAATCTGGATACATATTGAAAGTGGGAGCAATTAGCTAGAGTAGCTCCGTGCAGAGCATTGTAGACATAGAATATTTGCAAAATACATATGGCTCTGAATATGACAGACCCGTTGACTAAGCTTCTCTCACGAGCAAAACATGATCACACCTCAGTACTCTTTGGGTGTTAATCACATAAGCAATGTGAACTAGATTGTTGACTCTAGTAAACCCTTTGGGTGTTGGTCACATGACGATGTGAACTATGGGTGTTAATCATATATAGATATGAATATTGGTGTTAAATCACATGGCGATGTGAACTAGATTATTGACTCTAGTGCAAGTGGGAGACTGAAGGAAATATGCCCTAGAGGCAATAATAAAGTTATTATTTATTTCCTTATTTCATGATAAATGTTTATTATTCATGCTAGAATTGTATTAACCGGAAACATGATACATGTGTGAATACATAGACAAACATAGTGTCACTAGTATGCCTCTACTTGACTAGCTCGTTGAATCAAAGATGGTTAAGTTTCCTAGCCATGGACAAAAGAGTTGTCATTTGATTAACGGGATCACATCATTAGGAGAATGATGTGATTGACATGACCCATTCCGTTAGCCTAGCACTTGATCATTTAGTATGTTGCTATTGCTTTCTTCATGACTTATACATGTTCTTGTAACTATGAGATTATGCAACTCCCGTTTACCGGAGGGACACTTTGGGTGCTACCAAACGTCACAACGTAACTGGGTGATTATAAAGGAGTACTACAGGTGTCTCCAAAGGTACATGTTGGGTTGGCGTATTTCGAGATTAGGTTTTGTCACTCCGATTGTCGGAGAGGTATCTCTGGGCCCCCTCGGTAATGCACATCACTATAAGCCTTGCAAGCAATGTAGCTAATGAGTTAGTTGCGGGATGATGTATTACATAACGAGTAAAGAGACTTGCCGGTAATGAGATTGAACTAGGTATTGGATACCGACGATCGAATCTCGGGCAAGTAACATACCGATGACAAAGGGAACAACGTATGTTGTTATGCGGTTTGACCGATAAGGATCTTCATAGAATATGTAGGAGCCAATATGAGCATCCAGGTTCCGCTATTGGTTATTGATCAAGAATAGTTATAGGTCATGTCTACATAGTTCTCGAACCCATAGGGTCCACACGCTTAAGGTTTTGATGACAGTTATATTATGAGTTTATGAGTTTTGATGTACTGAAGGAGTTCGGAGTCCCGGATGAGATCGGGGACTCGACGAGGAGTCTCGAAATGGTCGAGACGTAAAGATCGATATATTGGACGACTATATTCGGAATTCGGAAAGGTTCCGAGTGATTCGGGTATTTTTCGGAGTACCGGAGAGTTACGGGAATTCGCCGGGGATTATATGGGCCTTATTGGGCCATACGGGAATAGAGGAGAGAGGCCGAAAGGAAGGAGGCACGCAGCCCCCCTCTGGTCCGAATTGGACAAGGGGTGCGGCCCCCTTTTCCTTCCTCCTCTCCCCCTCTTTCCGCCTTCTCCTACTCCAACAAGGAAGGAGGGAGTCCTACTCCCGGTGGGAGTAGGACTCCCCTTGGCGCGCCCCTACTAGGCCGGCCGCCCCCTCCCCCCTTGCTCCTTTATATACGGGGGCAGGGGGGCACCTCTAGGCACAACAACAATTGATCCTTTGGATCTCTTAGCCGTGTGCGGTGCCCCCCTCCATCATAATCCACCTCGATAATATCGTAGCGGTGCTTAGGCGAAGCCCTGCGCCGGTAGTACATCAAGATCGTCATCACACCGTCGTGCTGAAGGAACTCTCCCTCGACACTCGGCTGGATCGGAGTTCGAGGGACGTCATCGAGCTGAACGTGTGCTAGAACTCGGAGGTGCCGTAGTTTCGGTGCTTGATCGGTCGGGCTGTGAAGACGTACGACTACATCAACCGCGTTGTTCTAACGCTTTCGCTTTCGGTCTACGAGGGTACGTGGACACACTCTCCCCTCTCGTTGTTATGCATCACCATGATCTTGCATGTGCGTAGGAAAATTTTCGAAATTACTACGTTCCCCAACACGCATTCTAAATAAAGTTGACTTATCTCCAGTCCCATTATTATCAAGATTCATATTGCAAAACAAAGATCTAATAGGGGACACATCAATAACTTTAAGATCTTCATCATTATTTTCATGGAAATTAGAAGAACACGCCTTTACAAAGCAATCTTTCTTAGCACGCAATCCAGAGGTTCTTTCCTTGCACTCGTCAATGGAAATTCTCATTGCTTTGAGAGACTCATTGATATCATGCTTAGGAGGAGAAGATCTAAGTTTAAGAGAATCAACATCAAGCGAAAGTCTATCAACGTTCCAAGTCAAATCATCAACTTTGAGCAATTTTTCTTCAAGCAAAGCATTAAAATTCTTTTGAGAAATCATAAATTCTTTCACACTAATCTCAAAATCAGAGGGCATCTTATTAAAATTACCATAAGAATTATTGTAGGAATTTCCATAATTATTAGAGGAATTACTAGGGAACGGTCTAGAATTAAAGTTTCCTCTATAAGCATTGTTATCGAAACTATTCGTACCAACAAAATTCACATCCATAGATTCATTATTATTCTCAATAAAAGTAGACAAAGGCATATCATTGGGAACAAGAGGAGTATTTTTAATAGCAAACAACTTCATAAGTTCATCCATCTTTCCACTCAAAACATTGATTTCTTCTATAGCATGCACTTTTTTACTAGAAGATCTTTCGGTGTGCCATTGAGAATAATTAGCCATAATATTATAAAGAAGTTTTCTAGCATATCCTAATGTGATTTCCATAAACGTGCCTCCTGCGGCCGAATCTAAGAGATTTCTAGAAGCAAGGTTCAAACTGGCATAAAATTTTTGTATGATCATCCATAAATTCAAACCATGAGTAGGGCAATTGCGAATCATCAAATTCATTCTTTCCCAAGATTGGGCAACATGCTCATGATCAAGTTGTTTAAAATTCATAATATCGTTCCTAAGAGTGATGATCTTAGCGGGAGGAAAATACTTAGAGGTAAAAGCATCTTTGCACTTGTTCCAAGAATCAATACTATTTTTAGGCAAAGACGGAAACCAAGCTTTAGCACGATCTCTAAGTGAAAACGGAAATAACTTCAATTTAACAATATCATTATCCATATCTTTCTTCTTTTGCATATCACACAAATCAACAAAGTTGTTTAGATGAGTAGCGGCATCTTCACTAGGAAGGCCGACGAATTGATCTTTCATAACAAGATTCATTAAAGCAGTATTGATTTCAGAAGACTCAACATCATTAAGAGGAGAAATCGGAGTACTAAGGAAATCATTATTATTGGTATTCGAGAAATCACATAATTTGGTATTATCTTGTGCCATGGCAACAAGTAATCCAACACATAAGCAAACAGAAAAAGGCAAGCCAAAGAGAGAGGAGGAGATTGGGAAAGAGAGGGCGAATAAAACGGTAAAGGTGAAGTGGGGGAGAGGAAAACGAGAGGCAAATGGCAAATAATGTAAATGCGAGGGAGATGGGTTTGTGACGGGTACTTGGGTATGTCTTGACTTGAGCGAAGACCTCCCCGACAATGGCGCCATAAATCCTTCTTGCTACGTCTTGAGCTTGTGTTGGATTTCCTTGAAGAGGAAAGGGTTATGTAGCAATAGTAGCGTAAGTACTTCCCTCAGTTTTTGAGAATCAAGGTATCAATGCAGTAGGAGGCTCCTCAAAAGTCCCACGCACCTACACAAACAAACAAAGAACTCGCAACCAACGCAATAAAGAGGTTGTCAATCCCTTAACGGCCACTTGCGAAATTGAGATCTGATAGAGATAGTATGATAAGATAAATATATTTTTGGTATTTTATAATATAGATGCAAAAAAGTAAAGATGCAAATAAAAGTAGATTGAAAGCAAATATGATAAAAGATAGACCCAGGGGCCATATGTTTCAGTAGAGGCTTCTCTCAAGGTAGCATAAGTATTACGGTGGGTAAACAAATTATTGTCAAGCAATTGATAGAAAAGCAAATAATTATGAGATTATCTAGGCATGATCATGTATATAGGCATCACGTCCCTGACAAGTAGACCGACTCCTGCCTGCATCTACTACTATTACTCCACACATCGACTGTTGGGGAAATTACCACTAGGTGTAAACCGGCCTACTTGGGCCGAGTTAACTTCATTAGTGGCGTAAACAGATGAAGGCCTAAGGCCTGTAGTCGGTTAGAGCATGTAGCCGTAAACCGGCCTGATGTATGACTTGTATTGTAAGTAAGGAATAGAGGGATAGCAACCGGAGTACGAGTATGAACCGGTTGGGACTCTATGGACCGACGGGCGCCACCCGTGTATATAAGGGGGCGACCCGGTGCCGGTTCAAGGGAGACAACCACAACTCGAGCCTAGGCGAAGCTTGTTTGGTCCCTAGTCATCGAGATCATATCAATTCCATCACAACTAGACGTA
The DNA here is from genome assembly GCF_002162155.2 of Triticum dicoccoides. Classification (NCBI taxonomy): domain Eukaryota; kingdom Viridiplantae; phylum Streptophyta; class Magnoliopsida; order Poales; family Poaceae; genus Triticum; species Triticum dicoccoides. The sequence continues at coordinate 634,719,513 of NC_041389.1, forward strand.
GGCTTTTACCTTCACCGAAGGGGCCGAACTAGTATAAAATCCTCGTGTCCTTGTGTCCGCTTTAACCCCTTCAAGTAAACTCGTAGCAATGGCTCCACGACTAAGTCCTTTCGCTAGGACATCTGCCGTGACAAATCCACGACAGTTGGCGCCTACCGTGGGGCTATCGCACGATGGTTTGACGATCTTGGAGGGCAAGCTCAAGTGACTCAAAGGCTATGTTGTGGGCCGGATGACCAAGAGTCGTCGGGGCAGGATCTACATCGACGATGCAGGATGGGGTCCCGAGGCCGAGTCAATCGAGTACGGGTACCGGGTCCCCTTTGGTGGCATACATGTTTTCATTGGCAAAATCGGTGAGCCTGGGCCTGAGCCGGACATCTGCACCAACCTCATCGAGACGGCTCAGCGTGCGAGATCTACCCGGGTTAAACCGGCCGTGAAACATGTCTTCGTTGGAGTCGTCCACGAAGGTGAGCGTGAGGACGAGTCAGAACACGGTAATGAGACCGTCGTCTATTCTGATAACGAGTCCTCGACCGGAGAGACCGAATCGCTATACCAGTTGCAAGATGACCAGGTTAGGGGCTGTTCCGATGGCGACAGTATTCCGGACCCCCCAGGCCAGGTCAACCGGGTTGGAATATTCATGGCCGGCACACAGGCGGCGAATCACTCTTCGACCGCCGCAGCAATGCTCTCCGGATCAGCAGCGGCAGCCGCAGCAGGGGCAGGAGGCCTTGTGCGCCCGCCGGTTCAAGTTCTAACTGATTTGTTTGATGCACTAGCTGCGCTTATGGCAGAGGACAATCCGGCGGATCAGGAGGCCCATAATGCAGAAATCGCAAAGGCGAAAGAGCAGATCGTGCAAGCCAAAGCGGATCTGGCAGCAGAAAAAGACAGGATGATTGCAGAACGGGCCGCTTTGGACGCCCAGGCCTATAAACTCATGCCTGACCAGAACACATCACAGGAGGTTTTGAAGCAGAAGCACAGATCACGCCTGCCATCAGGGTTTGATCGCCGAAATCTCTTTCACACTCCAGGGGCTGGGCCCAGTAATCCGCCGCAGTACCCGGAGACAAACCGGATCAAGGCACCAGGACGAGGGGAGCCAGTCCAACCTCGCCTGATGGAACCCCCTCAGCAGAACATTATGAATTTTCCGCCGGTCCAGACGCCCCCAGGTCATTATTCTAATCCTATGGACAACCTTGTTGCGGCCGCTGCATGGTTAGAGGCCATCCCAGTCGAAGGGGATTCTCCGCAAGCGATAGAGACACGCTGGGTTAAGGAGCTTCTTCGGACTGCGCTGATTCAGCAGGAGGCATACTCATACAGCCGTGATCGGATTCATTCTACGCCCCGTTTGGGCCGGAGCTATAGCAGGCGCATGGAGGAACCGGCCATATCAAGCAATGCGCGAGGCCATGAAGCGGCCCGTGGTAATAACCCGGCAGGTGGTGTTGGAGATGCTCAGGATGTGGTGGACCGGGCCCGGGCGCAAAGGGAGGCTGAGTTAGCAGCACAGGATAATGCGGGCCAATTTACACCGGTTCGTTCTACAACCTTTGCCGGACCAGGGATCACATCCGCTTTGGGAGTGCCTTGCTTAATCCCAGCTTTACGGAATGTGCGCCTGCCTAAAGATTTCAAGGGTCCACGCAAGGTGCCGAATTACACCGCTGATTTACCCCCTGAAGCATGGGTAGAGAGTTATGAGATGGCCATGGAGATGCTGGATGTGGATGAGGCCGCGTGTGCGAAATACTTCACCATGATGCTTGAGGGCACGGCTCGTACTTGGTTAAAGAGCCTGCCACCCAATTCTATCAGCTCATGGGCCCAGTTGCGGGCCCGGTTTATACAGAATTTTAAGGATACATGTAAGCAGCCCAAGTCCATAGTAGACCTGGCGGCTTGTGTCCAGGAGGAAGGAGAATCGACGACCCGTTGGGTGCGCCGCGTTTCGGAAATTTTGCACTCATCTGACAGGATTAATTCTGATTCTGCGATCTTAACTCTGGAAGGCAACTGCCGGTTTGAGCCTCTAAAATTGAAATTGGGACGCATGAAGCGGTTTTGTAATGACATGGGAACCCTCATGGCTGCTTTAGTAAAGTATGCCGATTCAGACAGTACCAAGGATCCCGAACCTGATGATGATGAAACAGGGAAGGGAAGGAAGAATAGCAACTCTAAACAGCAGCAGTACAAACCGGCGGGTCATGGAAACGGAGGCAAACGCAAGGCAGAGGGTAGCATGGATTTTGTGGCCAATGCTAATGCACAGGACAGGGGGCAGTGGCGTAGAGGTAAAGCGGCAGATCGTAATGGGACCCCCAATCCTAACGCAAGCCGTTTGAATTATTTGTTGAATCAGCCTTGCCCAAAGCACGGGACGAAAGAGACACCAGCTAACCACCTTTGGAAGGATTGTTATATTATGCGGGAGTTTAAAAACTCTAATGCCTTCCGCTATGACCATGGGTCAGGTGGCGGTTCAGGATCCGGTTTACACGGCCCGGGTCACGATGGAGTTTCCGGTTTAGGTTTCAATCAGGGTGGTCACAATAGCCAGAGTAATCAAAACGGCCAGCAGCAGCAGTCAGGTTATCAGAGCCAGCCAAAGCAGTTGAGTAATGGGCAATACCATGTCTTCACAACTGGCTTGGATAGGCGCGACCGAAAACTCCACAAGCGAGCGGTGAATTCTGTTGAACCGGCCTTACCACGTTACTTACGCTGGTCAGAGCAGCCCATCGTGTGGAGCAGAGAAGATCACCCGCCCCGAGTTGATAATCCGGGCCAGTTAGCATTAGTAGTGGACCCTCAGGTGGGGGGTTATAAGTTCACCAAGGTGCTCATGGATGGAGGAAGCAGTATTAACATACTATATTATGAGACATTCCGGCGCATGGGACTAACAGACAAGGATCTTAGACCGTCGAATACGGTATTCCATGGTGTTGTGCCAGGCAAATCTGCATATCCTGTTGGCAAGATAACCCTAGATGTGGCTTTTGGGGATGAGCATGATTCTCGGTCAGAAAAATTAAACTTCGAAGTGGTGAAGATCCGGAGCCCGTATCACGCCCTGTTTGGGCGGCCGGCTTATGCCAAGTTCATGGCGAGGCCTTGTTATATCTATTTACAGCTCAAGATGCCGGGTTACAAGGGGACGATAACAGTTCACGGGAATCGTAGGATCGCTTTGGAATGTGAAGAGGGTGATGCGGCTTATGCAGAGTCAGTCTGTGCCACGGAGGAGTTGAAGTATTATAAGGACAATGTTGATCCGGCGGATATGACCCCTTTAAAGAAGCCAACTACAGAGCATGATTCAGATCTGAAGTTCAAATCGGCAGCTGAGACCAAGCTTGTTGACTTCGTGCCCGGCGATTCGTCCAAGCAGTTCACTATTAGTGCCAACCTGGATCCCAAATAGGAAGGCGCGCTCATCGAGTTCATCTGTGAGAATCGGGACATTTTTGCATGGAAGCCGTCTGACATGCCAGGTGTACCGAGGGAGCTCGCTGAGCACACTCTTAATGTGGATCCTAAGTATAAACCGCTGAAACAGTTCCTCCGCCGGTTTAACGAAGCAAGGCGCAAAGCCATTGGAGAGGAAGTGGCCAGGCTTTTAGCAGCTGGTTTTATTATTGAGGTGTTCCATCCAGAGTGGCTTGCTAATCCGGTGTTGGTTCTTAAGAAAAACGGCACTTGGCGTATGTGTGTGGATTACACAGATCTTAACAAAGCCTGTCCGGCAGATCCTTTTGCCCTCCCCCGTATTGATCAAATCATTGACGCCACGGCAGGTTGTGAGCGTTTGAGTTTTCTGGATGCATACTCTGGATATCATCAGATCAAGATGGCGGTTAAGGACCAGGAGAAAACAGCATTTATTACTCCCTTTGGAGCCTTCTGCTATGTATCTATGCCCTTCGGGCTCAAGAGTGCCCAAGCCACCTATCAACGGTGTGTACAGAATTGCCTGCATGAGCAGATCGGCCGCAATGTGCACGCCTATGTGGATGATATTGTAGTAAAATCAAGACAGAAGGAGACGCTGGTGGATGATTTGAAAGAGACCTTTGACAACTTGCGAGCTTACATGATGATGCTTAATCCGGCCAAGTGTGTTTTTGGTGTTCCGACAGGCAAGTTATTGGGTTTTCTGGTGTCTAACAGAGGAATTGAGGCTAATCCAGAGAAGATTACGGCTATTACATCCCTAGCTAAACCGAAGTGTATCAATGATGTTCAGTGTTTGGCGGGCCGAATTGCTGCGCTGAGCCGGTTTATCAGCCGCCTCGGGGAGAAGGCTATCCCTTTATATCAAATGCTGAGGAAGACAGACAATTTCGTCTGGAGTCCAGCTGCTGATGAGGCATTTGAGGACCTGAAGCGACAGTTAGCCAATCCGCCTGTTCTTGCAGCTCCGGTCGACAAGGAGCCACTATTATTATACGTAGCGGCCAATGCTCGGGCAGTTAGCGTGGCTATTGTGGTGGAACGCAAAGAGGCAGGCAAGGAATATCCGGTTCAGCGGCCGGTTTATTATATCAGCGAGGTGCTTATTGAATCCAAACAAAGGTATCCGCATTGGCAGAAGCTGGTCTATGGAGTTTTTATGGCCAGTCGGAAGTTGAAGCAGTATTTTCAAGGGCACCCCATCACAGTGGTCAGTTCAGCTCCCTTGGGTGATATCATACAGAACCGGGAGGCGACTGGCCGGATTGCCAAGTGGGCTATAGAGCTTGGGCCACATGGACTGAAGTACGTGCCTCGGACGGCAGTGAAGTCTCAAGCACTTGTCGATTTCATCAATGACTGGACGGAGTTACAAGCACCAGAGGAGAAGCCGGATCACACATATTGGACTATTCATTTTGACGGATCCAGGCAATTGGAAGGCTCGGGGGCTGGAGTCGTATTAACTTCCCCGCGAGGTGATAAGTTTTGTTATGTTCTCCGCTTAATGTTCCCTTGTACTAATAATGCAGCTGAGTACGAAGCTTTGCTCCATGGCCTCCGGATGGCTAAAGAGATGAATTTAAGCCGGGTTAAGTGCTTTGGTGACTCGGACCTAGTGGCTCAACAGGTGTCTGGCACTTGGGATTCTAAGGACCCGCTCATGGCTGCATATCATCGGGAAGTGGATAATATTGCAGGTTGTTTCAAGGGTTATCAAGTGGATCGTGTGGACCGTCGGAAGAATGAAGCGGCGGATGCTTTAAGCCGGTTGGGCTCTCAGCGTAAACCGGTCCCGCCTAACGTCTTTTTGGACGTGTTGCACAACCCGTCAGTCAAGCTCCCGGGTGAGGTGGATTTGGCTATCCTTGATCCGGAGGCTCAATTGGTGGCAGCCCTGCATGTTATTTCGGATTGGACAGTTCCTTATCTTGCGTACATGAACCGGGGGGAGTTACCAGAGGATGAGATTCTGGCCCGGCAGATAGTCCGGCGATCCAAGTCTATGACGATTGTCAATGGTGAATTACATCATTGCAGTGTATCAGGGGCGTTTCAACGTTGTGTCTCTCCTGAGGAAGGCTGTGAAATCTTAAGAGAAATCCATGAAGGGGATTGTGGACAGCACGCCGGTTCAAAGTCTCTGGTGGCAAAGGGGTTTCGTCACGGGTTCTACTGGTTGACAGCGCACGTTGATGCGGAGGACTTGGTTAAACGGTGTGATGGATGCCAGAAATTTTCAAGGCGTGCTCATGTGCCGGCTCAAGAATTGCGGATGATCCCAATAACATGGCCGTTTGCAACGTGGGGGCTGGATATGGTTGGGCCTTTTAAAAGATCCAAGGATAAGAAAACCCACCTTTTGGTGGCAGTTGACAAATTTACCAAGTGGGTTGAAGCGGAGCCTGTCAGCAAGTGTGATGCAGCAACAGCGGTGCAGTTCGTCAAGAAGGTGATTTTCCGGTTTGGTTTTCCACACAGTATCATTACTGACAATGGTACCAATTTATCCAAGGGTGCTATGAAGGAGTTCTGTGAACGTGAGCACATCCGACTTGACGTGTCGTCAGTGGCACACACCCAGTCCAATGGACAGGCAGAACGAGCTAATCAGGAAATCTTGCGAGGCATCAAACCCCGGCTTTTGGTCCCATTGCAAAGGACACAAGGATGTTGGGTTGAAGAGCTACCATCTGTATTATGGAGTATCAATACTACGCCAAACCGGTCCACAGGATACACGCCATTTTTCAGGGTCTATGGAGCAGAGGCAGTTCTCCCTAGTGACATCCGGCACGATTCGCCTCTGTGGCAGCTTATGTTGAAACAGACAATGAGACAGCACGGCAAGATGCTTTGGACCTATTGGACGAAGAGCGTGATATAGCGGCTGCCCGTTCGGCGATTTACCAGCAAGATCTTCGTCGCTATCACAGTCGCCGGGTTAGAACCAGAACTTTTCAAGAAGGAGATTTGGTGCTTCGACTCATCCAAGATCAAACGGGTATGCACAAGTTATCCCCACCCTGGAAGGGACCTTTCGTGGTCAGCAAAAATTTGCACAACGGGTCGTACTATCTGATTGATATTCGAGGACATCAAGACTCACGTGCATCAGAAGAGGAGACCAACAGGCCGTGGAATATAGCTCATCTTCGGCCTTACTATACTTGAGCCATCGGCTCTATCTATGTACATATCATGACAATGTATATATTCTCTTTGATATATCAAACCGGAGCCTCAGTTAAAGCGGGGTCTCTATCTTTCTCATCATGCGAGGTTACACAGAGTGGTTCTGTTTAAAGCGGCCTCCGGTTTACCCTTTGACATTAGTTTTTTATATCACTGGGGGCCTTGGTCGTGTCCGAACCAACGAACACCCTTTGATAGGCGACAGCCACCAGATCATTTGGGGACTTGGTCAAGTCTGAACCAGTCACGCCTCTTGGTCGGCCTAAGGCCACAAAATCACTTGGGGGCCTTGATCCTGTCCGACCATGGTAATACCATCTGAACAGCTCAGTATAACATATTTTTGCAAATGGTTTTTTATCATTACTTTTGCTTCCATGTTGTTTTCATGGTTTGTTCGTTCTTTGCTTTTGTTGGATTTCTTTGTGTCAACAGGCATATTTTTTCCGGTTCAGCCAATGATTTTTGATCCCCCTTTTTTAAACCGGAGGAATCTGCCTGGTTTACCTTTTCCCTGTTAACATCATGGAGTAACCAGGGGGCTCGTATTAAGTCAGTACGGTTTGAACGGGAGCTACTTTCTCCCTTTTTGACGGTAATGGTTTATAAAACCACCGCTTCAGGCTTGGCTAAAGCCAGCTTTATGCTCAAACATGGCAGGTATTTATGTATCATTTATTTGTTATATTACTGATACACATATCAAGATCATAATCCGGCTGACGGTATAACCGCCACCAAAGTTCAAATTTTTCTGATTGCAGGAAATATGAGTTAAAGTTTTCAAGCAAAAGCTTCAGTACTTATGCACGAAGGCATATTCCGGGCAGAAGTTTTAACTATCCTATTACAAGGCAGCACGGTGTTCAAACAAAATCATTGTTTTTGCAAATAGCTCTTCAAACCGGCTTCCGGTTCAAGCCTGCTCCTCATCCTCCGCCGCTTCAGCTTCTTCGTCTCTACCCATTGGCTGGAAATCAACAGTGGTCCAGTCGATTCCCATTAAAGCTTGGAAAATAGCCTCTTCATGGATCAGGGAAGACGGTTCAATATCAGGGGCGTAAGTGTGCTTACGGGTTGGAGGAATCAGATTCTCCGCTTCAACAGTTGGGGCCGGCACTCGCTTGTTTTGATTATTATATTCTGCTTGATAATGCGTCAAATCTGCCTCTTCAGCTAGCTGGCAAGCCAGCGGGCGCACTGCACGGTTTATGGCCCTTAAATCCTCTTCGTTGAATTCAGAGCCATCTTCTTTCAGACTGGGATAGCCTTGAGCTGCTTCCACAGGATCAAAGTCGGGCACCCATGCCTTTGCCCGGATTAAGGCATTGATTGCTCCGGTTCGGGCAGCAGATTTTTTCAGCTCCTCAATCCGGGCTGGAAGCATTGACAACTTGCTAAGAGTGTCCTGGATTAAAGAGGGCGCCGGGTTGTTGGGAGAAGCTATGGTGATGATCCGTTGGGCTCCGGTATACAATTGTTCCACCAAGGTGTAGGCAGCTTTCAATTTCTTCCGCACATCATTTCCTAAGTGCCCAATACGTGTGCCTACAAATAAAATTGGAATGGTCTCAAACCGGATTTACGACACAGCAGATTCAAATTTATCACAGAAGTTACAAGGAGCTTACCAAAGATTGCAGCAGTCATGGAGTGTATTTGCCGTTGCACGGCTGTTAGTTCATCCACCACCGGTTTAAGGGCCGCTTTAGCATTTTCCGTTCTTTTGGTTAAACCGGCCTTCTCAGTGGCCCAGTCAGCCCGCTCTTTCTTGAAGCTTTCTTTCAGCCGTTCCGCAGTGCTCAAAGCGCTGGTTAATTCTTGCTTGGCCTTATCTATTTCAGCCTGCTGGGTCTTTAGGGCCTCCTGCAAATCCGCAATCTGGTCCTCCTTGATTTTCACTTCAGCCTGCATACAGATGGCATTTTAAGCTTTGCACAGGCGATCCAAGAAATGGAAGTATCAACCACATAACAAAGTTATATACCTGATACTTGGGGGCTAATGCACCTTCAATTTTTTGTATATTGCTAGATTACAAAGTCCCAAGCTCAATACAAGTATTCAACTTGGCACTTGGGGGCTAATGGCTATTTGATCAAGTTATGCTCTAAGGACAACTTTTTATTTTTGAGCCCGATTTACTTATGCTAAGTTAGACCGGCCCTCGAGGGTTATGCCGACGGATTTCAAAAATGTTCAGGATCAAGTCCCGGTTTGACCAAGGTCACAAACCGGCCCTTGGGGGCTACAAGGATGAATGCAATGACAGAAAGGAAAGAAGGAATTTACCTCAAATTTATCCCTCATCATTTTGACCAGGCCAGCTTCACAGTCACGGCTAGTGTAAAGCCGGTTTAGATAGCCAGAGTGAAGATCTTGAGCATTCAGAGCGGCGTATGTCTCTAATTCAACATCCCATTTTCCTTTGTTCAAAGGGGAAGAATCCTCTTTGATGGTATGCCTGGTAAGGGTGGCAGGATTCCCAGGTTCAGAGCGGCCTACGCCGGTAATCACAACATCATCATCTTTTGACTCGCCGGTTTGGGTTGGTGCGGCCGGTTTGTCAGCAGGAGTGTGGGATTTCTCAATCTGGACAGAGCTGGCAGGCGGATCAGCAGAGGCTGGAATATGAATAGGACCTTCTTCAGGGATAACATCGTCTTGCAGAGGAGGATCATTGGGGATATCTTCACAAGTAAACATTTCATGATCAGGTGCTTGGTCATGTTCTGGGGCCACATCTTCTTCAGCCGCTCTATCCAGGCGGGCCTTCTTGCTTGGTTTCGGTTTAGCCCTGAAAGAAAAATAAAAAATCAAGGAAAAGTGTAAGCCATTGCGCAGTATACTGGAAGCATATGTTCGGTTTAACTTACCCAGCAACTGTTTTCAAAGGTGGTAGCTGGCTGGCCAACGATTCACCATATGATGAATGAGAAGTGACCTGATAATCGGAGTCGGATGGATTAAGAGGTTGACGGAAGAAACCCGCTTTACGATTTAAATCAATAAAAAGGTCGGAGACCTCGGAGCGGCGTTTTCGAACCGGACTGTTTGGTAAACCGGCAGAGGTAACTACCTGGCCACTGTGCCGGGTTGTGCGGCGAGCTTCGTGTTGCTGGGTCTTCATAAGAAATTGGGAATCCAGATAAGCAAGAGGATGAGAAAATTTAATTTTCCGGTTTGCCCAGCGAAATTTTGGCAAAGGCAGGATTTCTGAATCGGAAGAGAGAATGGTTACCTCAACGAAACCCGCATTACTGGCTTCAGCGTCATCCTGACAAGCATTATCATCAATATGGCGTGTAAAAAGCAAGCCAAGTGAATCAAGTTCTACCTCAAGATCCGGATTACCCACATCATCATCAATGGCTGGGTCAGATGAAGCGGTGGTTTTTCTCTTATGAGCTGGTTTCTTGATAACCTTGGTCTTGGGCCGGGTTGGCCGTCCTGCCTTCTCCGTTTTGTCTTGAGGAAGTTTCTTACTCCAAAATGGATTATCACCCTGGATCAGCAGTAATTAAACGTTGAACATATAAAATAGTAAACCGGTTCAACAGTAGAGCAATTAAAATATTACCGCTGGCGGTTTGTTGGTGGTGCAGTAAGGAGGCAGACCGGTTTGAGCACAGAGGTGCTCCGGTTCATTCAGCATCTTTTTCACAGATTCTGTGACTTCGTCATCAGGGAGTTGGATTTTAGTGTGTCGGAGTGGGTCATCGACACTATCAGTATACTCGCACATCAAATTTGGGCGCCGGCTTAGAGGCAAAATGCTCCATGATATCCAGCAGCGTGCAAGGTCTATTCCTATTAAACCATTGGCCATGAAGGCCCGGAGCTTGGACAGTTGAGGAGCATATTTAATTCTCTCCTTGGCGCTTAGCCTTTGTGGAAAAGGGTGAGTGTTGCTGAGCCGTTCCGGACGGAAGCCAGGCAAGGGATTTTCATTGTCAGGAGATGTATCCTTGCAATAAAACCAAGTTGCGTTCCATTCCTTGGGGTGAGTATGGAGTTTGACGTGGGGATAGGTGATTTCTTTCCTTTTCTGAATGGCCATACCGCCCAGTTCGGTATTAGGGCCGTCAGTGAATTCAGTACGGCGGTTCAGATGAAAGAGATCTCTAAATAACTCGACTGAAGGTTCCTCTTGAAGGTATGCCTCAGAAAGTACTTGAAAGTGACATAGATTGGTGACGGAGTTGGGGCCAATATCCTGTGGACGGAGTTGAAAGTTGGCTAACACATCCCGGTAAAATTTAGAGCCGGGCGGTTTGAAGCCCCGGGCCATGTGATCTGCAAAAACCACGACCTCTCCTTCCTGGGGCGTAGGAGGACATTCATCTCCAGGAACCCTCCAGTGAATCGTATCTTTGCTATCCAAAGCACCGATCAGGACTAGATCTTTCAGCTGTGATTCTGTGACACGGGAGGGAACCCAGTTGCACTCGTACACTTGTTTGGCCATGACGAGATCTACAAGAAATAAGTGATCCGGTTCAAGGTCATGCCGGATAAAAAGGTGTTGATCTAATTACGGTAAACCGGAGGCAGTACCAATAAACCGGTCTTCTACAACGCAGCATCAGATGGATTCTGGCGGTTCAACCAGGGGACTAATGACATATATGCCGGTTTAGCAATTTTTTCTCTATGGTGAAGTTAAACCGCCTGGCCTAAGCATCGGAAGCAATTGAAACTATGGACAACTAGTCATGCAGAAACAAGTTTCACAAAATCAGGTTACAGCCGCGGATCTACAGCAAGCTCATAAAAACAGGAAATATTTCGAAGACTAAGGCGGAAACAGAAGTGAACCATTGAGCGGATATGTGCGGGAGATCTATGCGCTTGGACGAGAAATAGCAGGTGGATGCTAAAGGGATCGCTACTAAGCACAGAAAGAGTCCACAGATGCATTCAAGGTCAGAGAACAGCCATGAACGTGCAATGAACATAGCAAGAACATGGAACCCTAAGAACAGATCTAGGTTAAGAAGGAGAGAAGACTTACCGAGAACGGAGAAGATGCGGAAAGACGCCGCAACACCCTGGTACGTTCAGGTTGATGCAGCGGCCCGAGACGAGGCGGAGGTCGACGGTGGTGGCGGAGCTGCAAAGCTGGCGACGTGAGGAAGAAGAAGAAGGGACGAAGGGGAAGAGAAAGGAAATGACCCTTCGGTCTTATTTATAAGGCAACCGAGCTAGGTCAAACGCGCGAATCCAGGAGTTGTTATTAAGAGGGCGTTATGAACTTCATAATGACGTCATGCCGGTTTACAGTAACCAAAACTGATGACGTCATGCCGGTTTATAGCAACTAAAAATAATGACGACATGGAGATTTGCCAATTAACAGAAGATATCCAAGACGCAAGATGGTGTGAAGGATTGACATGAACCAGTTCAAATCAATCTGGGGCCTAATGTTGGGGAAATTACCACTAGGTGTAAACCGGCCTACTTGGGCCGAGTTAACTTCATTAGTGGCGTAAACAGATGAAGGCCTAAGGCCTGTAGTCGGTTAGAGCATGTAGCCGTAAACCGGCCTGATGTATGACTTGTATTGTAAGTAAGGAATAGAGAGATAGCAACCGGAGTACGAGTATGAACCGGTTGGGACTCTATGGACCGACGGGCGCCACCCGCGTATATAAGGGGGCGACCCGGTGCCGGTTCAAGGGAGACAACCACAACTCGAGCCTAGGCGAAGCTTGTTTGGTCCCTAGTCATCGAGATCATATCAATTCCATCACAAATAGACGTAGGCTTTTACCTTCACCGAAGGGGCCGAACTAGTATAAAATCCTCGTGTCCTTGTGTCCGCTTTAACCCCTTCAAGTAAACTCGTAGCGATGGCTCCACGACTAAGTCCTTTCGCTAGGACATCTGCCGTGACAAATCCACGACATCGACCGACTCTTGACTGCATCTAGAGTATTAAGTTCATAAAGAACAGATTAACGCATTAAGCAAGATGACATGATGTAGAGGGATAAACTCATGCAATATGATATAAACCCCATCTTTTTATCCTCGATGGCAACAATACAATACGTTCCTTGCAACCCTTTCTGTCACTGGGTAAGGACACCGCAAGATAGAACCCAAAGCTAAGCACTTCTCCCATGGCAAGAAAGATCAATCTAGTAGGCCAAACCAAACTGACAATTTGAAGAGACTTGCAAAGATAACTCAATCATACATAAAAGAATTCAGAGGAGATTCAAATATTTCTCATATATAAACTTGATCATAAACCCACAATTCATCGGATCTCGACAAACACACCGCAAAAATAGTTCACATCGAATAGATGTCCACAAGAGAGGGGAAGAACATTGTATTGAGATCCAAAAAGAGAGAACAAGCCATCTAGCTAATAATTATGGACCCGAAGGTCTGTGGTAAACTACTCACAACTCATTGGAGGGGCTATGGTGTTGATGTAGAAGCCCTCCATGGTCGATTCCCCCTCCGGCGGAGCGCCGACGAAGGCTCCAAGATGGAATGTGGTGGAAATTGTGTTTCGGTGGCTCCCTGGATGTTTTCGGTGTACGTAGGCTTATATAGGAGGAAGAAGTACGTCGGTGGCCGCCCAGGGGCCCACGAGATAGGGGGGCGGGCCCAGAGGGGGTGGGTGCGCCCTCCTGTCTCGTGGCCGCCTCGGCTGCTTCTTGACTTGCACTACAAGTCCTCTGGATCACGTTCGTTCCAAAAATTATGCTCCCGAAGGTTTCATTCTGTTTGGACTCTGTTTGATATTCCTTTTCTTCAAAATACTGAAATAGGCAAAAAAACAGCAATACGGGCTGGGCCTCCGGTTAGTAGGTTATTCCCAAAAATGATATAAATGTGTAAAATAAAGCCCATAAACTTCCAAAAGGGGTAATATAATAGCTTGGAACAATCAAAAATTATATATATATTGGAGACGTATCAATTACGTACCGAGGTGGAATATGGTGGAGGGGGGCACCGCACACGGCTGGGAGAGATCAACAGATCAACTTGTGTGTCTAGAGGTGCCTCCCTGCCCCCGTATATAAAGGAGTGGAGGAGGGGGGAGAGCCGGCCCTCCTATGGCGCGCCCTGGAGGAGTCCTACTCCCACTGGGAGTTGGATTCCCCCCTTCCAAGTAGTAGGAGTAGGAGTCAAGGAAAGGGAAAAGAGAAGAGAAGGAAGGAGGGGGTGCAGCCCCTCCCCCTAGTCCAATTCGGACTAGGCCTTGGGGGGCGTGCAGCCTCCCCTCTCTCTTTCCCCTAAAGCCCAATAAGGCCCATATACTCCCCGGCGAATTCCCGTAACTCTCCGGTACTCCGATAAATACCTGAATCACTCGGAACCTTTCCAATGTCCGAATATAGTCGTCCAATATATCGATCTTTACGTCTCGACCATTTCGAGACTCCTCGTCATGTCCCCGATCTCATCCGGGACTCCAAACTACCTTCGGTACAGCAAAACACATAACTCATAATATAAATCGTCACCGAATGTTAAGCGTGCGGACCCTACGGGTTCGAGAACTATGTAGACATGACCGAGACACATCTCCGGTCAATAACCAATAGCGGAACCTGGATGCTCATATTGGCTCCCACATATTCTACGAAGATCTTTATCGGTCAAGCCGCATGACAACATACGTTGTTCCCTTTGTCATCGGTATGTTACTTGCCCAAGATTCGATCGTCGGTATCTCAATACCTAGCTCAATCTCGTTACCTGCAAGTCTCTTTACTCGTTATGTAATGCATCATCCCGCAACTAACTCATTAGTCACATTGCTTGCAAGGCTTATAGTGATGTGCATTACCGAGAGGGCCCAGAGATACCTCTCCGACAATCGAAGTGACAAATCCTAATCTCGAAATACGCCAACTCAAAAAGTACCTTCGGAGACACCTGTAGAGCACCTTTATAATCACCCAGTTACGTTGTAACGTTTGCTAGCACACAAAGTGTTCCTCCGGTAAACGGGAGTTGCATAATCTCATAGTCATAGGAACATGTATAAGTCATGAAGAAAGCAATAACAACATACTAAACGATCAAGTGCTAAGCTAACGGAATGGGTCAAGTCAATCACATCATTCTCTAATGATGTGATCCCGTTAATCAAATGACAACTCATGTCCATGGCTAGGAAACTTAACCATCTTTGATTCAACGAGCTAGTCAAGTAGAGGCATACTAGTGACACTTTGTTTGTCTATGTATTCACACATGTACTAAGTTTCCGGTTAATACAATTCTAGCATGAATAATAAACATTTATCATGAAATAGGGAAATAAATAATAACTTTATTATTGCCTCTAGGGCATATTTCCTTCAGCAGAGAAGTTTGGGAAACACAAGCACCCGAAGACACGCATAGCGGAGTAGTCCGGATGTGCGCCATAAAGGAGAAAGAAAGGTGTCTGATCATGGTGTGGCTGGCATGGCCGGCGATTGAGGAGAAAGGTGGCGGTTTGGAGAGGCTCTGCCCAGTACTAATACGACATAATTGCGTGAATGAGGAGGGACATAAGCCTGCTCTTTAGTCTCGGTTCCAGCCACCAACCGGTACTAAAGGGAAGCACCAGGAGCGAGGCCCTTTGGTCCCGGTTCGTGTCTAGAACCGAGACCAAAGGTGTCAGACAAACCGGGACCAATAGCCCCAGAGACCCGCCCGGCGCCCTGGCCTCACGAACCGGAACTGATGCACCCACTGGTCCCGGTTCGTAGGAGAACTGGGTTTAATGCCCTTTTTCAGGCCTTGACCAAAGCCATGTTTTCTACTAGTGGAAAGCCATGCCGACGGATGCTAATGCTACACAATTCACTGTATCTGTATCTCTAGCTGGAGTAGTATTGTGTGCGTGTACGTACTCTCGATAGAAGTCTCGAACTCTTGATGTGTGAGCTAGTGCATCTTTGTTGCGCATAGCGAAGCAGAGTTGCACGACGTCCTCCGACCACCAATGTACAAGACCTGCTGAAATGTCCATGCATGCCCTTTAGTCACCGATGACATTTCAGGCATTCGAGGGTGCAAATACTTTTAGTCGAGGATTTTATAGAATTATTAGTTTGCCTGGATACGCGATTAGCATCCCAATATCGCGAATCATTGTTCTTACTTTCCTGATACATGATTAGCATTCCAACATTGTGATTCCCTTGTTTGTTCCTTTTGTATTACCATGCTTTGTTTTGTGGTAGTGAGTAAGTGATCAATGTAGCTACATCTCTAATAATTTGTAGAATGGAAGGGCACTGTTAGAATATATCATTATATATACCATTTTATGTGTTCATAGTAACCATGCGGTAGAAAGTACACACATTTCGGGTCACAAGTCCATATCATGTTTGTAATTTCAAGAGGAGAAAGATTATTCACGATGGTGTGTCGTGCCTATCCACCAAGCTCCTCATGCCTTAGGAAATTGTCGTGTCGTCCTCCGAGTTACTCCCAAAAAGTTGGGTTGCTCTCTTGAGAGAGAGTAGCATGGAACTCCTTTTGATCAGGATGAGCATCGGGGCGAGCTCAACCAAGTATCGATGGGCTTCGCACAACATCATGCCTATGGTAGCCTAAGGCCCAAGACTAGTCATGATCAGACATCGTTGTGGCACCCCGGCTAAGAGAAAACGGGAACGCCCCGTATTCCAGCCCAGAGATCGTGATGTAGTCTTCTGGAATACGACACTGCTTAGCATAGAACAAACCGACTCTTTATTACAATCTATTTGGGTATAAGGGTTACATCGGCACGGCGACACTATGCCTGCCACTGTTGCTCTATGCAAGCAGTAGAACAACTCGAAGCAGCGGAATAACTCTAGCAGCGGAACAACGATGATGGTGGTGAACTCCACTCCGCAGGGACTCTGGCTAGAACGCTTATCCTAGCTCGCACACAAGGGATCCACGGCAAACAAGCAATCAAATCCGGCATGACCTGCAAACTGGCATGACACGCCAGGTCAGTACATTGAATGTACTTGCAAGCTCACAATAACCAGAAGCATTCAAGGCAAACAACAGCATGGCAATTACAGGTTAAGCAGGGATTATCATGAGATCATCATAGCAACATAGCATGAACAACATGAACATGATACAGCTAGCACAATATGAGCATGGCATGAACATATGAATATGACAATGCTAACATGCAACATGAGGACACTATATGCACCACTTATTCTGCTCGGGCTACCTCGTAATCATCACATGCATCACTTACCATCCTTGGACATCACACGATCATCTTAGTATCAAATCAAGCTTGGTATAAACAATACCACAGTAATCATTAAATGACCACAAGGAGCTTGATCTTTACCTACAATTCTCGCACAACATCACGAATATCCAACAACTCGGTATCCTCTATACCACGGTGATCACTCACGGATCACAAACGGAACCACTCTTGGTTCAACGGGTTACCTTGTAACCAAACGGTGATCATACGTAGATCACATAATCCACTTATCTCATCATCGAAACAGGGTTGTTATTAAGCACATTATTATTATTACTGTTGACCCATAGTGTGACCGACACGAACTGGGCCCTTATCCGCGGGCATGACTATCGATAGATTTAACACACACTCTGCAGAGGTTAGCACACTATACCCACACCACGGAACCCATGGTCTCGCACTCCCATTCGGGTGGACCAACGGCGTTCCAACAAAACTGTCCTACTGCCATGACACTCTCCCGGCCACTCCGACTAACTCCCCACTGCGCTAAGTCATGGGTGGCCCCGTGTCTACCCCAGGCACGAACGGCCACTGTCGTGGAAAAACGGTCCCAAACAGGGACAAAAGCGCTTATCATCCAACTATGGGCACACAAGGTTATGTCTACTTACCGAGCCAGGGTACCACACGCCCATAACCTTCCCTCATTGGAGGCACCAGCGAGAGGCATGACAATAGACCCAGTCAGGACCCTCCCATAAAGGTTAGCAAGGTTGCACTGGTCAGCTCGATATGGTGGCACCATCACTCAGGCAACAGTTGTTCAAGTTCAATTTAATCTGGTTAAACTTCAATGCAAATATGCTGAGCCATGATAAAATAACATGACGCAATTACAATGCATGAGCCTGATATCAACATAATCATGAGGGTACAACATAACTATCGACCATATCACAATGAATCGTATCCAACTGAGCATGGCATAATGACGTGCATGAATATCACAAGTACAACACTACTCATAGAAACCTAGCATGACCACTAGCATCAACAATATCATGCAAGAACATATCAACAATCTACCATGCAAGCATTCAACCGACTGGATGTAATGGTACATGCATAACGACGGCACTCGGAACAGACGATAGTCATGCACCGAAGGCCATCACCAACATCAACATGTACTACTAGCAAGCATAAACATATGAAAGGAATACTAGCAGGTATAACATGATAACAGAGTACAAGACTACATAGCACGAAAGTGAACATGCATCTTTAAGCATCACCGGAACAATGATAACCATATTTTAAACAAGCAAACATTTAATAAAGATTCAAGTTGAAAACCATGGCTACTACATGACTATCATGCAAGTGGGTATTGTGGCTTTCCTGGGGATGAAGAAGGCACCGAGGAGAAGTGCGGTGAAGCCGCGGAAAGATTTGCCAGAAACATTTCTCTCTTAGAGGGGCTGTTTACGTGCAAGGGCTAAAAGGTCATTTCCAAAATATTAACCCCAGCAGGAAGGGCTCGACGAGACGAAGACGTGAGCATTGGATTCACCTCAAACAGAGTTACGGTTGCGGAGTTATGAGGTGTAGAAGATCAGGGACTTTTTTGTAAATATAATATTCATAGCAGGGTCCCTGAGTTGATAAGGCAAAGGCGCAAAATTAGAAATACGCTTTCAGAAGTTGAAAACGTAATACGGAAATCCGTTTCCACTTATCTGACGTGGCGAGGCGGGGTCAACGCGTGTGGCTGCCAGGTGGGGTCGGGGCTGAGTCGCCGACGGACGGGTCCCACGGCCTGCAGGGCCTATCACTTATCTAGCTAGGCAGGCGGGGTCAATGCCTGCCCGCCGATAGGTGGGGCCGCATGGAGATGGGGCACGCCTGGCCTGGCTCCTTCTTCCTCCTCACGCTCACCCGCGATGCAGAGACGAGGCCGGCGGCCCGACGTGGATTCCCGGTGACTCCGGCCACCTCTCGCAATGCTCGACCTACTAGCGTGCTCAGGGAGGGAGCCGCACCCGTCTGTGGGCAGAACGGTCGCAGGGGACCATGGGGAAGGGCGGAGCTACGGCCGTGGCGGAGGGGACCTTCGGGTGGAGATGGGGCTTGCGGCCAAGGTGGCTCCGGCTATGGGGCGAGGGCACAGGGAGAACCGGCAGGGTCTAGGGCAAGGCGATGGTGGTGGCTACAAGGTGAGGAGGGCTCGGCTCTGCCCGGATTTAATCGGAGGGAGCGGCGGCCATGGCGGCCATAGGAGGGCTCGGGAGCTTCTAGAGCTCGTTTGAGAGGCTGGGCAGGACCAGAGGAGGGTGGTGAGGCTGCTGGAGTGCTCGGGCTACGCGTGGATGGGCTACTTATAGCCGTGGCCGAGGAGGCCGAGCTGGCATCACCGTGGATACGTGTCCGATGCCGCAGACGCGTGTGCTCACGCATGGGCTTGACAGTACGCGAAGGAGGGGCATAGGGAGGAGCCCACGGGGAAGAGGAGGCCAGGGAGCATGGGGAGGAAGGCGACGGCAATGAACCGAGCCAAAACGCCACTGTGCGTCTGAGGGAGTCCTGGATTAGGGGGTGTCCGGATGGCCGGACTATAACCTTTGGCCGGACTCCTGGACTATGAAGATACAAGATTGAAGACTTTGTCCCGTGTCCGGATGGGACTTTCCTTGGCGTGGAAGGCAAGCTTGGAGATATGGATATGTAGATCTCCTCCCATTGTAACCGACTCTATGTAACCCTAGCCCTCTCCTGTGTCTATATAAACCGGAGGGTTTTTAGTCCATAGGACGAACAACAATCATACCATAGGCTAGCTTCTAAGGTTTAGCCTCTCTGATCTCTTGGTAGATCTACTCTTGTATTTCCCATATCATCAATATTAATCAAGCAGGGGTAGGGTTTTACCTCCATCGAGAGGGCCCGAACTTGGGTAAAAACATCGTGTCCCTTGTCTCCTGTTACCATCCGCCTAGACGCACAGTTCGGGACCCCCTACCCGAGATCCGCCGGTTTTGACACCGACATTGGTGCTTTCATTGAGAGTTCCTCTGTGTCGTCATCTTTAGGCCCGATGGCTCCTCCGATCATCATCGACGATGCGGTCCAGGGTGTGACTTTTCTCCCCGAACAGATCTTCGTATTCGGCGGCTTTGCACTGCGGGCCAATTCGCTTGGCCATCTGGAGCAGATCGAAAGCTATGCCCCTGGCCATCAGGTCAGATTTGGAAGTTTGAACTACATGGCTGACGTCCGCGGAGACTTGATCTTCGACGGGTTCGAGCCACAACCAAGCGCGCCGCACTGTCACGATGGGCTTGATCTAGCTCTGCCACCGAACAGTGCCCAGGAGGCCACACCAGTGTCTGCTCCGACCCTTAGCTCGGAGCCGACTGCGCCAATCGAGGATGGGTGGCTGGACACTGCCTCGGGGGCTGCAATCTCTACGGTGATCGAGCCGAACACCAGCCTTGTCCTCTACGAAGCCCGTGACTCCAAGGTGCCAGACTCCTCTCCGGACCCCGAACCTCCACGCCCCTGCCGATCGAATCCGATTGGGCGCCGATCATGGAGTTCGCCGCCGCAAACATCTTTCAGCACTCGCCCTTCGGCGACATTCTGAATTCACTAAAGTCCCTCTCTTTATCAGGAGAGCCCCGGCCGGACTATGGTCAGCAAGGATGGGATGCGGATGACGAAGAAATTCAAAGCCCACCCACCACCCACTTCGTAGCCACTGTCGATGATTTAACCGACATGCTCGACTTCGACTCAGAACACATCGACGGTATGGACGACAATGTAGGAGACGAACAGGAACCAGCGCCTATAGGGCACTGGACAACCACCTCATCTCACGATGTATACATGGTGGACACACCTAAAAGAAACGACGATGAGGAACACGGGGACGCAACAAGGGATCGTTCCCTCGAAAAGCAGTCAAAGCGGCGGCGTAAGCACCGCTCCAAACCCAACCTCGACAGAGACAGCAGCCATACAGACCCAGCCACAGAGCAGGGTGAACCGGCGGACGACGAACATGCCATTGAGCAACCGTTCGAACAGGGCAGCTTGGATAAACAAACCGAACAACCCGTCCCCGGCAAAGATAATAGTGCGGACGACCTCACGCCGGACAAGTTGCTGGAGCAGAAGAACCTCCACAAAAGGCTCGTCGCCACTGCGCGTAGCCTAAAAAAGCAGAAGTGGAAGCTCAAAACAGCGGAAGATGTACTCAGAATTAGATGGAGCAAAGTACTCAACACCGCAGACAAATATGGTGACAGCCACCACAAAAAGAGCTATTCGAAGCAAAAATTACTACCGCAATTTGATGAGGAGGCCTCAGAGCCCCCGCAATCAAAAAATAAGGAAGCCACCCGGTCGGATAAACAACCCCATGGCCAACATAGAGCGGCAAACGGAGCCGCACACAAGCCGGCACGCGATCCGCAGAAGGATTCGCATCAAAATGACGGCCCAGCCAGATCTATCTACGGGCCAAGAAAGCAAGCTCTGGTAAGCAATGCAACACAACAAGTATCTGAACATCACGGCACACCCAAATATAGGGGTGCCGCACACCCCCTATGTTTCACCGATGAGGTGCTGGACCATGAATTTCCAGCGGGATTCAAGCCTGTAAACATAGAGGCATACGACGGAACAACAGACCCTGGAGTCTGGATTGAGGATTATATCCTCCACATACACATGGCTAGAGGAGATGACCTCCACGCCATAAAATACTTACCCCTCAAGCTCAAAGGGCCAGCCCAGCATTGGCTTAAAAGCCTTCCTGAAAACACCATTGGAAGTTGGGAAGAACTCGAGGATGCTTTTCGGGCAAATTTTCAAGGGACCTATGTCCGACCTCCGGATGCAGACGATCTAAGTCATATAACTCAACAACCCGGAGAGTCAGCCCGGAAACTCTGGAACATATTTCTTACTAAAAAGAACCATATAGTCGACTATCCGGACGCCAAAGCCTTAGCAGCTTTTAAACACAGCATTCGAGACGAATGGCTCACCAGACACCTCGGCCAAGAAAAGCCAAGAACAATGGCCGCATTAACAAGCCTCATGACCCGCTTTTGCGCAGGAGAGGATAGCTGGTTGGCAAGAAGCAGTACCAGGGATGCAAGTACATCCAAAGTTATGGATGGAAACGGGAAACCACGACGCAGCAAGGACCAGCGCTGGACCAAGGGAAACAGCCCGAAGAGCACAGCAGTCAACGGCGGATTCAAAAGCTCTCGGCAGAATCAGAAAAAGATGCCCTCAAGGATAACAGGGACGAGCTATCTAACCTAAACAAAATCTTGGACAAGATATGCCAAATCTACAGTATTCCCGGGAGGCCTACAAACCATACCCACAGAGATTGTTGGGTCTTCAAGCAATCTGGCAAACTCAACGCCAAACACAAGGGGCTCGACATACCAAGAGAGGACGATGACAAACCCCACAAGCAGCGCACCGGAGAACAAAAGAATTTCCCACAAGAAGTCAAAACTGTAAACTCACTTCACGTGATAAAAGGGAAAAACAGAGTGGCGCCTATAGAGATACGCGCCATATGGCCTATCCCAGAGGAGTCCCGCCACTGGTTGTTAAAACCAATCACCTTCGACCATCAGAATTACTCTAGAAGTATCCGGAACGCAGGCTAGACTGCCTTGATATTAGATCCAATAATTGACGGACTCCACTTTACACAAGTCCTAATGGACGGCGGCAGTGGTCTAAACCTGCTATATCAGGACACAGTCCGCAAAATGGGGATAAACCCAACAAAAATTCGCCATAGCAACACTTCCTTTCAAGGGGTAACGCCAGGCCCAAATGCCCATTGTACGGGTTCTCTCCGGCTAGAAGTTCTGTTCGGCTCACCCGACAACTTCCGCCGCGAAAAGCTAACCTTCCACATCGCCCCATTTACAAGTAGCTATCAAGCACTACTGGGACGCGAAGCTTTCGCCCGCTTTAACGCAATACCGCATTATGCATCCCTTACGCTTAAGATGCCCGGTCCACGAGGCATCGTCTCATTAAAGGGAAATATTGAGTGTTCCTCGAGCGTGGAAGACTGTGCAGCTGCCTTGACAGCCACACACTAAACTGGCTTCACTAATCAAAGCACCTAAACAGGTCGTTCAGACCCCGGACATGGCTAGACGAGTCCGGCGTAAACATACAAGGGCTTACTAGCTGCATACCCCCGTACAAGGGGCTCCGCGCGTGTACAACAAGAGACAATAAAGCTCAATTTTACCCATTTTCTGAATTATACTTTGTTTATTTAATATAACATACATTTTCGCATGATCTTTTTCAACTAAGTTCCTTTCTTTTACAGATGAACACCGTGCTACAACTGTCCAGGGTACGGCACAATGGAGACACAGGCGCAGACGTGCAGTAGGGCCCGTTCCAAGGATTCTTTTCAGATTAAGACCCTGTGTAAACCTTTTTCACTATCTCTTGCCGATACACATCCCCGGGTTTCTTGGTATAACCGAGGAGGAGGCTGGCATCTTGGCATGTGGCCACGTCAGAATTTTGCGCGTACCTGGACACCAGGGGCTTCTTACCAAGGGCGTTGTTCAGCCTGTTTTCATAAAGACCGAATACCTTAGGGAGTGTTCGGCGTCGCGAGTTTGGCCTTATATGCATCAGCTCCGAATCATGTCTTTGGTCAAATGTTGGGTTTGCCCGGCTCCTATGTTTTACTGCCTTACGTTCCGCTCTATCGGCTAAGGCAGCACCAGGAGAACTTCTGCGATTGTGCCCCTGTTCGGCCAGGCGAGCACCTCAGTAGAGAAAGCCGAAAACTGACTGTCATGATATAGCGTGGGACTGGTCAACCACTCGATGACCCGCCAGAATCTTTAGGATTCCTCCGCATTAACAAAGGGCCGTTTCTCGGCCAGGCACACACGCGCCCCAAATTCGGGTGAGCGCGGTGCCCTTAGGGGCTATATAGTAGCCCCACTGTCAAACTCCTATGGCTAAGTGAAAGTGATAAAGCATTATAGTCCGTTTGCCTAGTTCGCAGCGCTATCACCTCCTTAATAGGACCAAGACGTTGGATCAAGTGTGAAAATGCGCCTTCTGCGAACACCCCCGCATTATATGCGTGGGGGCTGAAGCCGAAGGCTGCCATCTTTCAGGTTATATACACATATACATTAACAGCCGCACAAGAGGTATTCTAATTCTTGAAGGCACAAGTATAAAAAGCTTTTATATTCCATCGAAACATTGTTTTACAATAATACATGTTATTCGAACATAATATCCTTCGAGCATTGCGTCTCTATTAAACGAGTGCCCTGCAGAACTTCCTAAAAATAGTGCTCGGCAGGTACTGGACTCTCGTCCGAATCTTGGGATGCAACAGCGATGGCCTTCATCTCCGCCCAATATGTCTTGACACGGGCAAGAGCCATCCGCACACCCTTTATGCATGCTGACCTCTTCATTGCATTAATATGCGGCACCGCACCAAGGAACTGCTGCACCAAGCTAAAATAACTCTTCGGCTTGGGCCTTTCCGGCCACAGATGACTCACGACATACTTCATGGCGAGTCCGGATAACCTATTTAGCTCCACCCATGCGGCCAAACGATCGGTTAATGGAAGTGGGCGCTCTAAATTGTGGAACTGCGACCAAAAAAGTTTTTCCACTTCGTGGTCCTTTTGATCTCGGAAGTGTTCGGCCGCGTCCGCGGCACTTGCCGCTAAGTCCAGATAAGTGTTCGCCGCACTCCACAGCCGGTCCAACGGAGCATATTTGGGATCCCCGAACTTCATCCGCATCATAAAGGGCTTTCCAGCCATGATATCTCCGGCCTGACGTAGCTCCTCCTTCATAGCTCTCATCGCAGAGCGAGTATCCTTGGCCTCGGTAGTGGACTTCTCTAGGTCCTTCTGTGCCGCTCGATCTTCTTTTTCAAGAAGCTTCCAGCGGTCGGCAGCATTCTTCAACTTTACAGCCATCTCGGCCATTTCCTTCTTGCTTTGGCAGTGAGCAGCCTGTTCGTCTTTCAGCTCTTCAACCGCCTTTAAGGCAGCCGCATCACTTTTCCTGGCCTGCTCCTTGGCTCGGGCAAGTTCCGCCCAAAGGTTCTCCATGGCAGCGGCACCATCTACATCAAGCACACATGTTGTAAGGTACGGGCATCAAGCTCCTCTTACCAGGTGTCTTCAGAGAAATTACATACCTTGTGCCTCGTCAAGCCGCTTGTTGACAAGCGCGATGTCGGCATCTGCCACATCAAGTTGCCGCTTTAGCTCGGCAAATTCATCAGTCCGGCTAGCCACCGGACACTTCGCCACCTACATAGGAAAGGCGACATATTATACCTGGGATTATGATCCTCGGCGCGTCGTCATTTTTGACAACGCACAGAGTCTCACGGGCTACTATCTATACAGGGTGCATCTTATATATGCGGATCTGTCAAAAGGTACATCATTTCGCGTACCTCAAAACCTGTCAGTAAACTCCTGACGGCCTCGTACAACCCGCTCTCCGCGGATGAAATCCTTCCAGTCACCGTATCCATCAACGCACGGTGTTCTTCTGAGATAGACACTCGCCCGAGAAGATCCTTCAGCTCCTCTGACCGTGCACCGGACGGTGCCAGACTCGTCCGATGGCCTTTTTCAAAGGCCGGACACGGAGGGCCTTAGGGGGCCATACGACTGCCTTCCGGCCCTGCCGGATTCGGAGAAACCCTCCATGACGACACCTCAGGGTCGCCTGCCTCGCAAGGCGGTACAGCAGTGGGAGGCGTTCCGCTCTCCATCATCTCCGGACGAAGATCCCCTGAAGACGAGCTCTGCTGAGAAGGGCTGAGATCCAAACTACAAGGTAAAATTTCGGTTATCTTCCTCAGAAATAGGACAGGGATGTCCCTCATTTTAAAACTCCCTTCTTTACTTACGGCTCGGTGGAGGGCTGGTCCCCTTGGGGGCACAATGCGACCGAGGCATCCACCAGCGCCGGGCCCTCTGACGAAGATTTCTTCCCCCGCTTTGAGACCATGGTCTCCGGGTCTTCAGAGGCGGTCCTCTTCTTCCCCTGGTTAGAGGAATTCTCGATTCCTACCTTGCTTACAGCCTCCTTCGGGGAGGCGGTAGCTTCCTTGTTCCCCTCTTCGCCTTCTTCCAAAGGTGCAACCTCCAGCATCCTGGTTAACACGGGATCCGGCGAGGTCTCAGGGAGGGGGGGGCGGACACCTGATTAGCTTTGCTTTCGCTATCCACTCCTGTTTAAGGGACAACTCTTTTAAGGGCAATTTTATGATAAATATACGGATAGCGTGTCCGGGTACAGGGCTACTTACTTGAGTATTGATACGTCCATTTTGCATCATGCTTTTATATCGATATTTATTGCATTATGGGCTGTTATTTCACTTTATGTCACAATACTTATGGCTATTCTCTCTTATTTTACAAGGTTTACATGAAGAGGGAGAATGCCGACAGCTGGAATTCTGGGCTGGAAAAGGAGCAAATATTCAAGGACTATTCTGCGCAACTCCAAAAGTCCAGAAACTCCACGGAATACCTTAGAATAAACAAAGAAAAATCATCGCCAAAGGTGAAGGCCAGGGGGCCCACACCCTGCTCACGAGGGTGGGGGGCGCCCCCCCTGGGCGCACCCCCTACCTCCTGGGCCCCCTGGTGGCTCTTCGACGTCCATCTTCTCCTATATGAAGTCTTTCAATGAGAAAAAAATAGCAGAGAACCTTATCGGACGAGACTCCGCCGCCACGAGGCGGAACCTTGGCGGAACCAATCTAGGGCTCCGGCAGAGCTGTTCTGCCGGGGACACTTCCCTCCGGGAGGGGGAAATCATCACCATCATCATCACCAACGCTCCTCTCATCGGGAGAGGGCAATCTCCATCAACATATTCACCAGCACCATCCCATCTCTAAACCCTAGTTCATCTCTTGTATCCAATTCTTGTCTCCAAGTCCGGGATTGGTGCTAGTAGGTTGCTAGTAGTGTTGATTACTCCTTGTAGTTGATGCTAGTTGGTTTATTAGGTGGAATATCATATGTTCAGATCCTTTATGCACAATATTACCCCTCTGATTATGAACATGAATATGCTTTGTGAGTAGTTACGTTTGTTCCTGAGGACAAGGGAGAAGTCTTGCTATTAGTAGTCATGTGAATTTGGTATTCATTCGATATTTTGATAAGATGTATGTTGTCTCACCTCTAGTGGTGTTATGTGAACGTCGACTACATAACACTTCACCATTATTTGGGCCTAGAGGAAGGCATTGGGAAGTAATAAGTAGATGATGGGTTGCTAGAGTGACAGAAGCTTAAACCCTAGTTTATGTGTTGGTTCTTAAGGGGCTGATTTGGATCCATATGTTTCATGCTACCGAACGCGAATCATATGAGCGTGATGAAAACTAGCTTGACGATATTCCCATGTGTCCTCGGTAGCGCTTTTCCTATTATAAGAGTTGTCCAGGCTTGTCCTTTGCTACAAAAAGGATTGGGCCACCTTGCTGCACTTTATTTACTTTTATTACTTGTTGCTCGTTACAATTTATACTATCACAAAACTATTTGTTTCCACTTATTTTAGTACTTGCAGAGAATGACCTTGCTGAAAACCGCTTATCATTTCCTTCTGCTCCTCGTTGGGTTCGACACTCTTACTTATCGAAAGGACTACGATAGATCCCCTATACTTGTGAGTCATCAAGACTCTTTTCTGGTGCCGTTGCCGGGGAGTGAAGCGCCTTTGGTAGGTGGAATTTGGTAAGGAAAAATTTATTTAGTGTGCTGAAATTTTCTGTCACTTGCTACCATGGAAAGTAATTGTCTGAGGGGCTTGTTCGGGGTATCTTCACCCCGTCCAGTTGAGCCAAGAGTTGCTACTCAACCTATTGAACCCACTAAACCTATTGAAAATGAAACTTCTTTTGAGATTCCTTCGGGTATGATGGAAAAACTGCTAGCTAACACTTTTGCAGGAGATGGAACAAAGCATCCTGATGAACATCTATGCTTTGTGGATGATATTTGTGGACTATTTAAGCTTGCAGGTATACCCGATGATGCCGTTAAGAGGAAGGCTTTCCCTTTATCTTTGAAGGGAGACGCATTGACATGGTATAGGCTATGTGATGATACAAGATCATGGAACTATAAAAGATTGAAGTTGGAATTTCATCAAAAGTATTACCCTATGCATCTTGTTCATCGTGATCGCAATTATATATATAATTTTTGGCCTCGCGAAGGAGAAAGCATCGCTCAAGCTTGGGGGAGGCTTAAATCAATGTTATATTCATGCCCCAATCATGAGCTCTCAAAATTGACAATTCTCCAGATTTTTTATGCTCGGCTTTCTGCTAAAAATCGCACCATGCTCGATACTTCTTGTGCTGGCTCTTTTATGATGAAGTCTATTTTGGATGGAATTTATTGGATAGAATTAAACGCAACTCTGAAGATTGGGACCTCGAAGAAGGTAAGGAGTCAGGTATGACACCTAAGTTTGATTGTGTTAAATCTTTTATGGATACCGATATTTTCCGTAAGTTTAGCACTAAATATGGACTTGACTCTGAGATAGTAGCTTCTTTTTGTGAATCTTTTGCTACTTATGTTGATCTCCCCAAGGAGAAGTGGTTTAAATATCATCCTCCCATAGAAGTAAAAGTAGCTGCACCTATTAAAGTTGAAGAAAAGATTATCACTTATAATGATCCTATTGTTCCTACTTCTTATGTTGAGAAACCCCCTTTCCCTGTTAGAATGAAGGATCATGCTAAAGCTTCAATTGTTGTTCGTAAAAGCAATATTAGGACTTATACACCTCCTAAGCAAGTCAAAGTAGAACCCAATATTGCTATTGTTAAAGATCTCTTGTCTAATAATATTGATGGGCATGTTATTCAATTCACTGGTGAAACTGCTAGAATTGCTAAACCCTGTGATAGAGATAAACATGGACCTGTGGTAGGCGTTCCTGTTATTTATGTTAAAATAGGAGATCTTTGTTATCATGGCTTATGTGATATGGGTGCTAGTGCTAGTGTTATACCCTTTGACTTATACAAAGAAATTATGCATGAGATTGCACCTTCTGAGTTAGAAGATATTGATGTTACAATCAAACTTGCCAATAGAGATACCATATCTCCAATGGGAATTGTTAGAGATGTTGAAGTCTTGTGTGGGAAAACCAAATATCCCGATGATTTTCTTGTTCTTGATTCTCTACAAGATAGCTTTTGTCCCATTATATTTGGTAGACCCTTCTTGTGTACTGTTGATGCTAAGATAGACTGCAAAAAGAATGTTGTTACTGTTGGCTTGGACGATATGGTCCATGAGTTCAATTTCTCTAAATTTAGTAAACAACATCGTGAGGAAGAATTGCCTAGTAAGGATGAAATTATTGGTCTTGCTTCTATTGATGTACCTCCTAGTGATCCTTTAGAGCACTATTTGCTAGACCATGAAAATGATATGTTCACGAATGAAAGAAGGGAAATAGATGAAGTATTCTTTAAATAGGAACCTATTCTGCAACACAATTTGCCTGTTGAAATCCTAGGGGATCCTCCTCCACCCAAGGGTGATCCCGTGTTTGAGCTTAAACCGTTGCCTGATAATCTTAAATATGCTTATCTTGATGAAAAGAAAATATATCCTGTTATTATTAGCGCTAACCTTTCAGAGAATGAAGAAGAAAGATTATTTGAAACTCTGAAGAAGCATCGTGCCGCTATTGGATATACTCTAGATGATCTTAAGGGCATCAGCCCCACTCTATGTCAACATAAAATAAATTTGGAAGCGGATGCCAAACCAGTTTGTGATCCTCAACGACGGTTGAATCCTAAAATGAAAGAAGTGGTAAGAAAAGAAATACTCAAGCTTCTGGAGGCAGGTATAATTTATCCCGTTGCTGATAGTCAGTGGGTAAGTCCTGTCCATTGCGTCCCTCAGAAGGGAGGTATTACTGTTGTCCCTAATGATAAAGATGAATTGATTCCGCAAAGAATTATCACAGGTTATAGGATGGTAATTGATTTCCGCAAATTAAATAAGGCTACTAAGAAAGATCATTACCCCTTACCTTTTATTGATCAAATGCTAGAAAGACTATGCAAACATACACATTATTTCTTTCTAGATGGTTACTCTCGTTTTTCTCAAATACCTGTGTCGGCTAAAGATCAATCAAAGACTACTTTTACATGCCCTTTTGGTACTTTTGCTTATAGACATATGCCTTTTGGTTTATGTAATGCACCTTCTACCTTTCAAAGATGCATGATGGCTATATTCTCTGACTTTTGTGAGAAAAATTGTGAGGTTTTCATGGATGACTTTTCTGTCTATGGTTCCTCTTTTGATGATTGCTTGAGCAATCTCGCTCGAGTTATGCAGAGATGTGAAGAAACTAATCTTGTCTTGAATTGAGAAAAGTGCCACTTTATTGTTAATGAAGGTATTGTCTTAGGGCACAAAGTTTCTGAATGAGGTATTGAAGTTTATAAAGCCAAGGTTGATGCTATTGAAAAGATGCCATGTCCCAAGGACATCAAAGGTATAAGAAGTTTCCTTGGTCACGCTGGCTTTTATAGGAGGTTCATCAGACTTCTGAAAAGTCTCTCGGCCTCTGACTAATTTATTACAAAAAGATGTACCATTTGTCTTTGATGATGATTGTGTAGAAGCATTTGAAATACTTAAGAAAGCGTTAGTCTCTGCACCTGTTGTTCAGCCACCTGATTGGAATTTACCCTTTGAAATTATGTGTGATGCTAGTGATTATGCTGTAGGTGCTGTTCTAGGGCAAAGAGATTATAAGAAATTGAATGTTATCCATTATGCTAGTAAGACTTTAGATAATGCTCAAAGAAATTATGCTACTACCGAAAAGGAACTTTTAGCAGTTGTATTTGCTTGTGATAAATTCAGACCTATATTGTTGATTCTAGAGTAACTATTCATACAGATCATGCTGCTATTAAATATCTTATGGAAAAGAAAGATGCAAAACCTAGACTCATTAGATGGGTTCTCTTGCTTCAAGAATTTGATTTACATATTGTTGATAGAAAAGGAGCTGAGAATCCCGTTGCAGACAACTTATCTAGGCTAGAGAATGTTCTTGATGACCCACTACCTATTGATGATAGCTTTCCTGATGAGCAATTAAATGTCATAAGTACTTCTCGTAGCACTCCGTGGTATGCTGATTATGCTAATTATATTGTTGATAAATTTATACCGCCTAGCTTCACATACCAACAAAAGAAAAAGTTTTTCTATGACTTGCGACATTACTTTTGGGATGACCCACATCTTTATAAAGAAGGAGTAGATGGTGTTATTAGACGTTGTGTACCTGAGCATGAACAGGAACATATCCTATGCAAGTGTCACTCCGAAGCTTATGGAGGACATCACGCTGGAGATAGAACTGCACATAAGGTATTGCAATCCGGGTTTTATTGGCCTACTCTCTTCAAGGATGCCCGTAAGTTTGTCTTGTCTTGCGATGAATGTCAAAGAATTGGTAATATCAGTAGACATCAAGGAATGCCTATGAATTATTCACTTGTTATTGAGCCATTTGATGTTTGGGGCTTTGATTATATGGGACCTTTTCCTGCCTCTAATGGTTACACTCATATTCTAGTTGCTGTTGATTATGTTACTAAGTGGGTAGAAGCTATTCCAACTAGTAGTGCTGATCATAACACTTCTATTAAAGTGCTTAAGGAAGTTATTTTTCCGAGGTTTGGAGTCCCTAGATACTTAATGACTGATGGTGGTTCACACTTTATTCATGGTGCTTTCCGTAAGATGCTTCCTAAATATGAGGTTAATCATAGGATTGCATCTCCATATAACCCGCAGTCTAGTGGTCAGGTAGAATTGAGCAATAGAGGTCTCAAATTAATTTTGCAAAAGACTGTCAATAGGTCCAGGAAGAATTGGTCCAAAAAACTTGATGATGCATTATGGGCCTATAGAACTGCATATAAAAATCCTATGGGTATGTCTCCGTATAAAATGGTTTATGGAAAAGCATGTCATTTACCTCTCGAACTAGAACATAAGGCATATTGGGCTATTAAGGAGCTCAACTATGATTTCAAACTTTCCGGTGAGAAGAGGTTATTTGATATTAGCTCACTTGATGAATGGAGAACTCAAGCTTACGAAAATGCCAAGCTGTTTAAAGAAAAAGTTAAAAGGTGGCATGACAAAAGGATACAAAAGTGTGCGTTTAATATAGGTGATTATGTATTGCTATACAACTCTCGTTTAAGATTTTTTGCAGGAAAACTTCTCTCCAAATGGGAAGGTCCTTACGTTATCGAGGAGGTCTATCATTCCGGTGCCATAAAAATCAACAACTTCGCAGGCACAAATCCGAAGGTGGTAAACGGTCAAAGGATCAAACACTATATTTCAGGTAATCCCATAAATGTTGAAACCAATATTATTGAAACCGTAACCCCGGAGGAATACATAAAGGACACTTTCCAGAACGTTCCGGACTCCGAAAAGGAATAGGTATGTGGTACGATAAGTAAACCAACTCCAAAACAATTTTTAAGGCAATATTTCTCCGTTTTGGAATATTTAGGAAAATAGAAAAATAAGTAGCAGTCCAGGGAGGACACGAGGCCTCCATGAGGGTGGAGGGCGCGCCCTACCCCCTGGGCGCGCCCCCTACCTCGTGAGCACCTCGTGTGCCCTCCGGACTCCGTTTCCTTGCACTATACGTATTTTGGTCGGTAAAAATTCATTATATATACTCCCGAAGGTTTTGACTCTCGTATCACGCAAATCTCCTCTGTTTTCGTTTCGAGCTATTTCTGCTGCAGACTAGAGCAAGATGTCTTCCCAAGATTCGGAGGGAGAGAGCTACATGGATGATTATATTGTAAATCCCAAGGTATATGGGGACGTGGAGCATTATGGCTGGACCACGGAGGAAGAAGAAGACTATGATCCAAAGAGGAAGGTGGAAACGAGTTCCGACGAAGAGGACTATCCCCTACCTCAACCTGGTGACATGCATGTGGAGTTCAAGAAGT
This sequence comes from Triticum dicoccoides, assembly GCF_002162155.2. Lineage (NCBI taxonomy): Eukaryota > Viridiplantae > Streptophyta > Magnoliopsida > Poales > Poaceae > Triticum > Triticum dicoccoides. Next base: position 634,752,536 of record NC_041389.1, read on the forward strand.
CAAGCCTCCATAAGGTCCAATCTATCCCACCTCGTTTTTTTCAGGACAGTAAGGCAACACTATGCAAAAAGATAATGAAACTTGAGCTCGAGAATGAGGATCTGAGGTATGAGAATTTTAGCCTCAGACGCAAGCTAGAGAAGAAAAATGCGACAACTCCATCACCTCCATCACCTCCGAAGATATAATCACATGGGTATGGGCACTCCCCTTGGCAACTGCCAAGCTTGGAGGAGGTGCCCTGGTATCATATCACCATCACAACTCCTATCTTTACTGTTTTTCTTAGTTCGATCCTTTTAGTAGTGTCCTGATTTAGTAGATTAAAGTCATGGCATGATCTACTTTTGAGTTTTGCTTTATGATCCTTCTTTGTAATCGAGTCCGTGAGCTATATAATAAAGATTAGTGTTGAGTCAAGGGCTTGAGTATTTTGCCATGATCTTGGGTGATTAGAAGAAAAAGAATAAAAAGAGTCAAGAGTTTATATTGATCTTATTGAAAGTAATGACTTCACATAGAAAGAGTATGATGATTTAAAGTTGTTGGGAGTTGGCAAATATAGTTTTGGTCATCGTTGCAATTACTAGGAAGTAATAAGGAAAGAGAGGTTTCACATATAGATATATTATCATTGACATCTTTTGTGATTGGGAGCACTCATTAAAATATGACATGCTAAAGAGTTGATGTTGGACAAGGAAGACAACATGATGAGTTATGTTTTCTTACATCTGAGATAAAGTATGTTGTCATGATTCCTCTACCGTGTTGAGCTTGCCGTTCCCCTCATGCTAGCCAAATTCTCAGCACTAAGTAGAAATACTACTTGTGCTTCCAAATACCCTTAAACCAGTTTTGTCATGAGAGTCCACCATATCTACCTATGGATTGAGTAAGATCCTTCAAGTAAGTTGTCATCGGTGCAAGCAATAAAAAATTGCTCTCTAAATATGCATGACTTATTAGTGCAGAGAAATAAGCTTTGTACGAACTTGTTGTGGGTGCAATAAAAGCGACGGACTGCATAATAAAGGTTCACATGCAAGGGGCAATATAAAGTGACGTTCTTTTGCATTAAGATTTTGTGCATCAACCCTAAACGAGCATGACAACCTCTGCTTCCCTCTGCGAAGGGCCTATCTTTTATTATTATCCTCTACCTTATACAAGAGTCACGGTGATCTTCACCCTTCCTTTTTCATTTTATCCTTTGGCAAGCTCAGCATGTTGGAAAGAACATGATATATATATCTAATTCGATGTGGGGGAGCGTGAATTATTACTGTTGACATTACCCTTGAGGTAAAAGGTTGTGGGGCAAAAACTATAAGCCCCTATCTTTCTCTATGTCCGATTGCAACTCCATAACCACAAGTATCGCGTGAGTTCTAGCATTTATGAAGGACTAAGTGATAGTTGAGTATGTGGACTTGCTTTTAAGCTCTGACATAGACTCTTTCCGATGTTATGATAAATTGCAATTGCTTCAATGACTGAGATTATAATTGTTGGTGCCCAATAAAGTTTCTGATTCATATTCTGGCTTTGTGAAAAGATCATCACTAGAACATAAGTAGTCATATGACAAAATTTACATATGTTGCTGTTATGAAGTAATCATGATGCCTTCATGTCCGTATTTCATTTTTATTGACACCTCTACCTCTAAACACGAGGACATATTTATTGTTATCGGCTTTTCGCTTGAGGACAAGCGAGGTCTAAGCTTGGGGGAGTTGATACGTCCATTTTGCATCATGCTTTTATATCTATATTTATTGCATTATGGGTTGTTATTTCACTTAATGTCACAATACTTATGGCTATTCTCTCTTATTTTACAAGGTTTACATGAAGAGGGAGAATGCCGGCAGCTGGAATTCTGGGCTGGAAAAGGAGCAAATATTGAAGGACTATTCTGCGCAACTCTAAAAGTCTTGAAACTCCACGGAATACCTTAGAATAAATAAAGAAAAATCGTCGCCAAAGATGAAGGCCAGGGGGCCCACACCCTGCTCACGAGGGTGGGGGGGGGCGCCCCCCCCCCCCCCGGGCGCGCCACTACCTCGTGGCCCCCCTGGTGGCTCTCCGACGTCCATCTTCTCCTATATGAAGTCTTTCGATGAGAAAAAAATAGCAGAGAACCTTACGGGACGAGACTCCGCCGCCACGAGGCGAAACCTTGGCGGAACCAATCTAGGGCTCTGGCAGAGCTGTTCTGCCGGGGACACTTCCCTCCGGGAGGGGGAAATCATCACCATCATCATCACCAACGCTCCTCTCATCGGGAGAGGGCAATCTCCATGAACATCTTCACCAGCACCATCCCATCTCCAAACCCTAGTTCATCTCTTGTATCCAATTCTTGTCTCCAAGTCCGGGATTGGTGCTAGTAGGTTGCTAGTAGTGTTGATTACTCCTTGTAGTTGATGCTAGTTGGTTTATTAGGTGGAAGATCATATGTTCAGGTCCTTTATGCACAATATTACCCCTCTGATTATGAACATGAATATGCTTTGTGAGTAGTTACTTTTGTTCCTGAGGACAAGGGAGAAGTCTTGCTATTAGTAGTCATGTGAATTTGGTATTCGTTCGATATTTTGATAAGATGTATGTTGTCTCACCTCTAGTGGTGTTATGTGAATGTTCACTACATAATACTTCACCATTATTTGGGCCTAGAGGAAGGCATTGGGAAGTAATAAGTAGATGATGGGTAGCTAGAGTGACAGAAGCTTAAACCCTAGTTTATGCGTTGCTTCATAAGGGGCTGATTTGGATCCATATGTTTCATGCTATGGTTAGGTTTACCTTAATACTTTCATTGTAGTTGCGGATTATTGCAATAGAGGTTAATCATAAGTGGGATGCTTGTCCAAGTAAGGGCAGTACCCAAGCACCGGTCCACCCACATATCAAATTATCAAAGTACCGAACGCGAATCATATGAGCGTGATGAAAACTAGCTTGACGATATTCCCATGTGTTCTCGGGAGCGCTTTTCCTATTATAAGAGTTGTCCAGGCTTGTCCTTTGCTACAAAATGGATTGGGCCACCATGCTGCACTTTATTTACTTTTGTTACTTGTTGCTCGTTACAATTTATCCTATCACAAAACTATCTGTTTCCACTTATTTCAGTACTTGCAGATAATACCTTGCTAAAAACGCTTATCATTTCCTTCTGCTCCTCGTTGGGTTCGACACTCTTACTTATCGAAAGGACTACGATAGACCCCCTATACTTGTGGGTCATCAAGTATCCGTGCGATTGCAGCTCAGACCTGCATCCTCGGACGAGTCCGGACACATTGTTTGTGATCCGAAGAACAATTTGTACATCTCCATGGGCGTCGCGCCCGCAAAATATTGGAGGGCTCGTGGTCCCTCCGGATTAAACTCCCACAGGCGGAGGGGGCGACGTTTGCAGGGCAGGATGCGGCGAATCAACATAACCTGCATCACTACAACCAGATTGATGTCTCTTTCCTTGGACGGCCCCCAGTTAAACCCTTTATCGACCCATGACACTAGCTGGGGTGGGGGACCCGAGCGAAAGGCAGGTGGCGCCACCCACTTGGTGCCCCTGGGAGCTGTGATATAGAACCACTCTCGTTGCCATAAGCTGAACTCCTCTTGAAAAGAGCCTTCGGGCCATGGAGCGTCATCATTTTTGCATATAACAGCACCTCTGCACTCCGTGTGCTGCCCCTCGATCTTCATCGGCTCTACTTTGAAGGTCTTAAGCCACAATCCGAAGTGAGGAGTAATACGGAGGAAGGCCTCACACACGACAATGAACGATGAGATATGGAGGATGGACTCCAGAGCTAAGTCGTGAAATTCCAGCCCGTAATAAAACATGAGCCCCCTCACGAAGGGGTCCGTCGGGAAGCCTAGCCCCCGAAGGAAGTGAGACGCGAACACCACACTCTCACCAGCCTTGGGTGTGGGAATAACCTGCCCTTGAGCAGGCAGCCTATGCGAGATTTCACCGGTTAGATACCTAACATCTCTTAGCTTTAGCACATCTTCTTCCGTAACGGAGGAAGGCATCCACCGGCCTTGAAGGTCGGAGCCGGAGCTCATCGGAGGTCTGAAGCGCCTGAATCTGGGGCTTTGGGTGTTGGAACTCAAGGTGAGAGGCGGATTCGATTGAGATTGAAAGAAAGGAGTCGAGCCTTGGTCTCTTTATAAAGGGGTTGGATACCAAGAGCCCTCCCTGTGACCGTTTGGGACTCGCCTTCGATTGAGGAGACATACCAACAGGCACGATTGGATTACCCACGCCCGTATTGATGAGAATCCCGGAATAAGGGGACACGATCTCTGCTTCGACAAGATGTGCCAAGGAAACCGCCTCGCTAAACGTGCTGAGGTGGGACAGTAAAACGATTCGAATAAAGGCTTGGCCGTGGCGTGATGTCACACTGCGAAATATGTCACCAGGTTAGATTTGTGCAAATATTATTCTCTCTACGGTGGTATGTGGAACTTATTTTGCACAGCTGGACACTATCCTTATGTTCAAAATATTCTATGAAGTATTCGGAGGAGGAACCCGCCTTGCAATGCCAAAGACAATCTGCGCGTCGGACTCATCATCATTGAAGCCTGGTTCAGGGGCTACCGAGGGAGTCCTGGATTAGGGGGTGTCCGGATGGCCGGACTATAACCTTTGGCTGGACTCCTGGACTATGAAGATACAAGATTGAAGACTTTGTCCCGTGTTCGGATGGGACTTTCCTTGGCGTGGAAGGCAAGCTTGGCGATACGGATATGTAGATCTCCTCCCATTGTAACCGACTCTATGTAACCCTAGCCCTCTCCAGTGTCTATATAAACCGGAGGGTTTTTAGTCCGTAGGACGAACAACAATCATACCATAGGCTAGCTTCTAGGGTTTGGCCTCTATGATCTCGTGGTAGATCTACTCTTGTACTACTCATATCATCAATATTAATCAAGCAGGAGTAGGGTTTTACCTCCATCGAGAGGGCCCGGACCTGGGTAAAAACATCGTGTCCCTTGTCTCTTGTTACCATCAGCCTAGACGCACAGTTCGGGACCCCCTACCTAAGATCCGCCGGTTTTGACATCGACAGCGTCCGTGGGCACGCGACAGTTTGCGTCGGTGAGCAAGCGGGCGGAGGGGGAGAGGGGTCCAGGGGAACGGCGATGACGAGAGCTAGCTGCTGGACACACTCACGCCCGTGAAGACGATGAGAGGAGGAGGGGCCCGAGCAAGAAGACGCTCTGGACGCGCACACTGCATGCCAAATCGGTGGTCACCACCAGTACTGGCATGCGTGGGAGGCAAACAGCTGGCAAATGATGTCTCGGGGTTAGTCCTTCCTGGGGTGGTTCTACTGTGTGGTGGTAGCTCGATGAAAACTGCTCTGGTTAAATGGTCAGCAACCTCTGAAGTTTACTGCAGTAAACTTGATCAACTAAGTGTGATTGCTACGTCTTGAGCTTGCGTTGGTTTTCCTTGAATAAGAAAGGGTGATGCAGCAATAGTAGCGTAAGTATTTCCCTTAGTTTTTAAGAACCAAGGTATCAATCCAGTAGGAGGCTCCTCAAAAGTCCCACGCACCTACACAAAGAAACAAGAACCTCACAACCAACACAATAAAGGGGTTGTCAATCCCTTCACGGCCACTTGCGAAAGTGAGATCTGATAGAGATAAGAGAAGTATTTTTGGTATTTTTATGATATAGATTGGAAAAGTTAAGATGCAAATAAAAGTAGATTGTAAACTTATATGATAAAAGATAGACCCGGGGGCCATAGGTTTCACTAGTGGCTTCTCTCAATATAGCATAAGTATTACGGTGGGTGAACAAATTACTGTCGAGCAATTGATAGAAAAGTGCATAGTTATGAGATTATCTAGGCATGATCATGTATATAGGCATCATGTCCGTGACAAGTAGACCGACTCCTGCCTGCATCTACTACTATTACTCCACACATCGACTGACTCCTGCCTGCATCTAGAGTATTAAGTTCATAAGAACGGAGTAACGCATTAAGAAAGATGACATGATGTAGAGGGATAAACTCATGCAATATGATATAACCCCATCTTTTTATCATCCGGCAACAATACAATACGTGCCTTGTTGCACCTGCTGTCACTGGGAAAGGACACCGCAAGATTGAACCCAAAGCTAAGCACTTCTCCCATTGCAAGAAAGATCAATCTAGTAGGCCAAACCAAGCTGATAATTCGAAGAGACTTTAAAAGATAACTTAATCACACATAAAAGAATTTAGAGGAGATTCAAATATTTCTCAGAGATAAACTTGATCATAAACCCACAATTCATCGGATCTCGACAAACACACCGCAAAAAGATTTACATCGAATAGATCTCCAAGAAGATCGAGGAGAACTTTGTATTGAGATTCAAAGAGAGAGAAGAAACCATCTATCTAATAACTATGGACCCAAAGGTCTGTGGTAAACTACTCACTACTCATAGGAGAGGCCTTGGAGATGATGTAAAGGCCCTCCATGGTCGATTCCCCCTCCGGTGGAGCGCCGATGAAGGCTCCAAGATGGGATCTCGCGGATACAGAAGGTTGCGGCGGTGGAATTTGGTTTCCGTGGTGCTGCTCGAAGGTTTCAGGGTACGTGGATATATATAGGAGGAAGAAGTAGGTCGGTGGATGCTTGAGGGGCCCAAGAGGGTGCGGGCGCGCCGGGCACCCTCGTGGCCGCCTCGGTTGTTGCTTGACGTCCACTCCAAGTCTCTAGGTTTGCATTTGTTCCAAAAAGATCGCTCACGAAGGTTTCATCTCGTTTGGACTCCGTTTGATATTCCTTTTCTTCGAAACACTGAAGTAGGCAAAAAATACATCAATTTGGGTTGGGCCTCCGGTTAGTAGGTTAGTCCCAAAAATGATATAAAAGTGTAAAGTAAAGCCCATAAACATCCAAAACAGGTAATATAATAGCATGGAACAATAAAAAATTATAGATATGTTGGAGACGTATCAGTGATCAACAGAGAGATGCTATGGTTCAAATATTATGTCTAGGGTGTTTGGCTTAGGAAGGACTATAGTCCTGGGGAGTTTGGCAGAAAATGGACCAAGATTTAGTGCAGTTGCTTCATAGCTGACCAAAATGGTCTAGAAACTGGATCAACAAGATGCACTCACATGGAGTGTCAAATTGAGCTCAATTTGGGCAAGGCATGGTCATTTGGTCCTATGAAGATGCTCAAAAAGTCTCATACCAATTGGCCAAGCCAAACTGGTACTTGCTTCACAAACATCTCCTCTGGATAGAAACTTGCAAAAATTCCACAGGGCAAATGGACAAAGGGATTGAGCCACAACTTGGTGGAGGGAGGTTATATGGATAAGAGAATGCCTAGAAACATTTGCAGCAATAAGGGAGCAAGATAAAATATACTTGCTTCACAAACTGAAATTTTGGGCAGAAACAAAGATTTGAAGTTGTGCTCACATGGAGGCATGCCATGAGCTCAACTTCGGTGGAGGGCTATAACATAATCATATTGAGGTCATGCATAAATGGCAACTCATTCTGATATGCCTAACTTGCACCTCCTTCACAAAGCTTCTTTCTGGACAGAAACTTTGGAAAATCATAACTAAATAATTACTAGGCAAATGAGGTTGCATTTTGGCATGTGGCAATGATATGGACATGAAAAGATGTCCAAGGAGATTGAGGTCAATTGTGCAAAGGAAAATAGCACTTACTTCACAATGTGCAATTTAGGGCAGAATAGGAAATGAATTATTGGAGGATTATTTTTTAACATGGCAATGAAAAGTTTTGCCACATTTTAGCAAGATATGACCCAAACCGTTTATGAGAATTATTTGGGAATCTTTGGAGTGATGGAAACATAGGTTGCTTCACAACCTAGGGCAATTTGAGTTATTCCTTTAATAGAAAAGGAATATTCCTAATAAAAAGAATATTCGGATTTGGTTCAAGGTGGAAATGGAAAGGTCTAGTGATGGATTTGGGAATGACAAGCCACTCTGGAAACAAAGAAGAGGGCATCTCCTTCAGTTTCCAAACCACAAAGCCACGGAAAAAGAAAACTCAAGCAAAAACCTCGGAGAAACAAAAGAAAAATAAAGAGTCAAAAATCAGACTGTCACAATCGTGCTCATTTTCACCACAAACCATGGTTAGTTGACACATGTCCAGCCAGGTTGATGCCGACTCGTCATGGAACCATGTATAGAAAATCACAAGGTAGCGCGGGTCTTTGTCAGCCAAATGTATTTTAATGATCTGGCTCAACTTTCCATAGATTTTTCTTTTGGACAAACAACTTCTAACAGAAAGAAAAAGGATAAGGAATGCGGTGAAGGAAAAATATGATATACTCCCACCGTTTGTAAATATAAGTCTTTTTAGAGATTTCAATATGGACTAGATACAGAGCAAAATGAGTGAATCTACACTATAAGTACGTCTATATACATCTGTATGTGGTCCATACTGAAATGTCTAAAAAGTACTCCCTCCGCCCCAAAATAAGTGTCTCGAGTTTGTACTAGCTCTAGTATAAATCTTTACTAAGCTCAAGACGCTTATTTTGGGTTCGAGGGAGTATTATATTTTAAAAAAGGAGTAGTCGCTATCTCTATCTCTACCTAATAATAATAAAGAAAATTTGTTTCTGGTCGTCCGTCGCACCGTTTTGCAAAAAAAATAAACATGTATTTTCTTCAAATCAACCCGCAGTCCTGACTTAAATCACCCGAACCGTTATTTTACCGTTTTATAGAAAATCTCCTGTATTTTCTTGAAACCAACCTGCAGTCCGGATTTAAGTCACCCGAATCGTTATTTTACATTTTTTTTCGAAAACTCCCCTGACCTTTTAGGTAATTCATTCGTGGGTAATATTTAACTCAAACAACTGTTTTTTCTATATCATCCATATCTTTTATACCGTAACTCCGATTTAAACATGTTATATATGAAATTTGATTGGAAAAATATGTAGAATATGAATATGAGATTATTTTAACCTGTTAAGTATTTTTAAATATTATTTTCGAAGATATTAAAGTCAAACAAATGATTTTCTAAATTATCCATATCTTTTAAACCGTAACTCCGATTTTAACATTTAATATAAGCAATTTGATTAGAAAAATGTGTGAAATATCAATATGATCTTAATTTTGCCTGTTGATTGTTTTTCAAATATGATTTTGGAAGCAAATTTATAATCTATAGCGCACGATCCGTTTTTATATCGTACCCGCGGCGATCCGGATTGCAAATAAACACCCACTATAACCATATAGGGAAAAGAAAACATCGATAACTACACATGCAAGCCTCTGAAAACATCGCAGGAGAAAGCAATAGATTTATCATGGCAAAAGTTAGTGAAAGCAAGAGAGAGAGATAGGGAGAGGGTGGAGAGAGGGAGAGAGCGACGCCTTAGGATTAACCAGTATATTATAATCAATGCATAAGGGCTAATAAACAAACTCTTGCAACTACAAGAAAGAAAATGACTGCGGCTCTATTTGGTTGTGCTTCTAGAATAGTTTCCGTGAAGGAAAGCAAACTCTAGTGTCTTATTGCCATACAAAAAATAGGCAAGTATTTTTCGAAAAGGGGGGATGTCGGTGTCAAAACTGGCAGATCTCGGGTAGGGGTTCCCGAACTGTGCGTATAGGCGGATGGTAACAGGAGACAAGGGACATGATGTTTTTACCCAGGTTTGGGCCCTCTCGATGGAGGTAAAACCCTACTCCTGCTTGATTAATATTGATGATATGGGTAGTACAAGAGTAGATCTACCACGAGATCAGAGAGGCTAAACCCTAGAAGCTAGCCTATGGTATGATTGTGTTCGTCCTACGGACTAAAACCCTCCAGTTTATATAGACACCAGAGAGGGTTAGGGTTACACAGAGTCGGTTACAATGGTAGGAGATCTACATATCCGTATCGCCAAGCTTGTCTTCCACGCCAAGGAAAGTCCTGTTGGAAATATGCCCTAGAGGCAATAATAAAAGCATTATTATTATATTTCCTTGTTCATGATAATTGTCTTTTATTCATGCTATAATTGTATTATCCGGAAATCGTAATACACGTGTGAATATATAGACCATAACATGTCCCTAGTGAGCCTCTAGTTGACTAGCTCGTTGGTCAACAGATAGTCATGGTTTCCTGACTATGGACATTAGATGTCATTGACAACGGGATCACATCATTAGGAGAATGATGTGATGGACAAGACCCAATCTTAAGCATAGCACAAGATCGTGTAGTTCGTTTTGCTAGAGCTTTTTCAATGTCAAGTATCTCTTCCTTAGACCATGAGATCGTGTAACTCCCGGATACCGTAAGAGTGCTTTGGGTGTACCAAACATCACAAGTAACTGGGTGACTATAAAGGTGCACTACAGGTATCTCCGAAAGTGACTGTTGGGTTGACACGGATCGAGACTGGGATTTGTCACTCCGTATGACGGAGAGGTATCTCTGGGCCCACTCGGTAATGCATCATCATAATGAGCTCAAAGTGACCAAGTGTTTGGTCACGGGATCATACATTACGGTACGAGTAAAGTGACTTGCCGGTAACGAGACTGAACGAGGTATTGGGATACCGATGATCGAGTCTCGGGCATGTAACGTACCAAATGACAAAGGGAATTGTATACGGGGTTTGATCGAATCCTCAACATTGTGGTTCATCCGATGACATCATCGAGGAGCATGTGGGAGCCAACATGGGTATCCAGATCCCGCTGTTGGTTATTGCCCGAGAACCGTCTCGGTCATGTCTACGTGTCTCCCGAACCCGTAGGGTCTACACACTTAAGGTTCGGTGATGCTAGGGTTGTATGAATATGAGTATGCAGCATACTGAATGTTGTTCGGAGTCCCGGATGAGATCCCGGACATCACGAGGAGTTCCGGAATGGTCCGGAGGTAAAGATTTATATATAGGAAGTCTTATTTTGGTCACCGGAAAAGTTTCGCACTTTATCGGTATTGTACCGGGAGTGCCGAAAGGGGTCCGGGGGTCCACCGGGGGGGTCCACCTGCCCCGGGGGGCCACATGGGCTGTAGGGGGTGCGCCTTGGCCTATATGGGCCAAGGGCACCAGCCCCAAGAGGCCCATGCGCCAAGAAGACTTGGAGAGGGGAGAGTCCAAAGAGGGGAAGGCACCTCCGAGGTGCCTTGGGGAGGATGGACTCCTCCCCCCCTCTTGGCCGCACCCCTTCCTTGGAGGAAGGGGCAAGGCTGCACCATCCCCCCTCTCATGCGCCTATATAAAGGGAGGGGAGGGAGGGGTGGCCGCACCCATAAGCCCTGGCGCCTCCCTCCTCCCTGCAACACCTCCTCCTCCTCCCGTAGTTGCTTAGCGAAGCCCTGCCGGAGTTCTGCTGCATCCACCACCATGCCGTCGTGCTTCTGGATCTTCATCAACCTCTCCTTCCCCCTTGCTGGATCAAGAAGGAGGAGACGTCATCCGCTCCGTACGTGTGTTGAACGCGGAGGTGCTGTCCGTTCGGCACTAGGTCATCGGTGATCTGAATCACGGCGAGTACGACTCCATCAACCCCGTTCCATTGAACGCTTCCGCACGCGATCTACAAGTGGTATGTAGATGCAATCACTCTCCCATGACTCGTTGCTAGATGAACTCATAGATGGATCTTGGTGAAACCGTAGGAAAAATTTTAATTTTCTGCAACGTTCCCCAACAGTGGCATCATGAGCTAGGTCTATGCGTAGTTCTCTATTGCACGAGTAGAACACAATTTTGTTGTGGGCGTAGATCTTGTCAACTTGCTTGCCGCTACTAGTCTTATCTTGCTTCAGCGGTATTGTGGGATGAAGCGGCCCGGGCCAACCTTACACGTACGCTTACGTGAGACCGGTTCCACCGACTGACATGCACTAGTTGCATAAGGTGGCTGGCGGGTGTCTGTCTCTCCCACTTTAGTTGGAGCGGATTCGATGAAAAGGGTCCTTATGAAGGGTAAATAGAAGTTGACAAAAAATCACGTTGTGGTTATTCGTAGGTAAGAAAACGTTCTTGCTAGAACCCAATTGCAGCCACGTAAAAGATGCAACAACAATTAGAGGACGTCTAACTTGTTTTTGCAGCAATTGTCATGTGATGTGATATGGCCAGAAGTTGTGATGAATGATGAATGATATATTGTGATGTATGAGATCATGTTCTTGTAATAGGAATCACGACTTGCATGTCGATGAGTATGACAACCGGCAGGAGCCATAGGAGTTGTCTTTATTTTTTGTATGACCCGCGTGTCATTGAAGAACGCCATGTAAATTACTTTACTTTATTGCTAAACGCGTTAGCCATAGAAGTAGAAGTAGTCGTTGGCGTGACAACTTCATGAAGACACAATGATGGAGATCATGATGATGGAGATCATGGTGTCATGCCGGTGACGAAGATGATCATGGAGCCCCGAAGATGGAGATCGAAGGAGCTATATGATATTGGCCATATCATGTCACTACTATATAATTGCATGTGATGTTTATTATGTTTATGCATCTTGTTTACTTAGAACGACGGTAGTAAATAAGATGATCCCTTACAACAATTTCAAGAAGTGTTCTCCCCTAACTGTGCACCGTTGCTAAAGTTCGTCGTTTCGAAGCACCACGTGATGATCGGGTGTGATAGATCCTTACGTTCACATACAACGGGTGTAAGACAGTTTTACACATGCAAAACACTTAGGGTTAACTTGACGAGCCTAGCATGTACAGACATGGCCTCGGAACACAGAGACCGAAAGGTCGAACACGAGTCGTATGGAAGATACGATCAACATGAGAATGTTCACCGACGATGACTAGTCCGTCTCACGTGATGATCGGACACGGCCTAGTCGACTCGGATCGTGTAACACTTAGATGACTAAGGGGATGTCAAATCTGAGTGGGAGTTCATTAAATAATTTGATTAGATGAACTTAATTATCATGAACTTAGTCTAAAATCTTTGCAAAATATGTCTTGTAGATCAAATGGCCAACGCTCATGTCAACATGAACTTCAACGCGTTCCTAGAGAAAACCAAGCTGAAAGATGATGGCAGCAACTATACAGACTGGGTCCGGAACCTTAGGATCATCCTCATAGCTGCCAAGAAAGCATATGTCCTTGAAGCACCGTTAGGTGACCCACCTGCTCTCCCAGCACTGCAAGACGATTTGAACGTTTGGCAGACACATGCTGATGATTACTCCCTTGTTCAGTGCGGCATGCTTTACAGCTTAGAACCGGGGCTCCAAAAGCGTTTTGAGCATCACGGAGCATATGAGATGTTCGAGGAGCTGAAACTAGTTTTCCAAGCTCACGCTCGGGTCGAGAGATATGACATCTCCGACAAGTTCTATAGTTGTAAGATGGAGGAAAATAGTTCTGTCAGTGAGCACATACTCAAGATGTCTAGGTTGCACAACCGTATGACCCAGCTGAATATTAACCTCCCTGATGAGGCGGTCATTGACAGAATCCTTCAGTCGCTCCCACCAAGCTACAAGAGCTTTGTAATGAACTACAATATGCAGGGGATGGTAAAGACCATTCCTGAAGTATTTTCTATGCTGAAGTCAGCAGAGGTTGAAATCAAGAAAGAACATCAAGTGTTGATGGTCAATAAGACCACTATGTTCAAGAAGGGCAAGGGTAAGAAGAACTTCAAGAAGGACGGCAAGGAGGTTGCCGCGCCTGGTAAGCCAGTTACCGGGAAGAAGTCAAAGAATGGACCCAAGCCTGAGACGGAGTGCTTTTATTGCAAGGGGAAGGGTCACTGGAAGCGGAACTGCCCCAAATACTTAGCGGATAAGAAGGCCGGCAACACTAAAGGTATATTTGATATACATGTAATTGATGTGTACCTTACCAGTACTCGTAGTAACTCCTGGGTATTTGATACCGGTGTCGTTGCTCATATTTGTAACTCACAGCAGGAGCTGCGGAATAAGCGGAGACTGGCAAAGGACGAGGTGACGATGCGCGTCGGGAATGGTTCCAGGGTCGATGTGATCGCCGTCGGCACGCTACCTCTACATTTACCTACGGGATTAGTTTTGAACCTTAATAATTGTTATTTGGTGCCAAGTTTGAGCATGAACATTGTATCTGGATCTCGTTTAATACGAGATGGCTACTCATTTAAATCCGAGAATAATGGTTGTTCTATTTATATGAGATATGTTTTATGGTCATGCCCCGATGGTCAATGGTTTATTCTTAATGAATCTCGAACGTAGTGTTACACATATTTATAGCGTGATTACCAAAAGATGTAAAGTTGATAACGATAGTCCCACATACTTGTGGCACTGCCGCCTTGGTCACATTGGTGTCAAGCGCATGAAGAAGCTCCATGCTGATGGACTTTTAGAGTCTCTCGATTATGAATCATTTGACACATGCGAACCATGCCTCATGGGCAAAATGACCAAGACTCCGTTCTCCGGAACAATGGAGCGAGCAACCAACTTGTTGGAAATCATACATACCGATGTGTGCGGTCCAATGAGTGTTGAGGCTCGCGGAGGATATCGTTATGTTCTCACTCTCACTGATGACTTGAGTAGATATGGGTATGTCTACTTGATGAAACACAAGTCTGAGACCTTTGAAAAGTTCAAGGAATTTCAGAATGAAGTAGAGAATCAACGTGACCGAAAGATAAAATTCTTACGATCGGATCGTGAAGGAGAATATTTAAGTCACGAATTTGGTACACACTTAAGAAAATGTGGAATCGTTTCACAACTCACGCCGCCTGGAACACCTGAGCGAAACGGTGTGTCCGAACGTCGTAATCGCACTCTATTAGATATGCTGCGATCTATGATGTCTCTTACCGATTTACCGCTATCATTTTGGGGATACGCTCTAGAGACAGCTACATTCACTTTAAATAGGGCACCGTCTAAATCCGTTGAGACAACACCGTATGAATTATGGTTTGGGAAGAAACCTAAGCTGTCGTTTCTAAAAGTTTGGGGATGCGATGCTTATGTCAAGAAACTTCAACCTGAAAAGCTCGAACCCAAGTCGGAGAAATGCGTCTTCATAGGATACCCCAAAGAAACCATTGGGTATACCTTCTACTTAAGATCCGAGGGCAAGATCTTTGTTGCCAAGAATGGATCCTTTCTGGAAAAAGAGTTTCTCTCGAAAGAAGTAAGTGGGAGGAAAGTAGAACTCGATGAAGTACTACCTCTTGAACGGGAAAGTAGTGCAGCTCGGGAAAATGTTCCTGTGATGCCTACACCAACTGAAGAGGAAAATAATGATGATGATCAAGGTACTTCGGATCAAGTTGCTACTGAACTTCGTAGGTCCACAAGGACACGTTCCGCACCAGAGTGGTACGGCAACCCTGTCCTGGAAATCATGTTGTTAGACAACGGTGAACCTTCGAACTATGAAGAAGCGATGGCGGGCCCAGATTCCAACAAATGGCTAGAAGCCATGAAATCCGAGATAGAATCCATGTATGAAAACAAAGTATGGACTTTGACTGACTTGCCCGATGATCGGCGAGCGATAGAAAACAAATGGATCTTTAAGAAGAAGACGGACGCAGATGGTAATGTCACCATCTATAAAGCTCGACTTGTCGCTAAGGGTTATCGGCAAGTTCAAGGGATTGACTACAATGAGACTTTCTCTCCCGTAGCGAAGCTTAAGTCCGTCCGAATCATGTTAGCAATTGCCGCATACTATGATTATGAGATATGGCAGATGGACGTCAAAACGGCATTCCTTAACGGGCATCTTAAGGAAGAACTATATATGATGCAGCCGGAGGGTTTTGTCGATCCTAAGAATGCTAACAAAGTATGCAAGCTCCAGCGATCCATTTATGGGTTGGTGCAAGCATCTCGAAGTTGGAACATTCGCTTTGATGAAATGATCAAAGCGTTTGGGTTTATGCAGACTTATGGAGAAGCCTGCGTTTACAAGAAAGTGAGTGGGAGCTCTGTAGCATTTCTCATATTATATGTAGATGACATACTTTTGATGGGAAATGATATAGAAATCTTGGACAGCATTAAGGCCTACTTGAATAAGTGTTTTTCAATGAAGGACCTTGGAAAAGCTGCTTATATATTAGGCATCAAGATCTATAGAGATAGATCGAGACGCCTCTTAGGTCTTTCACAAAGCACATACCTTGATAAGATTTTGAAGAAGTTCAAAATGGATCAGTCCAAGAAGGGGTTCTTGCCTGTATTGCAAGGTGTGAGATTGAGCTCGGCTCAATGCCCTTCCACGGCAAAAGATAAAGAAGAGATGAGCATCATCCCCTATGCCTCAGCCATAGGATCTATTATGTATGCCATGTTGTGTACCAGACCTGATGTAAACCTTGTCGTAAGTTTGGTAGGAAGGTACCAAAGTAATCCCGGCAAGGAACACTGGACAGTGGTCAAGAATATCCTAAAGTACCTGAAAAGGACGAAGGACATGTTTCTCGTTTATGGAGGTGACGAAGAGCTCGTCGTAAAGGGTTACGTCGACGCTAGCTTCGACACAGATCTGGATGACTCTAAGTCACAAACCGGATACGTGTATATGTTGAATGGTGGAGCAGTAAGCTGGTGCAGCTGCAAGCAGAGCGTCGTGGTGGGATCTACATGTGAAGCGGAGTACATGGCAGCCTTGGAGGCAGCGCATGAAGCAATTTGGGTGAAGGAGTTCATCACCGACCTAGGAGTCATACCCAATGCGTCGGGGCCGATCAAACTCTTCTGTGACAACACTGGAGCTATTGCCCTTGCCAAGGAGCCCAGGTTTCACAAGAAGACCAGGCACATCAAGCATCGTTTCAACTCCATCCGTGAAAATGTTCAAGATGGAGACAGATATTTGCAAAGTACATACGGATCTGAACGTCGCAGATCCATTGACTCAACCTCTCTCGCGAGCAAAACATGATCAACACCAGAACTCTATGGGTGTTCGATTCATCACAATGTAACTAGATTATTGAATCTAGTGCAAGTGGGAGACTGTTGGAAATATGCCCTAGAGGCAATAATAAAAGCATTATTATTATATTTCCTTGTTCATGATAATTGTCTTTTATTCATGCTATAATTGTATTATCCGGAAATCGTAATACACGTGTGAATATATAGACCATAACATGTCCCTAGTGAGCCTCTAGTTGACTAGCTCGTTGGTCAACAGATAGTCATGGTTTCCTGACTATGGACATTAGATGTCATTGACAACGGGATCACATCATTAGGAGAATGATGTGATGGACAAGACCCAATCTTAAGCATAGCACAAGGTCGTGTAGTTCGTTTTGCTAGAGCTTTTTCAATGTCAAGTATCTCTTCCTTAGACCATGAGATCGTGTAACTCCCGGATACCGTAAGAGTGCTTTGGGTGTACCAAACGTCACAACATAACTGGGTGACTATAAAGGTGCACTACAGGTATCTCCGAAAGTGTCTGTTGGGTTGAAATGGATCGAGACTGGGATTTGTCACTCCGTATGACGGAGAGGTATCTCTGGGCCCACTCGGTAATGCATCATCATAATGAGATCAAAGTGACCAAGTGTTTGGTCACGGGATCATGCATTACGGTACGAGTAAAGTGACTTGCCGGTAACGAGACTGAACGAGGTATTGGGATACTGATGATCGAGTCTCGGGCATGTAACGTACCGGATGACAAAGGGAATTGTATACGGGGTTTGATCGAATCCTCGACATCGTGGTTCATCCGATGACATCATCGAGGAGCATGTGGGAGCCAACATGGGTATCCAGATCCCGCTGTTGGTTATTGCCCGAGAACCGTCTCGGTCATGTCTACGTGTCTCCCGAACCCGTAGGGTCTACACACTTAAGGTTCGGTGACGCTAGGGTTGTATGAATATGAGTATGCAGCATACCGAATGTTGTTCGGAGTCTCAGATGAGATCCTGGACATCACGAGGAGTTCCGGAATGGTCCGGAGGTAAAGATTTATATATAGGAAGTCTTATTTTGGTCGCCGGAAAAGTTTCGCACTTTATCGGTATTGTACCGGGAGTGCCGAAAGGGGTCCGGGGGTCCACCGGGGGGTCCACCTGCCCCGGGAGGCCACATGGGCTGTAGGGGGTGCGCCTTGGCCTATATGGGCCAAGGGCACCAGCCCCAAGAGGCCCATGCGCCAAGAAGACTTGGAGAGGGGAGAGTCCAAAGAGGGGAAGGCACCTCCGAGGTGCCTTGGGGAGGATGGACTCCTCCCCCCCTCTTGGCCGCACCCCTTCCTTGGAGGAAGGGGCAAGGCTGCGCCCTCCCCTCTCTCATGCGCCTATATAAAGGGAGGGGAGGGAGGGGTGGCCGCACCCATAAGCCCTGGCGCCTCCCTCCTCCCTGCAACACCTCCTCCTCCTCCCGTAGTTGCTTAGCGAAGCCCTGCCGGAGTTCTGCTGCATCCACCACCATGCCGTCGTGCTGCTGGATCTTCATCAACCTCTCCTTCCCCCTTGCTGGATCAAGAAGGACGAGACGTCATCCGCTCCGTACGTGTGTTGAACGCGGAGGTGCTGTCCGTTCGACACTAGGTCATCGGTGATCTGAATCACGGCGAGTACGACTCCATCAACCCCGTTCCATTGAACGCTTCCGCACGCGATCTACAAGTGGTATGTAGATGCAATCACTCTCCCATGACTCGTTGCTAGATGAACTCATAGATGGATCTTGGTGAAACCGTAGGAAAAATTTTAATTTTCTCCAACGTTCCCTAAGAAGTCCCATCCAGACATGGGACGAAGTCTTCAATCTTGTATCTTCATAGTCTAGGAGTCCAGCCAACGGTGATAGTTCGGCTATCCAGACACCCCCTAATCCAGGACTCCCTCAGTAGCCCCTGAACAAGGCTTCAATGACGACGAGTCCGACGCGCATATTGTCTTCGGCATTGCAAGGCGGGTTCCTCCTCCGAATACTTCATAGAAGATTTTGAACACAAGGATAGTGTCCGGCTGTGCAAAATAAGTTTCACATACCACCGTAGAGAGAACAATCTTTACACAAATTCAATCTGCTACGTATTTTGCGGCGTGACGTCACGTCACGGCCAAGCCTTTACTGGAATCATTTTTACTGTCACACCTCAGCGCATTTAGCGAGGAGGTTTCCTTGGCATGTCTTGTCAAAGCAGAGATCGTGTCCCCTTATTCCGGGATTCTCATCAATGCGGGCGTGGGTAACCCAACCGTGCCATTGATTACAACGCTTGGGAGATAAGAAAGTTTTATTAGGCTGGTGGGGACGCATAGTTTCGTCCGTCCATATAAGGGGATAAGGATCCACCTTTTTACCTACGCCTTCTTCCTCCTTTGCTTATCCATTTCCGCGCACTCGAGCTCCAGCGCCCAAGTCCGCACATCTCGCCTCAACCTTCCCCAGCCATGTCTGGAGCGGGAGGCAAGTGGATGGTCTCCTCCGTAACGGAGGAACAAGTCAAAAAGCTGCGGAAGGCCGGATACTTATCCAGCAACATCGCGCATCGGCTCCCCGACAAGGGCAGCTCCTTCCTACCCCCAGGCCCCATGAGAGGGTGGTGTTCCTCACCCACTTCCTCCACGGACTAGGTTTTCCACTTCACCCATTTGTCCGGGGGGTCATGTTCTACTATGGCCTAGATTTCCATGATCTGGCCCCGAACTTCATCCTCAACATCTCGGCGTTCATCGTCGTGTGCGAGGCCTTCCTCTGCATCCAGCCCCACTTCGGCTTATGGCTGAAGATTTTTAATGTCAAGCCGAAGGTAGTGGGAGGCCGCCATGCAGAGTGCGGAGGTGCCATGGCGGGCCGGATGGCCAACGTCCTATGGCTCGAGGGCTCCTTTGTGGAGACAATAAAGGGGTAGCAATCGGGGTGGTTCTACATCACCGAGCCGCGCGACCCCAAATGGGCGGCGGCCCCCGAATTCCGATCTGGTTTCCCCACACGGCTCACCTCCTGGAAAGAGACAGGCCTAACGTGGGGAGATTCTGAAGAGCTGACCGGACTTCAAGCCTGCATCCAAAAGCTGGTGAACAAGAATCTCAAGCTTGTCAATGTAGTCCAGGTCATGCTCATACGTCGGATCCTCCCGTGCCAACAACGGGCCTTCAAATTGTGGGAGTTTGATCCGGCACAGCACCAAACCTTGAGCAGGCTCTTTGACACTACGTACGAAGATGCCAGGAAGGTGTTGTTCAAGGGCGCCGAGGCTCCCGCATCCGCTACCGAAGATCGCGGATTCAGCTCGCGGCGTCAAGCCGACGAGGTAAGCTATTTTACCCCACTTTTTCATAGTTTGACCCTATGTGGGATCTAAACTCCCTTGCCTTTGACAGGACTGGCTGAAGAAGTCCGAGCAGGTTAACTGTTTGGCTCCTTTGCCAGAAGACCCAGCGGACGCCCGCTTAACAGGGCTGCTGGTTCCGGCACCTCACGTGGTGCCGGAGAAGAAGGCTAAGAAGAAGGCCACGGGAACCCGAAAGAGTTCTTGGCGTCAGGTGTTATCGGACTCATCATCCGATGACTCCGAGGAGGACTCCTCCCACGAAGGCGAGGAGGAGAAGAAAGAGGTTTCTCCCCCAACGGGGGGAGAGAAGAAAAGGAAGGCCTCCCCAACTGGGGAGGCCGGAGGGTCCAAGAAGGGAAGGACCCTTCCTCCGGACTACTCCACCAACGCCGACGACAGCGAAGAGGAGTGGCCCTCGAGGGCCAAGCCCCTGGCGAGATCATAAGTGTCCGGATTCCAGAATAACTCATGATTTTTCATTTGTCGCATAGTGTCTTCTAACGCCGAATACAACCATGTAGCCCGCCCAAGGACGAGCTTCTCGCTTCGTCGAGCGGCTCCCTGGGTTTGTCAGATGTGAATAGCACTTCACTTCCGATGGCCTCTTTCCCTCATGACGCAGAAGACACTGCGATGGAGTCCCAAAAGGGGCCCAACCAAGAGGAGGTGGTCTTGGAGGCGCCGCAAGGCGACCTCCCGGACTCCGGGCGCAAAGGGGGCGAAACCCCAGAGGGCTCTAAGTCCGGCCCTGTGCCGGACTCCGTACCGGAACCTTCAGTGGTTCCGGAGTCCTATAGGCAGCCCCTTCGTAAGAAGGGAAAGACTGCGACGCCGGTGGCCTCCGTCCAACCGGAGGCACCGGATAGCTTGCTGGAGGCGCTTGACGGCGCCTCCATCGACGAGGCGCACCAAGAGTGCGGTGATCCAGAAAGTTATGAGTGCGGTGATCCAGAAAGTTCAGTCCGCCAAGAGCAGGCTGACTAAAGCCTGTACCACCCTTCTAACAGGCTTTGAGGTAAGTTTTCAAGATATGTAAGAATATTACCGCATAGACAGTAGCCCCTGATGCTTAGTTTGGTGTTCGGAAAGAAAAGCCGAGCTGAGGATCCAAAAAGATATACGCGGGAGTCTAACATAAATATGTCAATATGGGAATGCAGGCTGCGCTGCTGACCTCTGCCGCACTGACTGCGGAGGTCGATGCATTGAAGCAGAGCCTCGAGCAGTCCGAGAACGAGCTCGGCCTTGCCAAGAAGCAGCTCGAGGACAAGGAAGGTAAGTAATACCTTATTAAAGTAATACCTTATACAAAGGATTTGGTTGCAAAAAATGACAGGAATAACGTGGGTATTGCAGGGGCCACGAACGAGGTGGCAACCCTGAAGGAAGCGGTGTCCAAGGCCGAAAACAATGCAGCCTTGGAGCGCACCGATCGAGAGAAGCAGGAGGCGCGGGTGGCAGAGGTGTGGCAAGAGCTCCAGGCTCTCGTGGAAAAACACGAGGGTTTGGAGCGTGACTCGAAGACTCGAGAGTCCGAGCTTGCCTTGGCTCTTGAGAGTGCCAAAGCCGCTAAGGCCGAAGCCCAGAAGGCCCTCTAGGAGATCGAGGCGATAAAGAAGATAGCGGCGGGTAAGGCATTCTTTATGCAAAGCAAGCATATAAAAGTGAATTATCAGTTACTTACCCGAATCCGGAGCTCTCCAGGAGTGTTCGCTGATCTGCCCCGTAGTGTGTCTGATGCTGCCGCGTTCTACCGAGCCGAGGAGGGGAGCTCGACGGAAAAGGTGTTCTGGTCTCAATATGCTGAGGCCGAACATCCGGTGCCCCTGAGCGACCAGCTGAAGCAGCTGGTCGAGCTCCACAAGGTGGCCGAACAGGCCATGAAGGGCCTCATAGTTCGGCTGTGGCCTAAGGAAGCCGTGCCTGGGAGCTACTTTGGTCTGTTGCGGCAGCTGGTGGACGCCTGTCCATGGATTGAAGTCATCAAGCACTCCGCCTGCATTGAAGGTGCCCGTCGGGCCCTTGCCCGTGCTAAGGTGCAATGGGGCAAGATGGACACTGAGAAGCTTGTGACGGACGCGCCACCGCCGGGCAAGGAGTATCGCAAGCCCGAGATGTACTATAAGGGCGTCCTGAAGGGTGCCCGCATTATAGCGGGTGAATGCTCCAAAGATGTAATTTTTTAGTAGACTCGCATTTGTTATCCTGTATGCTGGAAACTTTGTTCATATGCGCTAAGCAATGCTTGTTAATTTAAAATATTACCTTCTGTGCGGCCGTTTATCAAATTTGAGAGATGGCGAGTCGTTGGCTTCAGCCCCCATGCCACGAGTGTTGGGGTGTTCGGGATAAACTTGAGCGCTCTTGTTCCCATTATTGTGTCCTTTCGAGGGAGGCGTTCAAGACAACAAACGAGGCAACCGGACTATAATGCTTGAACACTCTTACTTAGCCATAGAATTCTATAATTTTAAATTTCGGCGAAGCCCCTGGTATTCGGAAGACCGAATTCGGGGAGCTATCCACGCCTTGGCCGGACAATGCCGACTCCTCGCTCTAAGCGGCATGAGTATTTAGGGACCCGAAAAACCTCTCGAACAGCGACTGGCTCTCGCCCTATCATGACGGTCACTTTTAGCTTTCTCCACTGAGGTGCTCAACCCAGCTCAACCGGGGCACAATCGCAGTGGTTCTCCCAGCGCTACCTTAGCCGATATAACGGAACATAAGGTACCAAAACATGGGAGCTGGGCAAACCCAACTATTGACCCAAGACATAATTCGGAGCTGATTCATATAATGCTATAAGTTCAGGGTGCCGCACTTGTGAAAGTGTTCGGACTTATCACACCATGTTTTGGGGTACTTAAGCCCCTGGTGTATTGACCGTACCAAATTGTACGGGTGCAACAAGTCATAGATGAACATGTATAAAGAAAAAGGAAAAGCAATAATAAGCAGAAGCTATGTATTGTTTATTCAAAAGATACTGCAATGAAAGCAGAACGATACAAATAGTGTGATAAGCAAGGGATGGGACTATTTAACATGTCCCCCTCCAGGGGTAGGCTACGGGATAGTATGTAAAACGGGTATACTGCTCGTAATAGAGACCACCTGGACACTCAACGTAGCTTTTATGCTTCCCTGGCTGTTGCATCATGAGTTCGGCGATTCTACTGCCGGACAGGGCTTCTGGAAAACGGAGTCCTGCGAATAAGAAGAAAAAGAAAGAAAAAGGAACGACACAATTGGGAGCCCCTTGTGCGGTTGAGCCGCACTCTGGGCATGCCGTGGTCGTGCCCCTCCCCATATGCCCATGGTATCTCCAGAGCGTAGTTATGTATGCGTGGCACTAGTCTCGCGATTTCGTGAGGGCTGGGGTTGGGGCCGCATTGCTACGCGTGCTCGGAACGTGCCAGGCGGTCTTGTTGTAGGTTACTCCGGGCACGCTTGACGGTGTCCGGACGTTTACTAGTCAGACTCAAGAATTGCCTTAATAGGCTGCTTTGTACTTCTGCAGCAAGGGCCGCCATGTGCTCCTCTGTCCGGAGAGAGCGTTCGGTGTTTCCGTTGACCGTGATTAATCCTCAAGGGCCTGGCATCTTGAGCTTGAGGTATGGGTAGTGCGGCACTGCATTAAACTTTGCAAATGCGGTTCGTCCGAGCAGTGCGTGATAGCCGCTGCGGAACGGGACTATGTCGAAGATTAATTCCTCGCTTCGGAAATTATCCGGGGATCCGAAGACCACTTCAAGTGTAATTGAGCCTGTACAGTTGGCCTCTACACCTGGTATGACGCCTTTAAAGGTCGTTTTTGTGGGTTTGATCCTTGAGGGGTCTATGCCCATTTTGCGCACAGTATCCTGGTAAAGCAGGTTCAGGCTGCTGCCGCCGTCCATTAGGACTCTAGTGAGGTGAAATCCATCAATGATTGGGTCAAGAATCAATGCTAGTGGGGTGGTCCCTTCGATCAAAAGTGATCGGGCAGGAGGACCACGGGTTGAACTTTGGGGCGACTGGCTCCATCGCATATACGTCCCTTAGTGCATGCTTCCGCTCCCTTTTGGGTATGTGGGTTGCGTATATCATGTTCACTATCCGCACTTGTGGGGGAAAGCCCTTCTGTCCTCTATTGTTCGGCGGCCAGGGCTCCTCCTCGTCATCGCTATGCATCCCCTTGTCGTTGTGTTCGGCACTTAACTTGCCTGCCTGCTTGAATACCCAACAATCCATGTAGGTGTGGTTGGCTGGTTTTCCGGGGGTGCCATGTATCTGGCACAAGCGATCAAGTATGCGGTCAAAATTGGACGGGCCCTGAGTATTTCTTTTGAACGGCTTTTTCTGCTGACCGGGTTTAGAGCCTCTGAATCCGGCATTGACTGCCGTATCTTCAGTATTATCACCGTTAATGCGGCATTTGTGCTTGTTGCGACGCGACCTGCCATTGTTGTCCTTGTTATCCGAACTACCAGGGTTTTTGGTCAGGTTGTTACTGCGAGCTAGCCAGCTGTCCTCTCCCGCGCAGAAGCGGGTCATGAGTGAAGTGAGGGCTGCTATGGATTTCGGCTTTTCCTGTCCTAGGTGCCGAGCAAGCCACTCGTCGCGGATGTTATGTTTGAAGGCTGCAAGGGCCTCTGCATCCGGACAGTCAATGATTTGATTTTTCTTGGTTAAGAACCATGTCCAGAATTGTCTGTCCGATTCATCTGGCTGCTGAATTATGTGGCTTTGGTCATCGGCGTCTGGTGGTCGCACATATGTGCCCTGGAAGTTATCAAGGAATGCGGCTTCCAGGTCTTCCCAACAACCAATTGACTCTGCTGGCAAGCTGTTGAGCCAAAGCCGAGCTGGTCCTTTAAGCTTGAGTGGGAGGTATTTCATGGCGTGTAGATCATCACCGCGGGCCATGTGGATGTGGAGGAGATAGTCCTCGATCCAAACCGCAGGATCTGTTGTGCCGTCGTATGATTCAATGTTTACAGGTTTGAAACCCTCGGGGACTTGATGATCCAACTTCGTCTGTGAAGCATAGTGGGTGTGCGGCGCCTCTATATTGGGCTATATCACGACGCAGCTCAAATGAGCTTTGTCTACTGTGTTCGGCCCGGCCAGAATTGCTATATCCGGTGTGACGGTTGTCATCACGTGTTGTGGGGTTCCCACGCGATCCATAGATCGATCTTATTTGCCTTGCCTTATCCTCCAATATGTCTCACAAGTCAGGCGCATTTCCCCGCGGCTTTGTACTTTTCGAGCGACGCCGGGGTGCGGCTTTAGTGGAGGGCCTAGAGGCCTCTCTGTCGCGGCCACGAGGTGGCCGGTTGGCCGCGTCATGCGCTGGTGATGTAGGTTTGGGTGCTTCCTCCTCTAATTGGGGTAGCAACCTGAGTTTTGGGTAGCTCTTGGAAGGGCGATCGAGTTTATACTCTTCGGCTGCGAGGACTTCGGTCCATCTGTCAACTAGCAAGTCTTGGTCAGCTCTAAGTTGCTGCTGCTTTTTCATGAGGCTGCTTGCCATGGCCATAAGCCTGCGTTTGAAACGCTCTTGTTCGACGAGATCCTCGGGCACGACAAATTCGTTGTCGTCAAGGCTTGCTTCATCTTCGGAGGGAGGCATATAATTATCATCCTCTACCTCTCTGTCTGCCGCTTTATCATGAGGGCTAGCTTCTCCCTCCACCTGTGCTGAATCCTACTGGAGGGGGTTGTCTTCGGCACTGTCCGGGGTGTTATTATCTCCCGTGTCGGAATCACCGTTTTTGGTGTGGCGGGATTTAGAGCGGCGCCGCTGATGCCGGCGCTTGGGCTGTTTCTTGGAGGGGTCATCCTCCGCTGTTCCATTGCCATTCCCATCTTTTGGGGTGTCCACCATGTATATGTCGTATGACGAGGTGGCCTTCCAGTGCCCTATAGGCGCTGGTTCTTGGATGTTTCCTGCATCGTCGTCCATACCGTCGATGTCTTCGGAGTCGAAGTCGAGCATGTCGATTAAATCATCGACAGTGGCTACAAAGTGGGTGGTGGGTGGGCGTTGAATTTCTTCATCGTCCGCATCCCAACCTTCCTGGCCATAGTCCGGCCAGGGCTCTCCTGATAAAGAGAGAGACTTTAGTAAATTCAGGATGTCGCCAAAGGGCGAGTGCTGAAAGATGTCCGTGGCAGTGAACACCATAACCGGCACCCAATCGGATTTGATTAGCAGGGGCGCGGGAGGTTCGGAGTCCAGAGAGGAGTTAGGCACCTCGGAGTCACGGGCTTTGCAAAGGACAGGGACGTTGTTCAGCTCAATCGCCGTAGTAATCGTAGCCCCCGAGGCGGTGTCCAGCCACTCGTCCTCGATTGGCAAAGTCGGCTCCGAGCTATGGGTCGGAGCGGACGCTGGTGCGGCCTCCAGGGCACTGTTCGGCGGTAGAGCTAGATCATACCCATCGAGACAGTGCGGCGCGCTTGGCTGTGGCTCGAATCCGTCGAAGATCAAGTCTCCACGGATGTCATCCATGTAGTTCAAACTCCCAAATCTGACCTGATGGCCAGGGGCGTAGCTTTCGATCTGCTCCAGATGGCCAAGTGAATTGGCCCGCAGTGCAAAGCCGCTGAATACGAAGATCTGTCTGGGGAGAAAAGTCTCGCCCTGGACCACGTCGTTGTTGATGATCGAAGGAGCCATCGGGCCTAAAGGTGACGACACAGAGGAACTCTCAATGAAAGCACCAATGTCGGTGTCAAAACCGGCGGATTTCGGGTAGGGGTTCCCGAACTGTGCGTCTAGGCGGATGGTAACAGGAGACAAGGGACACGATGTTTTTACCCAGGTTCGGGCCCTCTCGATGGAGGTAAAACCCTACACCTGCTTGATTAATATTGATGATATGGGTAGTACAAGAGTAGATCTACCACGAGATCAGAGAGGCTAAACCCTAGAAGCTATCCTATGGTATGATTGTTGTTCGTCCTATGGACTAAAACCCTCCAATTTATATAGACACCGGAGAGGGTTAGGGTTACACAGAGTCGGTTACAATGGTAGGAGATCTACTTATCCGTATCGCCAAGCTTGTCTTCCACGCCAAGGAAAGTCCCATCCGGACAAGGGACGAAGTCTTCAATCTTGTATCTTCATAGTCTAGGAGTCCGGCCAATGGTGATAGTTCGGCTATCCGGACACCCCCTAATCCAGGACTCCCTCAGGGGACTCCCCGGCCTCTGCATCAGAATGGTGCATACGACCACATTTATAAATAAATAAAGTAGTTCAACAATGTCTTGCAGTCTGCAACTAAATGATAATCTGGCTCACAAAGAGCAACAAAATCAAAAAAAGGCCCAAAAGCCACAACTAGATGGCATAAGATAGATAGGTAAACTAATCGCCTATCCTATTACATGACTGCCATCCAAACCAGTTGAAGATATCCCGCGCTACCATCTCCCACCGGAGAGATACAGTAACCAAACGCTCCCTGGCCTCCGTCGGAGTGAGTAAGGACCACATACGAATTAGCGCAGTAGCCCGGAATAAAACCTGCAAAAAATGAATAGTTGTTGTTCTGTTAAAAGCCAAATCATTTCTGCAGTTCCAAATTGCCCATAACAATGCACACGCTCCTACGCGAATTTGTCTAGCTGTTTCGGACTCTATCCCAACAAGCCATGTTCCAAATAACGACCTGACCGATTTCGGAGGAGTAATATTAAAGGCAATTTTCACCGAGCGCCACAATACCCTCGCCAATGGGCAATCAAAGAGGAGGTCCTTGATAGTTTCATCCCGATCACAGAAACTACACCTAGTAGAGCCTGTCCAGTTGCGCTTAACCAAATTATCTTTCGTTAAGATGACTTGTTTATGTACAAACCACAAAACACTTTGATTTTCAGAGGAACCTTAACTTTCCAAACATGTTTGGAACTAGGAATAACACTAGAATTGATGACATCAATGTACATCGACTTGACTATGAATTCCCCAGATCTAGTAAGCTTCCAACACAACTGATCGGGCTGATGATTAAGCTGAACCTCCATCAGTCTACTCACCAGATGAAGCCAAGCTTCCCACCGGTCTCCAACAAGCACCCCCCTGAACTGAATATTAAGGGGAGTGGACTACAAACTTGTTGCAACCAGAGCATCGCATCGCTGCACAATATGATATAGCGACGGATACTGAAGCGCCAACGACGCTTCCCCCAGCCAAGTATCCTCCCAGAAGCGAGTGTTATTGCCATCACCAACAATAAACTTTGTTCTATTAAAGAAAGTAGCTTTGACTCTCATTAGCCCTTTCCAGAACGGCGAATCAGTCGGCCTGACTGTCACCTACGACAAAGTCTTTGAGTGCAGATACTTGTTACGCAGAATCTGCGCCAAGTTGCTTCAGTCTCAGCTGCTAACTTATATAGCCACTTACTGAGAAGGCATCTGTTCTTGACCTCAAGATTCTCAACACCAAGACCCCGTTGGTCTTTCGGTCGGCAGATGACGTCCCACTTGGCTAAACGATACTTTATCTTAAGTTCATCACTTTGCCAGAAGAAACTGGATCGATAGAAGTCCAGCCTTTTCCTGACTCCAACTAGTACTTCAAAAAAGGACAAAAGGAACATAGGCAGACTCGTGAGCACCAAATTAATGAGAATCAATCGGCCTCCATACGACATGAGTTTGCCCTTCCAGCAGCTCAGTTTCTTCTCAAACCGATCCTCGATACACTTCCATTTGTTCTTTGTCAACTTACGATGATGAATGGGGATACCTAGGTAAGTGAACGGAAGAGCTCCCAATTCGCAACCAAACAATTGCTTATATGCATCTTGTTCCTCTTTGGCTCTCCCAAAACAGAACAACTCACTTTTATGGAAGTTAATCTTCAGACCGGTCAATTGCTCAAAAAGGCACAACACCAGCTTCATATTTCTCGCGTTTGCCAAGTCATGCTCCATAAAGATGATTGTATCATCAGCGTACTACAGGATGGACACACCACCATCAACTAGATGAGGCACCAGGCCACCTACTTGGCCGGCATCCTTTTCCCTACCTATCAGGATTGCCAACATGTCAACAACAATGTTGAACAAAATAGGAGACATTGGATCACCTTGTCTCAGGCCCTTGCGTGTCTGGAAATAATGACCTATATCGTCATTCACTTTAATTCCAGCACTCCCTTTTTGCGTGAAGGATTCAACTTGTCGTCTCCAAGCTTGATCAAAACCCTTCATGCATAGTGCCTGTTGAAGGAAAGGCCATTTGACTTTGTCGTACACTTTCTCAAAATCCACCTTGAAAACAATGCCATCAAGTTTTCCCGTGTGAATCTCATGGAGCGTTTCATGCATGACCACAACCCCTTCGAGGATGTTCCTGTCGGGCATGAAAGCAGACTGAGTAGGCTGCACCACAGTATGCGCAATCTGTGTGAGCCTATTCGTCCCGACCTTGGTAAAAAATTTGAAACTAACATTGAGAAGACAGATAGGCTGGAATTGCTCAATCTGCACTGCCTCTATCTTCTTGGGAAGTAAGGTTATCATTCCAAAATTCAGCTGAAAAAGGTGAAGCTGGCCAGAGAATAAATCATTGAACAACGGCAAGAGATCTCCTTTAATAATATGCCAACACTTCTTATAGAACTCTATCAGGAAACCATCCGGGCCAGGAGCCTTATTCTTCTTCATCTGGGAAATGGCCTCAAACACCTCTTTCTCAGAAAAAGGAGCGACTAAAATATCATTCTCAACAGCCGTCAGTTGAGGCACATCCTCAATCCTAGACTCATCCGGCGACACACAGTTGTCCTATGGAGGCCCAAACAGCTGCTTGTAATACTCATTAATATAGTGCTTTAAGTTTTCCTGACCAAGAATCGTTCCCTCGTCTTGTTCAAGCTGAAAGATCCTCTTCTTTCTATGCTTACCATTGGCGATCAAGTGAACAAAATTGTGTGTTCGCGTCCCCCTGGACGACTCTACTGACCTTAGCCCGAAGCGCCCACTTTAGTTCTTCCTCGCGAAGGAGCTCTTTCAGCTGCATTTCCACATCAAGCTTGGCATGAAGCTCCGAGGCTGGCAGTATCATGGTTTCGGCCTTTACATCAAGGGACTGAATAAGCGTAAGGAGTTGTTCCTTTTCAACCTTATAAATCCCACTTAGATGCTTAGCCCACCCACGTAGGAAACTTCTCAAGTGCCTAATTTTATACTGCCAGCGCTCAAGCGCAGACCGACCTCCTGCATCCTTAGCCCATTCTCTGGCTACAAGATCCAAGAAACCTTCTCTCTCAAACCAAGCAAGCTCAAAAGAAAAAATATTTTTATTTCCCAAGTGGGTGGCCTACCTAGAGTCAAGGAATAATGGCGTGTGATCAGAAATACCACAAGCAAGCGCCTGGACTGTAACATATGGGAATTTCTGCTCCCATCCGACGCTAGCCAGGACTCGATCCAGCTTTTCAAATGTCGGATTTGGCAAGGCGTTAGCCTAGGTAAACTTTCGGCCTGAAAGCTCTATCTCACGCAGATCTAGGCTTTCAATGATTGTGTTAAACATGAAGGACCATCGGCCGTCAAAATTGTCATTATTCTTCTCATCACCCCCACCAGGATAGGAAGTTGTTCAGAACCACAAATCCTAACCAGATCAGCCAAGAACTCCGGTTTGAGCTCGGGCTATGCGGCAGAATATACCGCCACCAAAGCCCAGTTAAACCCATCTGTCTTCGACCGCACCCTAAACTTAACAGCAAAATCTCCCATGACCACGCTTCGGACTTCTAACGAATCATATCTAACTCCGAGTAAAATCCCACCCGATCTTCCTCGCGGAGGTAGACAATGCCAATCGAAATCAATACCCCCCAAAAGAGTATTTAGAAATTGTGGCGAGAATTTGGCTCTACCCGTTTCCGACAAAGCGGTAAAGTCCAACTTATGCTCAATAGAAGCCTCAGCAAGAAACCTTCTTTTAGCCAAGTCTTTTAGACCTCCGCTATTCCAAAAGATTCCTTTCATATCTTGTCATGGAATTTTTTAGCTGTTCGTATCCGAGCGCTCCTACGCACTGCGGAAACTAGGTAGATCTTCCGCTTCCATTTGTGTTTTGGAGCATTGAAACTCTCCAGCTGGTCCTCACAACCAGTCGCAGAGGTGCGCATTTCCACATTGTCCACTCGCTCATCCTCCTACTCAGGCTCAGGAGACAGTTGAGCCAGATCCGCACAAAGATTATCGAGCGCCCTGACCCCTAAAGCGTTAATATCAGAATCATTCATGGGTTTGACCGCAGCTAAGTTATGAATCATCTCAAGCGCCCGTTCGGCCTCTAGATCCAGCATATCATTAACCGAAGTTGAGATTTCACTATCATTACTACCTAGTGAAATTCCTAGCTGATTTGCATTATTGATAATCTCGTCATTGGAAAAATGCAAAATAGAATTAGAGGTATTGACCCACATACCAGTAGTGACCTCCACGTCACGAAGCTTGGCCGCCCTCATAGTGCACCGCTGCTGAATGTCGTCCACTTCCGGATGGTCCTAGAGACGGCTACTCAACCGTCGCCCCTCAGAGACCGGATCCGGAATACCATCGAACGCAATCACCTCCTCCCGAGTAGCTGCACTCGAGAACACCAAGCCGGGGGAAGGTGGAACTAGGGCCACCTGCCTGAGCTCCCCATCCACCCCGGCCCATCGGCCAGCCATCGTTGCCGGCACCGAAGGCAAGTAGGCCTCCCTAGGCGCCCCCGGAGAAGAAAGCCCTGAGGCCACCTGCCCCAAGCCCTCTCCGGAAAGCGACGCCGGCACCAGCAAAACCGGCCCGGCGAAAGGGGAGGAAGGAGCCATGGCTAGCAGCCTTGGCCTACCTCCCGAAGCATCAAGCTGCACCGTCTGGAACTCATTTAACGCAAGCCCCGATGAGAGCAGCGAGGCCACCTGCCCCACGCCCCCATCAACAGAAAGCACCACCTGCTGAACCTGAGGTACCACGACCGTAGTGGAGGAATTCGAAATCACCATCTGCGGACCCCCGCCAGCGAGAACGGCCTCCTCCCTGACCGAGATCGGCGACGCCCCAAGAAGAGGAACCACAGACTCCTCAGACTCCAGAACCGGTAGCGTGTACTCGAACACCTCATCAGACTCCACCCGATCACTCCAAAGTCTCGGAGGTGCAGAAGCCGGCTCAAAAGAACCAAATCTAAGAGTAGTCGTAGGCACCATAGAAGGTGGTGCCGTACCATCCGCAGACGTCTGAGAGTCAGCACCTGACACATTGGACAACTCTCGCCCACTGTCAGCTGCTGGTGCCTCCTTTAGATCCGAACCATCATCACCCTCGTGCATATCAGTATCCATCCCGTTGGCCACCTCGGCGAACAGACTCTGATCCTCGAACTCAATGACTAGGTTATAGATGTGGCCTCGATATGCCCACTTTACCACCTTAGGCACATACTCGATGTTCAGCACATTGACCAGAAGACGGGCAATCCCGTGGGCTTTGGTGAAGTCCATATCCACTCGCTCTGGTCTGCCCACCATGATACCCAAACTGGCCATGACCCGGGCATCCTGCATCGGCTTGGAGGGAGCACCAGAGAATTGCAACCAAACCTGAGTCAGAGGCTTGCCCGTAGGCTCAATCCTCTTCCACTCGTGAAACTCAAGCACACCATCAGTACCCCGCACCTTGAACATCCCGAAGCTCAGAAGTCTCTGAAGATCGTCAACTGACGGGAACTCCACTCGAAACAGTTTGTCCTCGATACTAACAAGCTCCCACTGAAAATCCCCAGGAGCTAACTCTTTGAGCCTCTGAACAATCTGTGCCTCCGAGACCTCTCCTCTGGCAATTTTGACTAACCCAGTCGTCAAACTCAAAGTCTCGTCAGGAACCTCCATCTCCATTGGAGATTCAAAGAAAGTAAGCTCAACACAGTACACCCCATACATCATGAGTGATGGTGCCTGATCTCTCAAAAACGGACAGTCCCCCGACTCGTGTGCCGGTTTACCACAAGTGCGACACAGCTCAGCCACACACTCAGCAATAAAATATCCCTTGCCACCACATCTATAGCACAACATATTTTCTTTCTTACGCGCCCACTTGGACGCCCTATCAGACTCAGTCCTGTCAGTCACCTCAACTATCGCTGTCAACCCGGACTCCTTTCCGGGAATCTCAGCAGAGGCAAGCGCCGAGACCACCTCCATAGCTTTCCCAGACAGAACCTGCTCCTCAACGGTCTTGTCAACCACCATCTGGTCAACAACAGACGGTGGTGGCTGTCGTGGACGGTACCGGCCACCTCGCCCCCCATGGCCACCACGATGACCGTGAAATCCACCCTGCTGTCGGTAACCCGGGCCAGATGCCCCCTCAACAAAGCCTCCTGGGGGCCCCATGAACGGTCGCTCCGCCGTGCCATCGCTTTGCCAAGCATAGCCCCGACCACCGCCCGCGGACGAGGACCCACGGTGCTTACCAACTCTATACGCATCGAAACCATCATCACCTCACTGCCCCTTGGGCGCGGCAGAAGCTTGAGGCGGCGGAGGTGGCTGCGTCTGCACCGGCCCTACCCTGCTCTGTTGGGGCTTCGCGATGACGTGAGGCGGCGGGTGTCGGTGTCAAAACCGGCGGATCTCGGGTAGAGGGTCCCGATCTGTGCGTCTTAGGCTGATGGTAACAGGAAGCAAGGGACACAATGTTTACCCAGGTTCGGGCCCTCTTGATGGAGATAAAACCCTACTTCCTGGTTGATTAATATTGAAGATATGAGTAGTACAAGAGTAGATCTACCACGAGATCGTAGAGGCTAAACCCTAAGAGCTAGCCTATGATGGTATGATTGTAATTGTGATCGGCCTTCTAAGGACCATCCTCTTCGGTTTATATAGACACCAGAGAGGGCTAGGGTTTACATGGAGTCAGTTACAAGGAAGGAAATACAATATCCGGATCGCCAAGCTTGTCTTCCACACAAAGGAGAGTCCCATCCAGACACAGGCCGAAGTCTTGAGTCTTGTATCTTCACGCTTCGATAGTCCGGACGATGTATATAGTCCAGCTGTCTGGATACCCCATAATCCAGGACTCCCTCAGTAGCCCCTGAACCAGGCTTCAATGACGATGTGAGTCCGGCGCACAGTCTTGTCTTTGGCATTGCAAGGCGGTTCCTTCTCCGAATACTCCAATGTACCTATCACAACAAACAGTGTCCGGCATCTCATCAATGGTGTACTCCTTGGCTTCGGTGCTTCAATAATGACCATTTCCACGTGTCGAGCGAATGCGAGGAGTCGAGGCATTTTGCATTTGCCACCCTCGGCCCTTCGGGCTAACCGTCTATTTGAAGAGACGGGGATTTCCAGATCCAAACCTCACTCTCCCTCCTCGAGCAAGCATCCAACAGAGCACCCAAAAAAACCATTCCAACATGGCCGGTCGTCGCAGCTCTTCTGCTCGCTCCCCTTTCCCTAAGACGGGGGACTGGGGAGAGTGTTCAGTGTCCCATAGCCTCTTGATAAAGTTACAAACCCAAGGGCTCCTCCCGCCGGTGTTCATGGTCCCTATCCGAGCCGGAGCGGCCACCTATAACGGCGGAGAACAAGTAGAGAGATTTCCCAATCCATCTCCAGAGGAGCGAATATGCCTGATTCCGGATCTGTTAAGGGGCGTCGGGTTCCCTATTCATCCATTCCTTTGAGGGCTCCTGGAGTTCTACGGCCTCCAGTTGCACAACTTTACCCCAGCCTCCGTATTACATATAGCAGGGTACCTCGCCCTTTGCGAGCTATTTCTAGGTTGCGAGGCTCATTTCGGATTGTGGAAGAAGCTGTTCTGCCTTGTCCCCCGCAACCAGGGAGAATCCCTATGTCAAGTGGGCGGGGCCGAAGTATGGCGTATCGCTGAGACCGGATACCTATCCGGCACTCCCAAGAAGGCACCAGATAACTGGGCTTCGGAGTGGTTCTATATTGACGACGCTCCCCTTACGGATCCAGTCCGGACGGGACTCCCCCAGTTCAGTAACACCCTGCCGAGGGCACATCTAAGTTGGTGCCCCCGATGCCCCCAAGAAGAGGATTCCAGGGAAATACATTTCCTGATGAGCAGGATAAAGTTACTGGCCAAATTCGGACTGATGATAGTCGAGGTCATGGCAATATGCATAATGCGGGGAGTGCAACCGCTTCAATATCGGTGCAATCCCATGTGGCATTACAACGGGACAGACGATGCCACCCGCTGCGGCCGTAAGGGTCCGGACTCCGCCACTGCGCTGGCAAGGATATTATCCGATCTATACAAAGGATAAGAGGAAGACTTCCTTCATATCAAACCGCGAGACGGATTCTCCATGTACAATCCCCCAAATTGGGTAAGTCGTCATTTATGTTCTCGCTTCACTTATCGAGGCGTTCTTTGCTAAGGTTACCTGCCTTGATATTTCCAAGCAGGAACTGAGGAGGGCCGTAGAAGGAATCTCCAGCCCTTCCTCGCAGCCAGAGGACCCTGAAAGGGCCCTGGATCCAGGACTCGAAGAAGACCCGGATGCGGCCGTGGAGCTTGTCGACGGGATATTTTATCGGGCGAGCTGTGACGGCGCCTCAGTGGCTATTATTGTTGATTATCCCGGATTGCTACCTTCGTCGCGTGTAAGCCAAGCCGAAAACTCGATCCCCCGAAGAGGACTATTTCCTAATGTCACGCTTTATCCCTGATGCGTCGTGTTTTTGCAGAAACGACGCTCGGAGCGCAGGGCCGAGCCCCTAGGGACCCGTCAGCCACAGGCGTCCGGATTGGGTAGGTTCAAGAGGAAGGCGGTTAGGGCCGACACGCCTCTACAGAGGTAAGGAAACAAACTGTCATGTAATTATTGCTACTTGAAGTTTAATAGCGCCCTTCACATCCTGGCAGGAAGAGGGGTATTCAGACTATATCCGGGGATCCTACCAACCTCGCCTCCACTAGTCGGGCTCCAGAACCAACTTTGAGAGAGGAGGCGGACATGGGGCCAATGCCGCATAGTCCTCCGACACAGGATGCGGATATGCTTTCGGCCACAAACTCCAAAGTGGAGAGCACCATGAATCACCGGCGCTGGAGGGCCGTGCTTCGGAACAACATCTTTTCCGAAGAGGCCTTTAATGCCTTCAATTTGGCAGACGCATACATCCGGGCTGCTCAAGGCGGGCTTGCCCAAGCGACGAACCAGTATACCTAAGATATACGGGTAAGAAATTGTGATAAGTACGTATAGCGGTAGCCCCTGAGACTTGAAACGGTTGGAACAACGGTTTTAAGTATCAATTTATGCGCAGGTTCTTGTAGATAAGAATTAGCAATTGTCTCAGGAGCTGGAAGAGTGCAAGACCCAACTAAGGGCCACAGTTACCAAGCTAGAGGAATCCCAAAAGGCCTCATACAGTAACATTTATCTCAATTGTACGAAAATGTACCAGTTAGCAACTGGCGGTTGTGACAAACAGAAAATTCTGTAGATAACCCCGGAGCGAATCCGGAGGGTGAGAGAGATGACGAGTCGCATCTCTAGAGGCAACTAAAGGCTGGCGAGCGCATTCTCACGCAAGAGCGGTAGGAGAAGAACAATCTTCAAGATGCCAATGTTCGGCTGGACGTAGAGTTAAAAGACGTCCGCGCCCAGCTGGCGGACTCTGTAAAGGAGAATAAAAGGCTTTGACGCGGCATTTATGGTGAGTGCCTAGACGAACTGTATGATAGTTCGGCGAGGAAGTGTATTGAAAGATTTTTTCTTGTAGGAATGTTAATGGGTCGCCCCGAGGAGGAGATGCCCTCATCTACATGTGATGTACTGCAAGAATTTTCACAGTTGCACAAGCGAGCTCGGCGGGTGATGCACGTCGTTGCTCAGGCCTTGTGGACATCAAGCCCCCTGCCAAATGACATAGGGGAGCTTGTGGACCTGCTTCAAGGAGCCCGGCGGCGCTTCCGGCTGTGGAAGATATCAGCATGCCGGCAAGGTGCAAGAGAAGCTTGGGCAATGGTGAAGACGCCCTACACCAAGCTGGACCCAAACCATATGGCCGAAGTAGGACCGGCGGGGCCCGATGGGCAAGAAATTCCCGTAAGTCTGGTATATGACCAGGTAGCGTTGGCCGCTAAGTATTCTCAACAGGATTGTAAACTAGATAGCCTGTTGGATGGCCTAGAGGAGGAATATAGTCAGTCCAAGTGACTGTGTAATTTAAGGGCATAAGTAGCCCCTAGTCGGATTAAAATCATTTGTCATGGCAGACCTTTTCGCTTCAGCCCCCGGATCCTATAGTCCGGGGTGTGTCCAAATACCCGCTCAGTTATACAAAACCGGGGTATGCGTGGAGACCAGGTGTAGAGGTCGTAAGTGCTTGAACAGACAAGTACCCAGCTAGTTATGTTATATTACATGGATAGTAAGAAACATATTCCAGGGAGAATAGTTTCGTTAGGGGTTCCTTTCCCTGGGGGTGCATGCGGCAAAGAACATGCCCGGACTGCGGACAAGGGCGCAGGATACAAAACTTCTGGATTTATGTTATGAAAAATGAAAACATCTTATGTTCATCGACCGAACATTTCTTAAGGAAACTAGCTTTCGGCTTCACCCAGTCTGAGGTACACATCCGGCTCAACCGGCAGTAACAATCATAGAGGTGCTCCCCTTATGCCCTAGCAAAATTAACGGGAACATAGGGCATAAACACAGAGCCAGGCAACCCAGCTTGGCCACGTCTTAAGTCATATAGATGCATATAGTGGTGAAGAAAAGGCACACATAAAAAGAAACTCATGTGTGATGGGCAAAAAGCCTTAAGAGTAATTTATATTTAGCTTCCGTATAGGAAGCCCCCAGGTATTGTTTACACACATAGTGCGGCCGGAATAATCCGGGAGTCCGTACTGTATGAAATACTTTGTGTGAAGAGAAAAGGATCGAGAGAGGAAGAGGGAGGGAGCATAAATAAAAAGGAGGAGGTGAAGAGACAAACACTGAGTTCGGCGCTAGGCATAGAATCTCCGGAGTCTGGCCGCATTCCATGGGTTCGGCTCGAGTCTGTTATCGGATGCATTACGTAAGCGGTACGCTCCTCCGGTGAGAACTTGGTCGATGACGAAGGGGCCTTCCCACTTGGGTTTGAGATTGTCCTTCTTCTTCTCCGGTAAGCGCAGAACGAGTTCGCCAATATTATAAGTTTTGGCCCGTACTTCTCTGCTTTGGTATCGTCGAGCCTGTTGCTGATAGAATGCGGAACGGGCCTTAGCGACATCACGCTCCTCCTCCAGGGCATCCAGGTTATCCTGCCGATCTAACTTTGCTTCCTTTTCTTCGTACATGCGTATGCATGGTGAATCATGTATTATGTCGCAAGGTAATACTGCTTCCGCACCGTACACCATAAAAAATGGTGTATATATGGTGGTGCGATTCGGCGTGGTCCGCAGCCCCCAGAGTACGAAGTTGAGCTCCTCGACCCAATGAGTATTCGACTTTGTCAAGGATCGCACTAATCTGGGGTTAATGCCACTCATGATGAGACCGTTTACCCGTTCGACATGGCCATTTGTTTGAGGATGGTATACGGAAGCATAGTCGAGCTTAATGCCCATTTTGCCGCACCAAGATTTCACCTCATCGGCCATGAAGTTTGAGCCATTATCGGTGATGATGTTTTGGGGGACACCGTATCGGTGTACGACCCCAGATATAAAGTCGATTACTGGTCCAGATTCGGCCATTTTCACTGGTTTGGCTTCTATCCATTTGGTGAACTTATCTACCATGACCAATAGGTATTTTTTCTTGTGGCTTCCCCCTTTAAGGGGTCCGACCATATCCATCCCCCAGACCGCGAAGGGCCAAGTTATGGGGATTGTTTGGAGAGCGGTAGGGGGCATATGACTCTGATTGGCAAAGAGCTGGCAACCAACGCAATGTTGGACAAGGTCCTGTGCGTCTGCTCGGGCTGTCGGCCAATAGAAGCCTGTATGGAAGGCCTTGCTGACTAGTGCTCGAGCTGCGGCGTGGTGCCCGCCCAGTCCGGCATGGATTTCAGCCAAGAGCTGCCGCCCTTCTTCTTCGGAGATGCACCTTTGAAGCACTTCGGTCGCGCTTTTCTTATAGAGTTCCCCTTCATGGACTTTGTAAGCTTTGGAACGCCGGACAATGCAGCGTGCTTCATTTTGGTCTTCGGGGAGCTCCTGCCTATTTAGGTAGGCCAAGAAGGGTTCAGTCCACGGGGCGATGACGGCCATTATTTCGTGGGCTGACGTTGTTATTTTGGTGGTAGAACCTCCGATTATGTCTGTTAGTTTGGAATCTGGGGATGTGTTCGGATCCGTGCTGGTATTGCCGGACTCCCCTTCCCATACCACGCATGGCTTGAACAGCCTTTCCAAGAATATGTTAGGTGGGATAGGGTCGCATTTAGCACCGATGCGAGCAAGTACATCTGCCGCTTGATTGTTTTCTCGAGCCACATGGTGGAATTTGAGCCCCTCGAACCGAGCTGACATTTTAAGGACGACATTACGATAGGCCGCCATTTTTGGATCCTTGGCATCAAAGTCTTCGTTTATTTGGGATATTGCAAGGTTTGAATCCCCATGCACCTCTAGGCGTTGAATGCCCATAGAGACTGCCATCCAAAGACCGTGCAACAGAGCCTCATATTCGGCTGCATTGTTGAAGTCTGTGTATAATATCTGGAGGACGTATTGGACCATGTCTCCGGTGGGAGATGTCAGGACTACGCCTGCTCCCAATACGGCCAGCATTTTAGAGCCGTCGAAGTGCATGATCCAGTTAGAGTATGCGCCGTACTCTTTAGGGAGTTCGGCTTCCGTCCATTCGGCGACAACGTCAGCTAATACTTGCAACATGATAGCCCGCCGAGGCTTGTATATTATGTCGAACAGGAGGAGCTCAATGGCCCATTTAGCGATCCGGCCCGTGGCGTCGCGGTTATTTATTATATCATTTAGTGGTACTTCGGAGGCCACCATAATCAAACACTCTTGAAAATAGTGCCGTAGCTTTCGGGATGCCATGAAGACCGCGCATGCTATTTTTTGATAGTGTGGGTATCGGGATTTGCATGGGGTGAGGACCATCGATACGTAGTAAACCGGCTTCTATAGCGGGAATTTGTATCCGTCAACCTCTCGTTCGACGACGAGTACTGCGCTTACAACTTGATGTGTTGCAGCTATGTACAGCAGCATGGGTTCGTTGATATTTGGCGCTGTTAGGACTGGATTATTGGCCAATGAGGTCTTTATTTCTGATAACCCACAAGTGTGGGGGATCGCAACAGCTTTCAAGGGTGAAGTACAACCCAAATTTATTGATTCGACACAAGGGGAGCCAAAGAATATTCTTGAGTATTAGCAGCTGAGTTGTCAACTCAACCACACCTGGATAACATAGTATCTGTAGCAAAGTATTTAGTAGCAAAAGTGGTATGATAGTAATGGTAACAGTAGCAACAGTAAAGGTAAATGTTTTTGGGTTTTTGTAGTAGTTGTAACAGTAGCAATGGAAAAGTAAATAAGCGAAGAACAATATATGAAAATCTCGTAGGCAATGGATCAGTTATGGATAATTATGCCGGATGTGATTCCTCATGCAATAGTTATAACATAGGGTGATATAGAACTAGCTCCAATTCATCAATGTAATGTAGGCATGTATTCCGTAAATAGTCATACATGCTTATGGAAAAGAACTTGCATGAAATCTTTTGTCCTACCCTCCCGTGGCAGCGGGGTCCTAGTGGAATCTAAGGGATATTAAGGCCTCCTTTTAATAGAGAACCGGAACAAAGCATTAACACATAGTGAATACATGAACTCCTCAAACTACGGTCATCACCGAGAAGCATCCCGATTATTGTCACTTCGGGGTTGTCGGATCATAACACATAATAGGTGACTATAGACTTGCAAGATAGGATCAAGAACACACATATATTCATAAAAACATAATAGGTTCAGATCTGAAATCATGGCACTCGGGCCCTAGTGACAAGCATTAAGCATAGCAAAGTCATAGCAACATCAATCTCAGAACATAGTGGATACTAGGGATCAAACCCTAACAAAACTAACTTGATTACATGGTAAATCTCATCCAACCCATCACCGTCCAGCAAGCCTACGATGGAATTACTCACGCACGGCGGTGAGCATCATGAAATTGGTGATTGAGGATGGTTGATGATGACGACGGCGATGAATCCCCCTCTCCGGAGCCCCGAACGGACTCCAGATCAGCCCTCCTGAGAGAGATTAGGGTTTGGCGGCAG
Organism: Triticum dicoccoides; assembly: GCF_002162155.2. Lineage (NCBI taxonomy): Eukaryota > Viridiplantae > Streptophyta > Magnoliopsida > Poales > Poaceae > Triticum > Triticum dicoccoides. The sequence continues at coordinate 634,794,233 of NC_041389.1, forward strand.
CTCTGTGTCGTGAAACGCGATGAAACTTTTTCCTTGATTTTTTTCTCCCCGAGACGGTATATATGGAGTTGGAGTTGAAGTCGGAGGAGGTCCGGGGGGCCCACGAGATAGGAGGGTGCGCCCTAGGGGGGGCCCTGTCTCGTGGAAAGCCCGTGGGCCTCCTGGCCTTGATTCTTTTGCCAACAATTCTTATTAAATCTGAAAAGTGCCTCCGTGGATTTATAGGACATTCCGAGAACTTTTCTTTTCTACACATAAAACAACATCATGGCAGTTCTGCTGAAAACAGCGTCAGTCCGGGTTAGTTTCATTCAAATCATGCAAGTTAGAGTCCAAAGCAAGGGCAAAAGTGTTCGGAAAAGTAGATACGTTGGAGATGTATCAACTCCCCCAAGCTTAAACCTTTGCTTGTCCTCAAGCAATTCAGTTGATAAACTGAAAGTGATAAAGAGAAACTTTTACAAACTTTGTTTGCTCTTGTTGTTGTAAACATGAAAAGCCAGCATTGAAGTTTCAGCAAATATTATGAACTAACCATACTCACAATAACACATAGGTCTCACAATTACTCATATCAATAGCATGATCAGCTAGCGAGTCATAATAATAAAACTCGGATGACCACACTTTCTCAAAATAATCATAACATGATATAACCAAATGGTATCTCGCTAGCCCTTTCTGAGACCGCAAAATATAAATGCAGAGCACCTTTAAAGATCAAGGACTGACTAAACATTGTAATTAATGGTGAAAAAGATCCAGTCAAGTCATACCCAATATAAAAATAATGAATGCAAATGAAAGTGTGCTCTCCAGCGGGTGCTTTTAATAAGAAGGGTGATGACTCAACATAAAAAGTAAATAGATAGGCCCTTCGCAGAGGGAAGCAGGGATTTGAAGAGGTGCCAGAGCTCGATTTTAAAATAGAGATTGAATAACATTTTGAGCGGCATACTTTTGCTGTCAATGCAACAACTATGAGATGGTTGTATCTTCCATACTACATGCATTATAGGCAGTTCCCAAATAGAATGGTAAAGGTTTATATTCCCCCAACCACCAACAAGCATCAATCCATGGCTTGCTCGAAACAACGAGTGCCTCCAACATACAACAGCCCTGGGTGAGTTTTGTTTAATTATTTTGATTTGCTTTGATCTTTTTGGAGCATGGGACTGGGCATCCCAGTTATCGGCCCTTTCTCGTGAATGAGGAGCGGAGTCCACTCCTCGTGAGAATAACCCACCTAGCATGGAAGATATAGGCAGCCCTAGTTGTAACATGAGCTGATCAAGCATACAAAATAGAATTTCATTTGAAGGTTTGGAGTTTGGCACATACAAATTTTCTTGGAACGGCAGGTAGATACCGCATATAGGAAGGTATAGTGGACTCATATGGAACAACTTTGGGGTTTAAGGAGTTTGGATGCACAAGCAGTATTCCCGCTTAGTACAGGTGAAGGCTAGCAAAAGACTGGGAAGCGACCAACTGAGAGAGCGACAACAGTCGTAAGCATGCATTAAAATTAATTCACACCGAATACAAGCATGAGTAGGATACAATCCACCATGAACATAAATATCATGAAGGCTACGTTGATTTGATTCAACTACATGCGTGAACATGTGCCAAGTCGAGTCACTCAATTCATTTAAAGGAGGATACCATCCCATCATACCACATCATAATCATTCTAATAGCATGTTGGCACGCAAGGTAAACCATTATAACTGATAGCTAATCAAGCATGGCACAAGTAACTATAATCTCTAAATGTCATTGCAAATATGTTTACTTCATAATAGCTGACTCAAGAACGATGAATCATCATATTTACAAAAACAAGAGAGGTCGAGTTCATATCAGCTTTTCTCATCCCAATAAGTCCATCATATATCGTCAGTATTGCCTTTCACTTGCACGACCGAACGATGTGTATAATAATAAGAGTGCATGTGCATTGGACTAAGCTGGAATCTGCAAGCATTCAACTCAAGAGAGAAGACAAGTTATATGGGCTCTAAATATAAATAATCAATCATGCATATGAGAGCCACTAAGCATTTTCAATATGGTCTTCTCGACCCCCAAAAGAAAGAAAAGAAAATAAAACTATTTACACGAGAAAGCTCCCAACAAGTAAAAGAAGAACGAGAAATCTTTTTGGGTTTTCATTTTAATTTCTACTACAAGCAAGGAAATTAAACTAACTAATTTTTTTGATTTTTCTTAAGGTTTAACAAACACACAAGAAGAAAGCTAGAAAAAGAAATTTAAACTAACATGGATAATACAATGGAAGAGTATGAGCACCGACGACTAGTGTGTGAACGTGAATGTAAAGTCGGTGAGAAATACGTACTCCCCCAAGCTTAGGCTTTTGGCCTAAGTTGGTCTAATACCAAGGACCACCACTACTCTCTCCGGTGTAAGGAGAGGTGTAATCAGGATAATACTGGTTGGTCATCTCCGGATCCCACTGGACAGATGATGCACGATAAGGGTCCAGCTCAGGTTCTGGTTCTGGAGTAAAAGCTTGGGCTAGATGGTTGTTCACCGCTTCCGCGGTGTGACGAGAAAATTTTCTGCAAGTAATTCAAACAACAGAGGCGCAGGAAAAATAATAATCTCAATGTGTTTCTTATTAAATCTAAGTTTTTATACAAGAGCATCTTTTCTTCGTTGTCAACGATAAACTTGTGTGCTACCATGCTCTTGTAATCTAAAATGTGTGGAGGCAATTTTGTCTCCTCCTCCTCAATGTGCCTAATGGGTATCTGAAAATGTTCAGCAAGACGTGCAGCATAGATACCTCCAATATGGGGCCTTTTGTACGATTCAGGGCTAGCCTTTTAGCAACGACGGCACCCATACTAAAAGTATTGTCTCCCAGCAAAGCATGTTGAAGAATAATAATATCTGGAACGCTCAAATTTCCACTATTCCCACGACCAATCAAGCATCTACTAGCAAATATGGCAAAGTAGCGTAAAACAGGAAAGTGTATGCTAGAGACTTTTGCCTCAGAGCCCTTCTTTGGCTCTTCTACAGCAATAGTTTTAACGAAGCCATCCACATCATCACGATGGGGTTCCTCTAATTCTCCCTCATAAGGTATCCTACATACCGCGCAAAAATGACGTAAAGATATTTCTTTGAATTCATCATATAAATGAAATGATACTTCAGGCGGTGACTTCTTAGGATAATAATAAAAGTTTTGCACGAAAGTATTGGTAAGTAAGAGATACTGATCGATTCGGTCGTTCATGAAACCGGTGAGGCCTGCAGTCTCGATTAAAGCATAAAAGTCTTCATGAATTTCGGCTTCTTTCAAGAAATCCTCACATGTCCATTCGCACGACCGTACTTCCGCTAAGCGAGGAAGATTGTACTTGGCTTTTTCCTTCTCTTTGGCTTGTTTTTCCTGAGATCTTTGGCTAGAAGAGCCTTTAAAAAGCCTCCTTAATATTTTCTAAAAATCTCTGAAATTTTAGTAACTTCAAAATAAAAGAGGATAAAACTAAACAAGATTGATAGAAACTACTCCTACAAGTGCCTAGAGCCTATATCATGCATTGGAATTGCTTGGGACCTCAAAAATTTAACATGCAAGCTCAAGAACATGGTCACCTATGCAGCAAAAATTTGCAATGAATAAAGCACTAGAACAAAAATGAATTGGACCAACGGAGGAGTCACATACCAAGCAACAATCTCCCAAAGCAATTTTGCGAATGGAGCTTTGAGCTAAGAGATCGAAAATCGCAGCAAAATGAGCTAGAACTCGGGCTTGAGCTGGATGGGAATTTTTTTGGGTAGAAGATGGAGTGTGTGGGTGCTCGCATAAGTGGAGGGGAGCCACCAGGGGCCCACGTGAGGGGGCGCCCTCCTCTCTCGTGGCCCAGTGCTTGCCCCTCCTATAGTGTTTTCAGTGCCTAAAATCCTCAAATATTCCAGAAAAAATCATACTAAATTTGCAGGGCATTTGGAGCACTTCTATTTTCGGACTAATTTTTATTGAACGGATAAATTAGAAAACAAACAGACAATACTATTTTTGCTTTATTTATTCTAAATAACAGAAAGTAAGAGGAGGGTACAGAAGGTTGTGCCTTCTAGTTTCATCCATCTCGTGATCATCAAAATGAACCCGCTAACAAGGTTGATCAAGTCTTGTTAACAAACTCATTCCGAATAACATGGAACCGGAGAAATTTCGAATAACACTAAGTTACCTCAACGGGGATATGAAAATCCCCCACAATAAGAATATCATACTTTTTCTTGACAGTAGGGAGAGGAAATTCAAAACCTCCAAAAATGATAGTTGGAACTTTCTCAATAGAATTGATGCTATGAACTTGAGATTGTTTCCTCGGAAAGTGTACCGTACGCTCATTACCATTAACATGAAAAGTGACATTGCCTTTGTTGCAACCAATAAAAGCCCCTGCAGTATTAAGAAAAGGTCTACCAAGGATAATAGACATACTATCGTCCTCGGGAATATCAAGAATAACAAAGTCCGTTAAGATAGTGACATTTGCAACCACAACAGGCACATCCTCACAAATACCGATAGGTATAGCAGTTGATTTATCGGCCATTTGCAAAGATATTTTAGTAGGTGTCAACTTATTCAATTCAAGTCTATGATATAAAGAGAGAGGCATAACACTAACACCGGCTCCAAGATCACATAAAGCAGTTCTAACATAATTTCTTTTAATGGAGCATGGTATAGTTGGCACACCCGGATCTCCAAGTTTCTTTGGTATTCCACCCTTAAAAGTGTAATTAGCAAGCATGGTGGAAATTTCAGCTTCCAGTATCTTTATTTTATTTGTAATGATATCCTTCATATACTTAGCATAAGGGTTTGCTTTAAGCATATTAGTTAAGCGCATACGTAAGAAAATAGGTCTAATCATTTCAGCAAAGCGCTCAAAATCCTCATCATCCTTTGACTTGGATGGTTTAGGAGGAAAGGGCATGGGTTTCTGAACCCATGGTTCTCTTTCTTTACCGTGCTTCCTAGCAACAAAATCTCTCTTGTCATAACGTTGATTCTTTGATTGTGGGTTATCAAGATCAACAGCAGGTTCAATCTCTACATCATTGTTTTTGCTAGGTTGAGCATCAACATGAACATTGTCATTAACATTATCACTAGGTTCATGTTCATCACCTGATTGCGTTTCAGCATCAGAAATAGAAATATCATTGGGATTCTCAGGTGTGTCTACAGTAGATTCACTAGAAGCATGCAACGTTCTATCGTTTTTCTTTTCTTTTTCTTAGAAGAATTAGGTGCCTCTAAATTATTTCTCTAAGAATCTTGCTCGATTCTCTTAGGATGGCCTTTAGGATACAAAGGTTCCTGAGTCATTCTACCAGTTCTAGTAGCCACTCTAACAACAAAGTCATTTTTATTGTTCAATTCATCAAGCAAATCATTTTGAGCTTCGAGTACTTGCTCAGCTTGAGTAGCAACCATAGAAGCATATTTGCTAACGTGGTGAAGTTCATCTTTAACTCTAGCCAGATTATCACCTACGCGTCCTATCTCAAAAGCATTATTATTTAACTCTCTACCAACATAAGCATTAAAACTTTCTTGTCTAGCCATAAAGTCATCAAATTCATCTAAGCAAGGGCTATGAAATTTAGTAGAGGGTATTTCAACTTTATCATATCTATAGAGAGAATTTACCTTCACTACCTGTGTCGGGTTATCAAGACAATGTGGTTCTTCAGGCGGTAAATTAAGATCATGTATTTCTTCAATAGGAGGTAAATTCTTTACATCTTCAGCTTTAATACCTTTTTCTTTCATTGATTTCTTTGCCTCTTGCATACCTTCAGGACTGAGAAATAAAACACCTCTCTTCTTCGGAGTGGGTTTAGGAATAGGCTCAAGAGTTGGCTCAATTGGTTCAGGAATTACTTCAGGAACTGGCTCGGGAAGAGTTCAATTGTTTTCATTAGTCAACATATTATTCAGTAATGTTTCAGCTTCGTCGACTGTTCTTTCCCTGAAAACACAACCAGCACAACTATCCAAGTAGTCCTTGGAAGCATCGGTTAGTCCATTATAAAAGATATCAAGTATTTCATTTTTCTTAAGAGGATGATCAGGCAAAGCATTACGTAACCGGAGAAGCCTCCCCCAAGATTGTGGGAGACTCTCTTCTTTGATTTGCATAAAATTACATATTTCCCGCAAGGCAGCTTGTTTCTTATGAGCAGGGAAATATTTAGCAGAGAAGTAATAAATCATATCCTAGGGACTACGCACACAACCAGGAGCAAGAGAATTATACCAAGTCTTAGCATCGCCCTTTAATGAGAACGGAAATATCTTAAGGATATATAAATAGCGAGACTTCTCATCATGAGTAAATAGGGTGGCTATATCATTCAACTTGGTAAGATGTGCCACAACAGTTTCAGATTCAAGGCCATAAAAAGGATCAGATTCAACTAAAGTAATAATATAAGGATCAACAGAGAATTCATAATCCTTATCAGTAGCACAGATAGGTGAAGTAGCAAAAGCAGGATCGGGTTTCATTCTAGCATTAAGAGACTGCTTCTTCCATTTAGCTAATAATTTCTTAAGATCAGATCTATCATTGCAAGCAAGAATTTCCGTAGCAGCTTCTTCATTCATAACATAACCCTTAGGAACAACAGGTAATACATAATCATTGGGGGAACGTTCATCATCACTATCATCAATAGCATCTTCAATATTGTCATTCCCCCTAACTCAAGCAAGTTGTTCATCAAGAAATTCACCTAATGGAAAAGTAGTATCGCGCACAGAAGTAGTTTCATCATGCATAGCAGAAGTGGCATCATCAATAACATGTGACTTATCAGAATTCATAGCAGTAGCAGGTTCAGGTGTCGCAAACTTACTCATAACAGAAGGCGAATCTAGTGTAGAGCTAGATGGCAGTTCCTTACCTCCCCTCGTAGTTGAGGGATAGATCTTGGTCTTAGCGTCTTTCAAGTTCTTCATAGTGATCAACAGATATAAATCCCAAGTGACTCAGAGAATAGAGCTATGCTCCCCGGCAATGGCGCCAGAAATTAGTCTTGATAACCCACAAGTGTAGGGATCGCAACAGCTTTCGAGGGTGAAGTACAACCCAAATTTATTGATTCGACACAAGGGGAGCCAAAGAATATTCTTGAGTATTAGCAGTTGAGTTGTCAATTCAACCACACCTGGATAACTTAGTATCTGCAGCAAAGTATTTAGTAGCAAAAGTGGTATGATAGTAATGGTAACAGTAGCAACAGTAAAGGTAAATGTTTTTGGGTTTTTGTAGTAGTTGTAACAGTAGCAACGAAAAAGTAAATAAGCGAAGAACAATATGTGAAAAGCTCGTAGGCAATGGATCAGTGATGGATAATTATGCCGGATGTGATTCCTCATGCAATAGTTATAACATAGTGTGATATAGAACTAGCTCCAATTCATCAATGTAATGTAGGCATGTATTCCGTAAATAGTCATACGTGCTTATGGAAAAGAACTTGCATGACATCTTTTGTCCTACCTCCCGTGGCAGCGGGGTCCTAGTGGAAACTAAGGGATATTAAGCCCTCCTTTTAATAGAGAACTGGACCAAAGCATTAACACATAGTGAATACATGAACTCCTCAAACTACGGTCATCACCGAGAAGTATCCCGATTATTGTCACTTCGGGGTTGTCGGATCATAACACATAATAGGTGACTATAGACTTGCAAGATAGGATCAAGAACACACATATATTCATGAAAACATAATAGGTTCAGATCTGAAATCATGGCACTCGGGCCCTAGTGACAAGTATTAAGCATACAAAGTCATAGCAATATCAATCTCAGAACATAGTGGATACTAGGGATCAAACCCTAACAAAACTAACTTTATTACATGGTAAATCTCATCCAACCCATCACCGTCCAGCAAGCCTACAATGGAATTACTCACGCACGGCGGTGAGCATCATGAAATTGGTGATGGAGGATGGTTGATGATGACGACGGCGACGAATCTCCCTCTCTGGAGCCCCGAACGGACTCCAGATCAGCCCTCCCGAGAGAGATTAGGGCTTGGCGGAGGCTCTGTGTCGTGAAACGCGATGAAACTTTTTCCTTGATTTTTGTCTCCCCGAGACGGTATATATGGAGTTGGAGTTGAGGTCGGAGGAGGTCCGGGGGGCCCACGAGATAGGAGGGCGCGCCCCCTGGCTCGTGGACATCCCGTGGGCCCCCTGGCCTTGATTCTTTCGCCAAAAATTCTTATTAAATCTGAAAAGTGCCTCCGTCGATTTCCAGGACATTTCGAGAACTTTTCTTTTCTACACATAAAACAACATCATGGCAGTCCTGCTGAAAGCAGAGTCAGTCCGGGTTAGTTTCATTCAAATCATGCAAGTTAGAGTCCAAAACAAGGGCAAAAGTTTTTGGAAAAGTAGATACGTTTGAGACATATCAATTTCATCGAGTCCGGCCGCGGCTGCATCCGTCCACACGAAGTGTTTGGTGCGCCAAAGAAGGCGGTAAAGAGGCAATGCCTTTTCTCCTGACCTGGAGATAAAGCAGCTCAAAGCAACCACGCATCCAACTAGTTTCTGGATGTGTTTGAGGTCTGTTGTTATAGCCAACTGTGACAAAGCTCGGATTTTTGCTGGATTAGCTTCAATTCCTCTATTGGAAACGATGAAGCCCAGCAGTTTTCCGGAGGGGACGCCAAAAGCGCATTTCTCCGGATTCAGCTTGATGTTGTATGTTCGTAGGTTTTCGAACGTAAGCCTCAATTCATCTATTAGGGTTTCGACATGTCTTGTTTTTATGACGACGTCGTTCACATATGCCTCCACTGTTTTGCCGACTTGCTTTTCCAGGCATGTTTGAATCATGCGTTAATAGGTTGCACCAGCATTCTCGAGCCCGAAAGGCATAGTGTTGAAGCAGAAAGGGCCATATAGTGTTATGAAATCTGTAGCATCTTGGTCGGACTTTGCCATCTTTATTTGATGGTATCCGGAGTATGCGTCGAGGAAACACAGCGAGTCGTGTCCTGCTGTGGCATCGATGATTTGATCGATGCGAGGGAGGGGAAAGGGATCCTTGGGGCAAGCCTTGTTAAGGTCTTTGAAGTCGACACACAAACGCCAGGATTTGTCCTTCTTTGGTACCATTACCAAGTTTGCCAGCCAATCCGGATGTTTGATATCTTTGATGAATCCGGCCTCAAGTAGCTTGGCTAGCTCCTCCCCCATGGCTTGTCGTTTGGGCTCTGAAAATTGCCTTAGGGTCTGTTTGACGGGTTTGTATCCCTTTAGTATGTTAAGGCTATGTTTGGCCAATTTGCGCGGGATGCCCGGCATGTCCGATGGGTGCCAGGCGAAAATGTCCCAATTCTCATGTAAGAAGTCTCGTAGTGCGGCGTCCATAGTGGGGCTTAACTGTGTCCCGATGGAGGCTGTCTTCGTGGGGTCCGTAGGGTGGACTTGGAATTTGACTATCTCATCTGCGGGTTTAAATGAGGTGGACTTGGGTCATTTGTCAAGTATCACGTTGTCCCTTTCCACGGTGGCGCGCAGCGTTGTTACTTCTTCTGCTGCTAGGGCCTCGGAGAGTGCTTCCAAGGCTAGTGCTGCGGTTTTGTTTTCGGCGCGGAGTGCAACGTCCAGATCACTAGCTAGAGTGATGATTCCATTGGGCCCGGGCATTTTAAGCTTCATGTACCCATAATGGGGTATATCTTGAAAGCTTGCAAACACGTCCCGCCCTAGAAGGGTGTGGTATCCACTGCTGAAAGGGGCCACTTGGAATATGACTTCTTCGGACCTGTAATTCTCTGGGGTGCCATATACCACATCAAGTGTGATTTTCCCCGCGCACCATGCCTCCCGACTAGGGATAATTCCCCTGAAGGTTGTGCCACTTTGCTCAATACGGCCTTTATCAATTTCCATCTCCTTGAGTGTTTCTTCGTAGATCAGGTTTAATCCGCTTCTGCCGTCCATGAGCACTTTAGTGAGCCGAAAGCCGTCCACTATTGGACTAAGGACCAAAGCGGCTGGTTCCCGGGCGGTCTGGAATTGGGGCTCGTCACTGGCATTGAAAGTTATAGCAGTGTTGTTCCACAGATTTACTTTTGCCACATGGTAGATTTTAGCAGAGCTTCGATGGGCTCGCTTGCACCTATTGTTTGAGGCGAAAGTCTTGAAGACTGTTAGTACCGTATTATGTTCCTTGGCGGGATGCTGTTCGGCTTTATGGCTCTCGAGGAGATCCTCGTCACTCTTAGCCACCCAGCGGAGTATCCAACATGCCCTAAGGCTATGGGTTGGTCTTGCATCCGGTGCACTGTGAAGCTTGCATGGCCCACTGAGCCATCCTTCCAATACGGTTCCACGCCCTGGGGCGGGTCTTAGTTTCTTGGGAATTGAATTGATCGACTTATGAGAGTTCGGCCGTTTAGTTCGGACCAAGGTTCTGGTGAGGGCCGTACTATCCCAAAATTTCGTTCGGGTTTTCTAGGCGCTTTCCATCGCACAGTACTTCTGTACTATGGTCGCTAAGTCCGCAAAGTGTGCTATGTCACGGCGGCTTATAGCATTAAGGAGTCCTTTGTTTGTGCAGTTTTTGTAGAAAAGTGAGACTACGTCCTCCTCATGGCAGTCTTCGACCTTGTTAAGCGTAAGGAGGAATCTGGCCCAGTAACGGTGTACCGTTTCCAGGGGCTCTTGCCTGATGCGGGAGAGACGATTTAAGTCCAAGCGAGTGTCGTTGGCCGAATCCGGATTTTGATCCGGTCTGACACCCGGGGGCACGAAAGGTTCCGAGCCCGACAGCTCGAGGTCCGGAGTATCACCCGATCTCTTCAGCCCGATGCCCGACTCTATGTCCGGGACTCGGGTCATGCCATCCTTTGAGTAGGTGTTCGGCTCACTTAGTTCGGTGATCCGGACATAATTCGTCCTCAAAGTTGAGGGGTGACTTGCGTGTGGTTCCTCCACTACCGCTATCTCATGGGTGGCCGGCGGGGATTTGATGTCCCTCTGGTCAGGTTTAAGCCCAATCCGGTCATAGTCCGTAGCGACTCCTAAAGCGGCAATGCGATCCAGGAGCTCATTAAGAGAGGAGAGCTCTACCGGATCCATCTGTTCGGCAAACTCCGAATTGATGCGAAGGTTATGTGTGATGACCCGGGAGGCCATCGTTGGTGCGACAGCCAATGGGGCGGCCATAATGAAGTCGCCAAGTCGGAGGATCTGGCCTACAGCCAGCATTCCTCCAGAGATGATGTCGTCCTTGACAACAAGACGAGCCATCAAGCCTTGCAGCGACGACACAGAGGAACTCTCAATGAAAGCACCAATGTCGGTGTCAAAATCGGCGGATCTCGGGTAGGGGGTCCCGATCTGTGCGTCTTAGGCTGATGGTAACAGGAAGCAAGGGACACAATGTTTACCCAGGTTCGGGCCCTCTCGATGGAGGTAAAACCCTACTTCCTGCTTGATTAATATTGAAGATATGAGTAGTACAAGAGTAGATCTACCACGAGATCGTAGAGGCTAAACCCTAAGAGCTAGCCTCTGATGGTATGATTGTAATTATGATCGGCCTTATAAGGACCATCCTCTCCGGTTTATATAGACACCGGAGAGGGCTAGGGTTTACATGGAGTTGGTTACAAGGAAGGAAATACAATATCCGGATCACCAAGCTTGTCTTCCATGCAAAGGAGAGTCCCATCCGGACACGGGCCGAAGTTTTGAGTCTTGTATCTTCACGCTTCGATAGTCCGGACGATGTATATAGTCTGGCTGTCCGGATACCCCCTAATCCAGGACTCCCTCAGCGGGGCCGGCCTTGGTTCCTGTCCGATTGAGAGCCCTGTTGCAGACGGCCTCGGCACCGCACCGCCACGGCCCGCCATGGTCATCCCAGCTGCTGCCGGCGCTGGAGGCCGGAAACCCGCAGGAGCTGGGGTCGGCGATCGAGGACCGGTGCACCCTCCACCACGGCCCGCCGTGGTCATCCCAGCCGCTGCCGGCGCCGGAGGCGAAAACCCGCAAGAGCTGGGGTTGGCGGTCGAGGATCGGTGCACCCTCCACCATGGCCCGAAGCCGTAGCATCCGCCGCGACCCCTCGGCCAGTAGACAGGTTCGGAGTAGGAGGCATCCCACGGCCAGTCCCAACCCTGGAAGCAGGCGGCGGCACGGAGCCACGGCCAGCGCCAGCACCCTGTGGCAGCGCGGTCTGGGCGCGGCCGGTCCCTGCCTTCTTTCCCGGCGGCACGGCACCTCCGCGTCGCGTCATCGCCCCGAGCGGTGGAATGCGCCGCGCCCTTCCACTCCCTGCCGTTCGCAAGTTTGGACTACGGTGTCGCAGAACCCTAGTAGGCGAGGACGTGGGACGAGGCGATGATCGAACAGACGATGCAACATCGCCCACAACCGTGGTCAAGATCGGCTCCACCTGGGCCACATACCCAGGTGAATCCAGCCCGACCAGCCCACCCGCAAGGCCCCGGTCGGCACCCAGCACAAGCTAGTTTGGCACCGGGTTAGCTTGGGCCTCATACCCAGCTAACCCCAGCCCAACTATACTCAGCCCAAGAGCGCAATCGCTCGGCCTCTCTCGGCCAATGAGCGAATTCAAACGATGCTGGCGATATGCAGCGATCCCGAGACCCGGAATACCCGTCAAGACAGCCGCACACGCCGCCGGCGAAGATCTGGCCGCAGTCCGGCGACCTTTCTTCTTGCGTTTAACAACGAACCATGACTCCGGCCGAACAATATCAAAAACAGTAAGATTAGGGAGACTAACCTTCGGCAGAGGACCCTTCCAAGGCTTGACCGTCGCCGTTGACAATCTCCGATGAACTAGGCGTCGAACCATCTCCCTTTTGTCGCCTGCGTGGAGCCCGATCCTTGCTGGATCATGGATAGGCAACACCTCGCTAATGGAGGGAGTCAGCGTCGGAGGGAGTCAGGTCGGCGGTGATGGCGGAGCGTTGTCCGCATCCCCGTCTGTGTCCTCCTCATCGGCGTCTTCCAGCGCCCAAAACCTGCCTCCTACTCGCCGACCATCGCCGAAGAGGAGAGGCGGCGCGCCTGTGCTCGCGATGCCCGTCGCCCCCCTAGTTGCCACGGCGATCTCTACCCCTTCGTTGGCAATAAACCAGCGCCGGCGTCCGCTCTCCTCGCAGCCACACCCTCGGACTTGTGGCATCGTCGCCTTGGGCATCCCGGCGTCCACACTTTTTCTTCCCCCCAAAATGGCAAAGCGGAACGAATGATTCGCACCACTAATGATGTCTTGCGCACCCTTCTTCTTCAAGCCAACCTCACACCACCCTTCTGGGTTGAATCCCTACACACAACCACCTACCTACTCAACCGGCGTCCCTCTCGTGTCATTGCGCCACACACCCCGCATTTTCTTCTCTATGGTGTTGCACCCATATATGACCACCTGCGTGTCTTTGGCTGCCTCTGCTTCCCGAACCAATATGCTACCATGGATCACAAACTCGCCCCACGCTCATCCCGCTGCGTCTTCCTTGGCTATGCACTTGAGCACAAGGGTTACCGATGCTTCGACCTAGCCTCACGCCACGTCATCGTCTCTCGCCATGTTATATTCGATGAAACGATTTTTCCGTATAGCTGCAGCACGCCGGACCACACCACTGTCACGTCCACACAAAATTCCCATGCAACCCACCTGCCCAGCCCCGATTTCCCCCCTGGATCCTTCCCACCTACCCCGCCTGGGCCCCACCAACCATCAGCTTCCACACCCCACCAACAAACCCCTCCCACGTCGCCTGCTGCGCCCACTCCCTCGTCCCCGGCGTCCGGATCGTCCTCGGATCGCGCCTCCACCCCCGCATATTCCCCGCCCGGTCCCGCCGCATACCCATCGGATCGCGTGCCCACCAATCCACCTACCTCGTCCGGTACCACCGCATCCACATCGGATCGCGCGCCCACTCCCACACCAGGATCGCCCGTTCCCAATGCCTCGCCTGTCGCCTCGCTCGGTCCCACCGAATCCTCCTCGACCCGCTCGCCATCCAGTACGCCAACGCCACCTCTTCCGCCCCATGCACTCCCGATACAGCCACCCAACAATGCACACCGCATGACCACCCGTGCCAAAACACACGTTTCTTAATGCCCAAACGGCTCTTTCTTGCCGACGCCTCATCCACCATCTCCCCCATTCCTCCCACGTATAAATCCGCTCTCAAGGATCCCCATTGGCGTCAAGCAATGTTAGATGAGTTTAATGCATTAATGAACAACTTCACTTGGTCTTTGGTGCCTAAGCCTGCAGGTGCGAATGTGGTCACGGGCAAGTGGATTTTTCGGCACAAGTTCAACACGGACGGGTCTTTGGCACGGTACAAGGCATGGTGGGTCGTTCGTGGCTTCACACAACAAGAGGGTGTGGACTATGATGAAACATTCAGTCCGGTGGTCAAGCCAGCAACTATTCGGGTGGTCTTGAGTCTTGCCACCTCTCATTCTTGGCCCATCCATCAGCTTGACGTCAAGAATGCTTTTCTCCATGGTGAGCTCAGTGAGACTGTGTATTGCTCGTAACCTGATGGGTTTGTGGACTCCTCCAAGCCGGACCATGTGTGTCTTCTCCACAAGTCACTCTATGGTCTCAAACAAGCTCCCCGGACGTGGTTCTTGCACTTCCAAGCTTTCCTATTATCTCTTGGGTTTCGGGCATCCAAGAGTGACACCTCCCTCTTCATCCCACACCATGGTAACTCCCTTGCATATCTCCTTGTATATGTAGATGACATCATCCTCACCGCGAGCTCCCCTCTCACACTCACCCACGTCATCAACTCTCTCAAACGGGAGTTTGCCATGACTGATCTTGGCACATTGCACCATTTCCTCGGCACTAATGTCACCACAAACCAATCCGGCCTCTTCCTATGCCAACAACAGTACACACTAGAGCTTCTCAAACGCGCCAACATGATCAACTGTAAGCCCGTTTCCACACCGGTTGACACGAGCTCTAAACTATCCTCCCAAGAAGGCCATCTACTCTCCAATCCCACCCACTATCGTAGCATCACCGGCGCACTACAATACCTCACCCTCACACGCCCAGACATCACATATGCTGTCCAATAAGATTGCTTATTCATACTTGACAATGAACCTAATACCATTCACTGCCTTTATTTTCCCATATAATGGCAATCTAGGGAATAAATTGTGCTTCCGTATTACATATCACTGTAGTGCATCCTTGAGGCTCCTCGCAAAGTCATCTAGCCTCTTCAACCCTTCTCTCGGAGAAGCCGCTTCACCCAATTGTTTCACCATTGCACTACCAACGATTACCCAATCAGCACCCCACTCAGCAATCTGCACCAATATATAAAATTCCATTAGCTGTTAAACTTCACACAAAAAATACTAGTAATGTTGGCAAAGTTTTCATCTCCAAAAAAGGGTTTATTCTTACCTGTCTAACATGATCAGGTGTCGATATACCAAAGCCAACAACCACTGCTTTGTCAGTGACCTGCAGACAACAGGGAAACCATTTGAGCATATATGCAGCCATGCAGAAGTATATACATCATGGTAATTTTAACAACTTCGTTGACAGAGGGGGTGGTTTTTATGATCTTCTCTTAGTACCTGCTTAACCTCCTTAAGAAGATCTTTGACACACAGGTTCACAGTTGCTCGTGGACCTGTAACTCCGTTGACACTTACCTGCATAATTGGATTAAAGAATTAAGATGGGAAAGGCAAAGTTGCAAGGAACAATTAATTAGGACAAATGTACTCGTCCATTTGGCACTTACAAGGTAAACAAAGCCTTCTGAAGCACTAGCGATTTTCTTCATCCTCTCTGCTGGTGTGGCTGGTGTTGTAAGTAGCACCTGAAAACATTAATGCAATCACAAGACTGTTAACGGCTGGCACTAGAAATCCTTGTCTGTTTTGTTTCAGATATTGTACATTGTTGAAGAGGGAGAGCACATACAAACTCTAGGTTGTTCTTGATGGCTTCATTTCTGAATGGACATGTCTCAGTATAAGGAAGATTGCACACTATAAGACCTGGTGGAACAGATATAAATAAGCGGGCCAGCTCTTGTAAATTAATTTGTGTTGACTTCAGTGAGCTAGTGTTTTTTTTTTTTTGAAGTAACACCGGTGAGCTAGTTTAAATTACCTTGCACGCCGGCCTGTTTGACAGCGGCGATGAAGTTGGCCGCGCCCCGCCGCACGATGGGGCCTAGGTACGAGACGATCACCACCGGGCAGGAAAGCTCCGGCGTCACCTCCTTCAGCATGGATAATATGCCGTCGATCGTTGTGCCGGACGCCCGCGTTCGTGCTGCAGAGGCCTGGATGACCGGCCCGTCGGCGTAGGAGTCCGAGAAAGGGATGCCTAGCTCAATGACATCCGCGCCACAAGCGTCCAGGAGCCTGAGCGCCTCCGCCGTGGTAGCCAGGTCGGGGTCGCCGACGGTGATGTACGGGATGAACGCTGTCTGCACACGCGCGCAATATAATATACCAATAATATACTCCTATGAGACTTCACATTAACAAGGATCTTATTGACGGTACACGTACGTACGTTCTGCAATGCAAATTATGCTTAACAAGGGTGCACGCGCGTACCTTGGCCTGCTCCTTGACCCTGTTCAAGGTCCGCGCCACGGACAAGTCGGCGACGGGCACGAACGCCGCCGGGACGCTCCGCGGCCCTCTGCGCACCACGGCCGGTTCGAACGAGGCCGGTGCCCAGGCCGAGGCGGCGGCGGGCCTTGTTAGATTGTGATTCAAATTATACCGTGTTAGACTAGACGTAGTACAACCAGCATGGGCCTTTGCGTTAACGTCGACGCGTACAAGTACAACTCGTTTACTTGTCCTTCAAGGACTCTCATGTATTGCCCTCATATATATCTCATGTAGTCGCATCTTAGATGGTATGTTGTCTCGTGCTTGTAATACTCGTCCATAATAGTGATTGCGCCTTTGTGCGTCCGTAGTTTTCTTCCGCAAGGGTTTTCACGTAAAAATCCGTGTCTCTCTGTCTCGTTTTATTCTCGTTATTATCTAATAAGTGGTATACAGAGCCAAGTTGCAGATACAAAATTTGGGACGAGAGATTAGGTTACGTGCGCGGCGGCGGCGCACGTATGGCGATCCATCGAATACGAGTCGAGATCGATTTTCGACACTGCAGCTGGCCAGCCGCACGTCGCCGAGTCCGAGACGAGGTCTGCTGCACGGGTGATTTATCGGCGGCGTTGCTACCCGGGACCGATAGGAGTATCGTACTTATGCGACGCTACAGCTTTCCGCCGAGTTGCCATACACTGCCGCTGCTCCACGTCCACAAGTCGCCGAGACAGTCAATTCCCCCTGCCGTGGATTATTTTGCTGGATTCAAGTCCCGAGGAGAAGCGATCTGTCCAAGTCATCGTTCCTTCACGTGAAGCTAAGTTATTTGCTTTTTGCTTTTATCACCGATCAACTAGTACTGGTATTCGTCACGTGAAGGCTACAGGGCTATTTTTCCTTGGTCAACTGCTACGTACAGACTATCAGACTATCAGGTGCTACTTTTCCTATCCCGTTTGATTCGTATATTAAATTCTGTCAAAAAAAATTCTACCGGGCTTGTGCTATTTTGTGTATACAGATTTAATCTACTCATGGCATCCATGAAGTACGATTTTCCGCTGCTGGATCGTGACACAAGGTTTACCTTACGGCAAGTCAAGATGCGGGCGTTGTTGGCGACTATGATGAAGCACTGGATAGTTTTGGAAAGAACCGAATTCAGGACTGGATTGATGAGGAGAAAAGAATTGATTGTAAAGCTTTGTCATAAATTCAACTCCATTTGTATAATAATATTTTGCAGGAAGTTTTGAGCGAGAAAACTGCCGCCGCTCTATGGTTAAAGCTGGAAGGGATTTGCATGACAAAAGATCTTACCAGCAAGATGCATCTGAAGCAAAAATTATTCCTGCACAGGTTACCCGAGGGAGGTAATGTTTTGAATCATATTTCAGTAGTTAAAGAGATCATATCTGATCTAGCTGCAATGGAGGTTAAATATGAAGAGGAAGGTACTGCTTTAATGTTACTTTGTTCGCTGCCAAGTTCTTATACCAATTTTAGAAACACCATATTATACCGTCGTGATACTCTCACACTTAATGAAGTTTATGAAGTTTTGAACTCTAAGGAGAAGATGGAATTAATGGTGCCTCATGATGGTTCGAGTTCATCCCAAGCCGAGGGATTATCTGTTCGTGGCAGGACAAAGGAGAAGAACTCCAATAATGGAAACGGAGGCAAAAGTAAGAACAGCCACAGGGGGCGGTCGCAATCCAGAGACAAGAAGTATTGCGGATATTGCAGGAGAGATGGGCATGACATCTCAGAGTGTTTCAAGTTGCAGAATAAAGAAAAGAGGAAAGGTAACAAAAAAGGTGAAAATTCTGCTAACGTTGCTCGTGATGATAGTTCCGATGATGCTCTTGTCGTTATTGTTGGATGTGCTGAGACCAATGATGAGTGGGTACTTGACACTGCATGTACTTTTTCATATGTGTCCACATAAAGATTGGTTTAATATTTTTTATTTCACTACTTCTACTGGTTCCATTTTGGATTTTGATAATTCACCATGCAAGATTGAAGGCATATGTTCCGTTCGAATCAAGATGTTTGATGGCACAATCAGAACTTTGATAGATGTTCGGTATATTTCGAAGATGAAGAGAAATCTTATCTCTGTTAGTGCCCTTGATGCAAAGGCGTACAAGTATTCAGGTGGAGATAGTGTTTTGAAAGTCACCAAAAGTTCCCTTATTGTGATGAAATGTGATTTAAGTTCGACCAATGGTCTTTATTACCTTCGAGGTTCTACCGTTTCAGGTAACGCTATTCCAGTTATTTCAAAGAATTCTGATTGTGATGCTGCTAACCTTTGGCATATGCGTCTTGGACATATGAGTGAACTTGGTTTAGCAGAGTTAAATAAGAGAGGTCTTCTTGATGGATATGAACCTGGTAAACTAAAATTTAATGAGCATTGTATCTTCGGCAAGCACAAGAGGGTGAAGTTCAACACTTCGACTCATACAACTGAAGGTATTCTTGATTATGTGCATTCTGATTTATAGGGACCATCTCGCAAGAAGTCATTAGGTGGTGCAAGTTACATGCTGACTATTATTGATGATTATTCGAGAAAAGTTTGGCCTTATTTCTTGAAGCATAAATATGAAGCATTCTCAGGATTTAAGGAGTGGAAGATTATGATTGAAAGACAAACTGAAAAGAAGGTAAAAATACTTCGCACTGATAATGGTATGGAATTTTGTTCTAAGCAATTTAAGAATTATTGCAAGTCTGAAGGCATTGTCAGACATTACACCGTTCCTTATACTCCTCAACAAAACGATGTTGCTGAGCATATGAACAGGACCATTATTTCCAGAGCCCGTTGCATGTTGTCCAATGCAGGTTTGCATAGGCGTTTTTCGACCGAGGCCGCTTCCACTGCTTGTTATCTCATTAACCGTTCACCATCTATTGCTCTTAATAAGAAAATTCTAATTGAGTATGGTCTGGTTCACCTGCTGATTATTCACAGTTGAGAGTTTTTGGTTGCACTGCTTATGCTCATGTTGATAATGGAAAATTGTAGCCTAGGGTTGTTAAGTGTATCTTTCTTGGTTATAAGTCTGGTGTTAAAGGTTATAAATTGTGGAATCCTAAAACTTAGAAGGTTGTTATTAGCAGAAATGTTATCTTTAATGAAACTGATATGTTACATGATGTTTCATCTACTAATGTTCCTATTGAGAGTGAATAGCAGCCTACTATTCAGCAGCCTACTGTTCAGGTGGAGCATGTTATTGAAACAGGTGATACATCTGATAATGAAATTGTTGATGCACATGATGAACCCGTCGTTGATGATGAACATGTCACTCCCACTCCAAATCAGGCAATTGTTCCACCCAGTTGGAATCTTGCACGTGACAGAGTTAGACGGGGTATTAATAAACCCGACAGGTTAATTAAAGAGTGCAATATTGTTTCTTTTGCTTTATCTGTTGCAGAAGAAATTGAAGGTAATTCTAAGCCTTCTTCATATTCTGAGGCTATTATTTCTGGTGATAGTAATAAGTGGATGACTGCTATGCATGATGAGATGGAATCGCTTGAAAAGAATGGCACTTGGGATTTAGTAAAATTGCCTAGAGAGAAGAAACCTATTCGTTGCAAGTGGGTTTTCAAGAGGAAAGAAGGTGTTTCTCCTGATGATGAGATAAGATATAAAGCAAGGTTAGTTGCTAAAGGTTACAGCCGGATTTCAGGTATTGACTATAACAAAGTCTTTTCTCCTATTGTGAAGCATAGCTCTATTCACACTTTACTCAGTATTGTTGCCATGCATGATTTTGAGCTTAAACAATTGGATGTTAAAACTGCATTTTTACATGGAGAATTAGAAGAGGATATTTATATGGAACAACCTGAAGGTTTTTTTATTCCTGGAAAAAAAAGCTTGTCTGTCAGTTAAAAAAATCTCTTTATGGATTGAAGCAATCCCCTAGACAGTGGTACAAGAGATTTGACACCTTTATGATCTCTCAAAGTTTCAAATGGTCTAATTATGATAATTGTGTTTATTTGAAAACTGTCAACGGTTTAACTATTTATTTGCTCCTTTATGTTGATGATATGCTTATTGCTACAAAGAGTATGTCAGCGATTAATGAACTAAAGAAGCAATTGAGTAATGAATTTGAGATGAAGGATTTGGGTGCAGCAAAGAAAATATTTGCCATGGAAATATCCAGAAATAGACCATCTAAAAAAGTGTATCTAAGTCAGAAGGGATATATTGATAAAGTTCTTCATCGTTTTAATATGCATAATGCCAAACCGGTGAGTACACCGTTAGCTGCACACTTCAAATTATCATCAGCTTTATGTCCCAAGTCAGATGCAGATATTGGGTACATGTCTAGAGTTCCCTATTCGAGTGCAGTTGGTTCACTTATGTATGCCATGGTTTGTTCTCGTCCGGATTTATCGTATGCATTGAGTGTTGTTAGTAGATACATGGCTAATCCTGGAAAACAACATTGGAGAGCAGTTCAGTGAATTTTCCGATACTTGCGAGGTACTTCTAATGCTTATTTACAGTTTGGAAAAACTGGAGATGGACTTGTTGGTTTTGTTGATTCTGATTTTGCTGGTGATTTGGATAAGAGAAGATCGCTCACAAGTTATGTTTTCATCGTTAGTGGTTGTGGTGTGAGTTGGAGAGCAACTTTGCAGTCTATTGTGGCTTGTTCCACTACTGATGCCGAGAATATGGTTATTTCTGAGGCATGCAAAGAAGCTATATGGTTGAAAGGTTTGTACACTGAGCTTTGTGGAGATTCATCTTGCCCTACCATATTTAGTGATAGTCAAAGTGCTATATATCTTACCAAGAATCCAATATACCATGAGAGAACAAAGCACATTGATGTCAGATATCACTATATTCGAGATGTTGTTGCTGAAGGTGATTTGAAGGTATGCAAGATAAGTACTCATGATAATCCTGCTGATATGATGAGAAAGCCAGTTCCTACCAATAAGTTTGAGCTTTGCTCAGGCTTAGTTGGTATTTCTCACTAGTTCGATGGACTTTGACGCACAAGGTGTTTATGCTGATTTGGATGAAGTTATTTACTTTCTTCGACTACTAGAGGGAATTTGGATCAAGGTGGAGATTATTAAATTGTAATCCAAATTATACTGTGTTGGACTAGACATAGTACAACCGGCGTGGGCCTTTGTGTTGACGTCGACGCGTAAAAGTACAACTCGTTTACTTGTCCTCCAAGGACTCTCATGTATTGCCCTCATATATACCCCATGTAGTCGCACCTCAGACGGTGTCGTGCTTGTAACACTCTTCCATCATAGTGATTGCGCCTTTGTGCGTCCATGGTTTTCTTCCGCAAGGGTTTCCACGTAAAAATCCGTGTCTCTCTGTCTTATTTTATTCTCGTTATTATCTAACAGCCCTGACCACAAGCCTGCTCCGCGTGGCCACCAACACAGCCGGCGACGAACCGTGCCGCGTAGGGTGGTTGAGCGCGTGAGCCGTCGGCGACGCCTTGAGCGCGAAAGCCATACTGCTGGACGGATGCTAATGCTACACACTTCACTGTATCTGTATCTCTAGATTGTGTGAGCATACGTACAAACACTTCCAACTCCCGAAGTTTCGATGTGGTCAGATGATGCTGTGTGCTCGTTTATATAGTTGATGAGTCCCGCGGGGAAGCCGGTGAAGATCGAGGACCGGTGTATTATCCTACCGCGTGGGAAACGTGCGCGTCCATTACAGGGGAACATCGACGTCCACAGAGCAGTGGCCCAAACACACTCCAGGGTTAAAATGTCAAACGCACTACCTAAAAAAATCACCTGACAAGATAGATTCAAGGTGCAACCACCCTGTCGACGACTTCAGGGGAACAAACATGTCATGCCCGCGTTATTAGCGCATTTATTGCGCATGTTATAACTCGGAAATTAGTTATTTAGCTAGGGTTTTAGCCGGGTAGTGGTGTGGCTTCAGCAATGGAAGCGACATCGAATAAGTGTGGTCTAGATCTAACCACGATGCGACAATTCTCCGTAGAGGTCAGTGATGGACTCGAGAGTTAGGGTTGCCAATTGAGCAACAGCGTGCCCGCAGTGCAGATTTTTGTTCTCCGGCTCCGTCGTCATGGCGGCCTAAACTTTTGTGGCGACTGGCAACTCACTACACTATTGGGACGCTATCGCCGAGGTTGCCCCTGTGGCCCGGGCGAAGGCGGTCAAATCGTTGCTGATCTTAGTGGTTTGGGAAATATGGATTGAATAAATAGCAGATTTTTGAGTGTGTTCTCACACGAACACGTCACGTGTACCCTCGACGTCGGGGATGATGCACCGCAACTCACGTCGAAGGAGTCTCACCGGAAGCGCGATTCGCAAGTCGACCGGCGAGAGCTTTTGAGGACCCAAAACCCTACACTCCCGGGAGGGACCCTGTCGGGGAGTGCAGCGGCTATGGGCTGCCCTAGGTCGGTCAAGCCACCCCTAGAGCCTCGTGGTCCGCAGCTCTCCAACACGAAGAACAACGAAGGACGAGGGAGCAAGAACGAGAGAGGGACAAGACGTAGATGAAAAAGTTGTAGATGTGTTTGCGATTGTGTGTTGTTGTTCAATCGGCCGTCACCCCTTAGGTATATAAGAGGCGGCTAGACTTCCCGTGCAAGAAAAAGGTTTGGATTCATGTCGAAAACCCTAGTTTGGGTCCAACTCGGAATCAAACTTTCCAAAACGGTTCGGTTTACAACCTAGCTGCACCTTGCGGGTCATGTTTGAGGCAGTAAACGATTTCGGATGAAAACGAGTCCAAAAGCAATCTTGACCGTTTCGACGAGACGAAAAACTTCCATGTTAAACGATTTTTTATCAGAGGTCATCTTGAGGGTCAAATAGCTCGCGCAAAATGGACTGTGACGCAAAACACCCGCCCCTCGCGCTACCCATCAGACATGGTGTGTGGTGGGGCGCGCCATACTTCGCCTCCTGGCAGGGCTACATTCCGATGGCTCTAACTTTTGCATACGAACTCGGATTGGAACGTTTTTTATATCGAAATCAATCGTTTCGACGAGACGAAGACAATCCGTGTAAATCATTTTCCCATACGAGGCTGTGTTGAGGGCGTAATGAGCCGAATAGTGTTTTGAATACAAAATCTCAGTATTTCAAACACAACTTCGGCCTTCGAGATGAGATCGGATGGCGATGACCCAAACTTCAAAGATGTTTATATCAAAAACACGGAACTTTTTTATGTAGATCACTTCTTCATTTGAGGACATATTAATTCAGTTCTTGACCGTGCCAAAATCTGGTGTCAACACATGCCCCCCCCCCCTGTTTTTCGGCAAAGCTAGCATGCCGAAAAATAACTTGTACCATGTTTGTTCTAAGGACGATGTCAACACTCCATCGGCCATTTACAGTTCCTTAGGGCGATAATTATATATCGGCCATGTTTATGCTAAGGGCGATAGTTATTTATCGGTCATGTCTTTCTTAGGACGATAGTGATATATCGACCATTGCCTATCTAGGCTTCTTGCCACACACTTGGGTGATATTTCTTTAAATATTTGCCATTGAGAGCTCGAGGTAATAATATGCCTTGTACGGATTCCACCAAATATGAGTTTTCGGGAACCACTCTTGTAATCTTAAAAGGACCTTCCCAACTTGCAGACCACTTCCCGAATTTTCTATCTTTTGAACCAATTGGTAGAATCACCTTCCACACAAGATCGCCAACTTGAAAATTCTTCAACTTGACCTTCTTATTGTAACCTCTTGCCACCCTCAACTTATCTCTCTCTATGGCATTCAAAGCAGACAAACATTTATCGGTGACTTCATCAATATTGTCCATCATCAAGTTATAGAAGTCCACCGCCGATAAATCATTTTGTTTGGCTATTCTCAAAGCATTCAAATTCACTTCCACTGGTAAAACGTCCTCTTGACCATATACAAGCTCATACGGAGTTACCTTTGTAGCACCATGCCTTCAGATTATGTGTTTCCACAAAGCTTCGGACAGTAGCTCATGCCATCTCCTTGGATTATCCTCAATCTTCTTCTTGATGAGCTTGATTAATATTTTATTACTAGACTCAGCTTGTCCATTGGCTTGGGCATAATATGGAGAGGAATTGAGCAACTTTATCTTATATGATTCGGCAAATTCTCTGACTTGATGTGACATAAAGGATGAACCTTGGTCCGTAGTTAATGTTTGCGGTATGCCAAATCTATAAATAATATGCTCAGTTATGAATTGAATTACCTCTGTATGCGTCATGTTTTTTAGTGGCATTGCTTCAGACCATTTAGTGAAATAATCAGTTGCCACCAACAAGAACCGATGCCCCTTTGAAGAAGGATGAATCTCTCCAATAAAGTCCAATCCCCAACCTCTAAAAGGCCACGGCTTGATAATAGGATGTAACATAGCAGCGGGAGCTAACTGAATATCACCAAACTTTTGACAAGCTTCACATCCTTTATAGTACCGGAAGCAATCATTAACCATCGTCGGCCAATAAAACCCAGCACGTCGTAATAACCATTTCATCTTGGGAGCCGACTGATGAGTGCGACAAATACCTTCATGGACCTCTCCCATAGCAACTCTCGCTTGGTCCTTGTCCAAGCACTTTAAAAGAACATCATCAACCGTTCGGCAATAGAGACCATCATCTCTCATTGTGTATTTGAAAGCCATACGCCGAACAGTCATGTCCATCCTTTTACTAGGATCACACAAATAATCAATAATGGGTTTCCTCCAGTCTTCATTTTCTCCTGCATTAAATATTTCATTAGTGGCCGAAACGGTGGGCTTCGGTTCGGCCTCCCCTATGTTGGCAAGACTAGACATTGGCCTTTGAGAAATATGAAACATGCCACGATCAACATCATAGCCGGATGCTTGTTGTGCCAACTCATTTGCTCTCCAATTGTCATGTCTAGATATATGAGCAATGCTAAAATAATCCAAATTAGAAATTATATCTAGACATTTATCAAGATAAACATTAAGTGTTTCATCAAAACATTGAAAGACTTTGGATATTTGTTGCACTACTAATAATGAATCACCAAAAGCCTCAATATGTATAGCACCTATGGCAAACAACATCTCTAAGCCGAATAACAATGCTTCATATTCGGCTTGATTATTTGTGCAAAAGTATTCTAAGCGGCATGAGGCTTCAAAAACAGCACCATGAGGAGATATATAAACAATACCAACACCTTGGCCATTGCTACAAACTGAACCATCAAAATATAATCTCCATGGTACTAATGAGACAAGGTTTATATCAATATCATGCTTGTCATCAATCCGATGCTCAACAATAAAATTAGCAACAATTTGGCCTTTCATGGATTTCAGAGATTCATAAGCCAAATCATATTCAATTAAAGCATAAGCCCACTTGCCAATTCTACCACTAAGAATTGGCCTATGCAACATGTATTTGATGACATCGGTTTGACAAGCTATAATGCAAGTACTAGGCACTAAATAATGTCTCAATTTTGTGCAAGCATAATATAAGCATAAGCATAATTTCTCAATAAATGTATACCTTGTCTCAGCATCCAACAACCGTCGGCTCAAATAAGTAATAGCATGCTCCTTTCCTTCGGTCTCTTGAGTCAAAACAGCACCAATAACACCTTCCTCCGCTGCAACGTAAAGTCTAAATGGCTCCCTGTGCCTGGGCGCTTTCATAACCGGAGGAGTGCACAAATATTTCTTAATCATATCAAATGCCTCTTGCTGTTATGCCCCCCAAGTAAAATCAACATCATTCTTTAACCAAAGGATAGGAGTAAATGCATCAACCTTCCCTCATAGATTAGCTATGAATCTCCTCAAATAATTAAACTTTCCAAGGAATTTTTGCATATCTCTCTTGCATTTTGGAGTCTCTACTTTCTGTATAGCTTCTATCTTTTTGGGATCAATTTCCACGCCATCTTCATGAATAATGAAACCCAGAAACTTCCCAGCCGATACACCAAAGGCACACTTCAAAGGATTCATTTTCAGCCCATATTTCTTCATTCTTTCAAAAGCCAAACGCAAATCGGCTAAGTGAGATTCAAAAGCATCCGATTTGACAACAATATCATCAATATAAACCTCAAGTATAACACCAAGTAAATCATGAAAAATTAAATTCATATCCCTTTGATACGTGGCACCGGCATTTTTTAATCCAAAGGTCATCACTGTCCACTCAAATAAACCAAGAAAACCAGGACATCAAAAAGCCGTTTTGGACATGTCCTCTTCGGCCATAAAAATTTGGTTATACCCCGCATTACCATCAAGAAAGCTAATGACTTTATGTCCAGAAGCATCATTAATAAGCATATCGGCTATCGGCATGGGATACTCATCTTTAGGTGTAGCTCTATTCAAATCTCTGAAATCAATGCACACCCTCAACTTGCCAGAGCCTTTCTTCTCTACTGGTACAATGTTAGAAATCTACTCGGCATACCTGCAAGGTCTAATAAAATTAGCTTTAAGCAAACGACCGATTTCTTCCTTGATCCGGTCATACGTTTTTGGATTAAACTTTCCGGCTGATTGCTTGTATGGTCTAAAACCGGCCTTTATAGGTACACGATGCTCCACTAGCTCTCGGCTTAAACCCGGCATCTCATGATATTCCCATGCAAAGCAACAAACATATTCTTTCAATAGCTCGATCAACTTAGCCTTATGATCGGCTCTTAAATTTTTGCTTACAAATGTCGGCCTAGGAATTGAACCATCTCCTATATCTATCTCTTCTAATGGATCGGCCGATGTAAAACCTTGTCCTAACTTATCCATATCATCTAACTCTTCTATGGACTCATACATGTTGTTCTTATTGGATCGATATTCTACAAGATGCTTTTGTAACCACTCTGAGTTAGGATCCATTTAAATACATCATACCTTGGAGCCGATTATCGCCAACCGGCTTTAGAGAAACGGGCACGAAACCACTTTTTGTGGCGCTAAGAAAATCATATTGTGATAAATCGCGCCCCGTCAAGCAAGTAGCATTGGGATGTTGCCAATCCACCGATGCATCGGCCAAAGCAACACAAGCCGAATTATCCGCATGAATGACTTCTACTTCATCATCAACCCATTAAATCAAAAACTGGTGCATAGTAGATGGCACGCATTGGTTCGCATGAACCCAATCGCGGCCTAATATCACATTGTAGTTACCTTGCACCTCGGCAACAAAGAATGCGGTAGCCAAAGTTTTGCTTCCCACCGTAAGCTCCACATACATCACACCTTTGGCTTCAGTTTTCTCTTTGCCTTCAAATCCATTAAGCACCATGTTGGTCTTTATTAACTCTTCATCACGCAGCCCCAATTTTTTGAAGACCAAATATGGCATAAGATTCACCACAGCACCATCATCGACAAGCATTCTAGCAACCGGCAATCCATTAATATGACCTTTAAGGAACAATGGCTTCAAGTGCGTCACCGGCTCTTTTGGCTTCTCGAATATAGCATTTTTAGGAGCAAAATCTAGCTGAGCTACTTCCCCTTCTTCATCTATAGCACGAAATTCAGCGGGTAAGTAATACACCATATTAATATCCATACCTTCATGAACCGGTGTAGACTCATAATCAAGCATTTCATCTCCTTCCGCAAGCATGTCCACTGACTCCGAAATATCTTCAAGGGGAGAGGAAGTAGTAGGCAAAGTGGACGATGTAATAGTGGCCTCATCGTCCTCCGTTGGTGGTGTAGGTGTTGCTATGATCAATGCATAAGCTGCAATGTTTTCCTTTTGCTTTGGTCTCCACACTTGTTTTGGGGGTACCATGGGACGGCTTTCATTGAATAATTTATCCCTTAGCTTTTCTACTTCTTGTTCCTCCTTCTCATGACTCCTCATGCGCTGGAATCTCCTTTTTTGCGCCTTGGTCAGACCGGAAGGACACCACTTAGGTTGAGTATATTTTGGATCCCTCGGCTTGGCCTTGCTTATGCTAGCTTCATGATCATTAGCCATGGGGCCTTGCTGGACCGCAGCCACATCTTTATTAGAATCAGCCGGATTATCAACAATAATCGGCTCTTTGATTATTAATTCTTTAGTGCCTATCATAATAGTTTCACCACTAGCATTCTTCTCCTTTTGCTTGCTAGGCTCTGAAATTTCAGCACTTGGTGATTTGGCACGCCACACTTGTCGGTTGACCCTTTTTTGATTATCTTGCATTGGCCGATTGACACCATTGTTCAAACGGCCTCGTGTGGGATAAGAAAGCCTCTCATGAACGGGCCTCCTTGGTTTTGCGCAACCCGGATGAAAAGCATAAGGGGCCATTGGGGGCTGCCCCCATCCCCCATTGAAGCCTCCCATGTAGTATGGCGCATAGGGGGGCGGCACCATCCATGGTCCTGGTGCCCATGACCCATATGGCCTTGCGTGATGATGAGATTCTTCCCTCGGAGGTGATCTTGAGCGCTTCAAATTTGATGACCGGTTAGAGCTAGAACCGACCGCTTGATTGGCATACTTGGACAACAGCATATCAAAAGTTGGCTTGATTCTCTTGCGCTGCACTTTAGCTTCATTCGTCTTCCACTTGCCAACCTATGGACTCTTGGGCTTAACAAATTTGACATGAGTGTTCTCTTGCACTTGTGGTTGCCCCCCGAGTGTAGGATTCCTTATGATGATTTTGATTATCTCCTTGTCACCGGTTTGCTTGTCAAGCACAACCTGTCTCCCCAAGACCTTGTTGCCCTCCTTGTCTTTCCCGGGCTCACCAACAATGACATTAGCTTTATTAGCATATTCGGCAACCTCCGGCCGAATGAGTAGTTTCTTCCCCTCCAACTCCATGGTATTCATTGGAAAGGGTTGTTTATCAACTTGCATCTCAGAAAAGTTCAATCGTCCGTCATTAATGGCCGATTGTATCTGCCGTCGAAAAACATTGCAATCATTAGTAGCATGAGAAAAAGAATTATGATACTTGCAATAAGCGCGCCGTTTCAGCTCTTCAAACGGCGGTTAAGTATGAGATATTCTAATAATCTTAGCATGCAGCAAAGCATCAAATATTCTATCACACTTAGCAATGTTAAAAGTAAACTTCATCTCTTCATCACGATTCTTATGAATCGGTTTCAGATCATTGCAAGTAAAGGGTTTGGCCTTAGACGGCCAAACAAATTCAGTAGCAAAAACATCACCCTCATCGTCCGAGTGATCACTATCATATTCCACCATATTCATCTTTGGACGATCGGTTTTGTATCTATGCACTTCTCTAAGGTCTTTGCTTCGGCTTTCCTGAGCCAAAGCCCTTTGTAAGACTTGGTTGATATTTAAGAACTCATACCCTTCTAGCTTTTCTCTAATGGGAGTCCTCAAACCACTCAGCACTAGGTCTGCTAAGTCTCTCTCGGTTATCACCAAACTAAAACACCGGCTTTTTGTTTCTCTAAATCTCTTGACGTAGTCGGAGACCGATTCATCATGCTTCTGTTTAACCGATGTTAGATGTGACAACTTGAGTTCGTTGTCGCCGCTATAAAAGTGATCATGAAACTTCTGCTCTAGCTGCGACCAAACCCGAATGGAACCATGTGGTAAAGAAGAAAACCATGAAAATGTGGTACCAGTTAATGATAAAGGAAATAAACGCACTTTCAATTCATTCAATGAGCCTGCCTCACCCAATTGTGCTAAATATTGATTAACATGCTCCCATGTGGTTTTTGTGCCTTCTCCATTAAATTTAACAAAATCTGGAATTTTATATCCTGGAGGGCACTGGATGGCATCAAAGTACTCGGGGTACGGCTTTTGGTAAATCCGATTCCGAGGTAACTCAACTCCAAAATTCTCTCGAAGCATCTTAGCCATCTCCTCTCTAAGATTAGCTAGACCATCATCCATCATGGACGATGAAGCTTGTGGCAGTGGCATAGGAGGAGTAGGGTTACTAGCTATAGGTAGGAATTGTGGCATGTATGTCGACCCATAATTTAGTAGTGGTCGAGTGGTTGTAGCTGTAGGTAGGGTTTGGTTCGGTGTTGCCACCGAACCTGGCATGCTTATAATAGGGTTGATGGGTGCAGTCACAATCTGATTTGTTTGGGTAGGATAATAAGCCATCGGCACGGGAGGCGCCGATGCAATAGGTAAAGCCAGATTAGGGTTTTGCACACTAGCAGCTACACCATCATTACCCCTAGACGATTGAGATGTATTCTTCTGAGCATTAGTATTTTCTATGAAAGTTTGATAGACTAGATTGTTACCATCAGCAATACGACTTTCAATCTCAGCCCACTGCTCAGGAGAAAAGGCAGTACTTACAGAGGGTTTAACCTGCTCGGCTTGAAGAGGAGGGAACTTGATTTCTTCAATCGGAGTGATGTTGCCTTGGCGATCCTTCTTGAACTTTGCAAGGAACTCCTGCAAGTCCTTCTCCTCGCGCGCCTTCTTGTACTCTTCATAGACTTGGCGATGATCGGCCAATATCTCATCAAGACTGGGCTTAATGATTTTATCGGCGTCTACCTCAGATGGCTTGGGAAGACCAGACATGGTGGATGATAAGGATTGATCTTGATTCCCTAGCGGAGTCACCAAAAAGTGTGTTCGCACATGAACACGTCACGTGTACCCTCGACGTCGGGGGTGATGCACCGCAGCTCACGTCGAAGGAGTCTCACCGGAAGCGCGATTCGCAAGTCGACCGGCGAGAGCTTTTGAGGACCCGAAACCCTACACTCCCGGGAGGGACCCCGTCGGGGAGTGCAGCGGCTATGGGCTGCCCTAGGTCGGTCAAGCCGCCCCTAGAGCCTCGCGGTCCGCAGCTCTCCAACACGAAGAACAACGAAGGACGAGGGAGCAAGAACGAGGGAGGGACAAGACGTAGATGAAAAAGTTGTAGATGTGTTTGCGATTGTGTGTTGTTGTTCAATCGGCCGTCACCCCTTAGGTAAAATAAGGGGCGGCTAGACTTCCCGTGCAAGTAAAAGGCTTGGATTCACGTCCAAAACCCTAGTTCGGGTCCAACTCGGAATCAAACTTTCCAAAACGGTTCGGTTTACAACCTGGCTGCACCTTGCGGGTCATGGTTGAGGCAGTAAACGATCTCGGATGAAAACGAGTCCAAAAGCAATCTTGACCGTTTCGACGAGACGAAAAACTTTCATGTTGAACGATTTTTTATCAGAGGTCATCTTGAGGGTCAAATAGCTCGCGCAAAACGGACTGTGACGCAAAACACCCGCCCCTCGCGCTACCCATCAGACATGGCGTGTGGTGGGGCGCGCCATACTTCGCCTCCTGGCAGGGCTACATTCTGATGGCTCTAACTTTTGCATACGAACTTGGATTGAAACGATTTTTATACGAAATCGATTGTTTCGACAAGACGAAGACAATCCGTGTAGATCATGTTTCCATACGAGCCTGTCTTGAGGGCGTAATGAGCCGAATAGTGTTTTGAATACAAAATTTCAGTATTTCAAACACAACTTCGGCCTTCGAGATGAGATCGGATGGCGATGACCCGAACTTCAAAGATGTTTATATCAAAAACACGGAACTTTTTTATGTAGATCACTTATTCATTTGAGGACATATGAATTCAGTTCTTGACCGTGCCAAAATCTGGTGTCAATAGAGTGGCGGCGATAATCCACTTTGGAGGACAGGCGGACCACGGGAGCGAGATGTTTGCAGCACCCCTTTGGTGTCCGCCGGGTTTAAATTGAGACACCTCGCCGGCCGGGTGATCCGTATGAAATATCCGCCACCTCGACGGCCGTTTGATGTACGCGCGCGCAGCCGTCCGATCTACTTCTGACGCACGGCTCGGTCTCCTCCCCTAACCCATTAATTCCTGAAACAACGGTCGAGTTACAGAAACAAGCGTCTTCGAGCCATTCGATGCGTGACGTGAACCATTCAATCCTTCTCTCTAATTTCATGCAACGATATGCTCTTGTTGCAAGATCTGGTCTTCTCTGATTTTCTGCAACAAGACCTTATTGCGAAACCTCATCTTCTACAATTTTCTGCAACACGATCCATGTTGCAAAAACCTCTTCTTCTTTAGTTTTTTGCAACAAGACCCTTAGAAAAATTGCAAACAACAACTCCCGCCGCGTCTAATTTTCTGCAACAACATTTTTCACGCGTCTAATTTTCTGCAACATCTTTCACGTGTCTAATTTTCTGCACATCTTTCACTCGTCTAATTTTCTGCAACAAGATTCTTGTTGCAAAAATTGCAACAACAGCTTCCGTTGCGTCCAATTTTCTGCAACAAGACCCTTGTTGCAAAAATTAAAACAACATCTCTGCTACATCTAATTTTCTGCAACAGGACCCATGTTGCAAAATTGGCACGACCATGGATGGGGAAGCGAGTGCAGCCATGGATGAGGGAGGCGAGCGTGGCTGCCGGGGATGTAGAAGCACCATTGTTGCAGAAACTTTTAGCGGGAAATTGAGCTCGGGGAAGCGGCAGCCATGGCTATCCACGCCGGTGCTCCCCGAGTAGCGGGACGACGACATGCACGGACATTGCTGCTCCCGGGGACGGCAGACGCGGCTCCAGGTCTTGTTTCAAATACGACGGAGGAGGAACTTGGGCAGGATGGAGGTAGGAGAAGAAGAAGAAGAGGGGCATGGCTGGCGAAGGCTTGGCTATCGGCATGCCCACCGGCGACGATGCGTGGATTGGGGATGAGCAAGAAGGGATGATTAGGATGTAGACCATGAAGGAGAAAAAGTGACGCACGAGCGGAGGAGGAGATAAGGTTGAGAAAGGGAAGGAGATAGGCTTGGTGTACCCTCAGCGCCATGTGTAGCGCAGAGAAGGCGGCGGGCGCGGACGGTGTTTTCAGCCGGTTGAAGGTAAGTTTTTCCCTTGGGGGATCCAGCTTGAGATTATAGCCTTTTATCTCTCTTTTGTGGGCTGTATTTTTTTCTTGTTTCTTTGCTTTCTTTCTACTTCTCTCTTTGGTTACTGTGTGACTAGATGTAAATATTTGTGCTGCCCTCCTACATACTGCAGGCCAGCACATGCTGGATCTTAAAAATAAAAAAACTTGGTGGCGATATAAAAAATAGTCCCTAACTCAGGAAGTGCCCCACAACGATCCTGATACTTGCGAATAGGGCTTCGATACGGAACTGAAACTTGGTACACGGGTCCTGGGATACGATGGCGCCTCTCTCCAAACTGGGTGGGACCCTCCTGTCAGTGGCGCGAGGAAGAGTAAAATTTAAATGTAAATAACATAGAGCGAGGGGCGCAAGGGGATTCGAACAAATGTGCCAGGACACACAACTGACAAGATAGATTCGACGTCCAACCACCCATCGACGACTTCGGGGGAACATATGGGTTAGGACCGCATTATTTAATTACTTAGTGCTTCCGTTGCGCGGGCTATAATTTGAAAATTAGTTGAGATAGTACTTTTAAGTGGAACGGTATTTAGCGGAATGAATAAGTATGCATGGCTTTCAAATATTCGAGCAAACGTTGCAGCTGAGTAGT
Source organism: Triticum dicoccoides (assembly GCF_002162155.2). Classification (NCBI taxonomy): domain Eukaryota; kingdom Viridiplantae; phylum Streptophyta; class Magnoliopsida; order Poales; family Poaceae; genus Triticum; species Triticum dicoccoides. Next base: position 634,828,545 of record NC_041389.1, read on the forward strand.
ATTGCTCTCAACCGCGTTCCCGCTCTCGACTGCATCTTTTGCGTTCACAAACTTTGTCCTTCTCGACCGACTCCTCCATCCCTCGATTGCACACTCAACATTTTCCTATTTTGTTGACTACGAACTCTCTCTTAATTGCATCATTGTTCTCAATTGCAACCCTCTCCATCTTAATTGTATCAATGGATGCAAATGGTATCCTCTAGGGTATTCGCTTATCATCTTTAGATCAACTAAATGAACTAAATTTTAAGAAGTTAATTGGTTGAACAAAGAAGGGTCAAGAATACCCTAGGATCACAAATTTGCATCCCTAATGGTATCATTTTGCTCTACTGAAACATTCTTAACTTTTGTTCAAATGCGACTTTTTTTTCTCAACTACATCATCGTTCTCTAGTGCAACCTTCTCCTCCTTATCAACTATGTCTGTCCTCCCAAATTCAGAATCTTCTTCTCAAATGCAACAATCTCTCCCTCCCTCATTGCATGCTCCACCAAAATTGCATCTGTGTCGATTGCAACATTCCTCTCAACTACCCTATCATGGCCCCAAATACACATCATAGTTAACTAGTTAAATAATCAATTGACTAATCAGTCGATTGAAATTGTGTCTTATTTCATAGCATCTAAGTGAAGAGAGAAATGCAAACTCGACTCCATGATGATGTCCCTTTCGGTTACCCCACTCCTCCCGATGTTGCCACCGTCGGTGAATAAGGAGGGTCGCTGGGACTCTCGTGTTTAGGTTTTATTAACTAGGGTTTTAGTCGGGTAGTGGTCTGGCTTTGGCAATGGCAGGGACAATGAATAAGTGTGGTCCGGATATCAGAAATGATGTGGCAATCTCCTTAGGGGTCGGTGATGGATTCGAGAGTTAGGGTTGCTAAGCGAGGTTGGTGTGGTGTCAACGTGCCCTCGATGTAGAGTTTTGTTCTTCAGCTCTGTCATCATGGCGACGCATCTGACGCCATTGTGCATCTTAGGGTGTTCTAGAGATGTTGCCATTGGACTGTGTTGGCTTTGAGCTCGAAGACGATGGGATCAGGGATGGGAGCATGTCAATTTGGTGGATGTAGACTCTTCTTCTTGGAGGCTTATCGTTCGACAAGAGTTGTGGTCAATCTAGCGTCATCTTCTTCTCCCGGTTCATGGGTCGTTTTGGGCCAATGTTGCCGGCCTTCCCCGTAGACCGTTGACTTCTTTGCCGCTTGAGTGGATTCTCCTGCTTAGCCGGTGGCACGGAACTCTAGTGGTGACAACATTTGCGTGCCATTAGCATGCGAGGAATGAAGGAGTGGGAGTATTCCTCAAGGATTAGTCCATTTTTTTCCAGACAAGGTTTTACGTGTGATGGGGTGTTCCATTCCCACGCGTTGTTGCGAAAATTTAAAAAGTAATTTTAGATGAACTATGTATCGACGAAATGACCTAAATCAAAAGCTATTATTTTCATAAGTAATTGTGTGTGAACAAAGACTATGCATGTACGCTGGGCCACTGGATTTACAATAATTAAATTGAGATGCATGTGCTATAAAATAGTGTTAGTGAATGATGATGTGGAGGGTCGTATGTCATGAGAATTGGAGTTAGTGGGATCAACTATTTAGGTATATAGGATATAGGAGCCGCAGCTCAATCAGTAAAAAGAAAATTTACTCCCTCCGATCCATATAAATTTTCGCTTAAATGATGTATCTAGCACTGAAATACGTCTTTTTGCTCAAATGAGTGTATCTAGCATTGAAATACGTCAAGATACATCCGTTTGAACGACAAGTAACATGGACCTGAAGGAGTAGCTAAATAATCATAGATAAAATTAATTAGAATGGTTAGCCTTTGCTTTAATTTGCCGTAAGAATTTTGTTTTCCCTGTGATTGTTAAAATCTTCAGGCTACGAAAAATATAATATGGCCAGACCATTTCCATCTCTCCATTCTTACCTTTTGACAACTAGTGTTTTACCATCCACATCCACAAATGGATAAGATTAACGCAAACCCAACTTTACTTTCACGAAAGTGAATATAATGGTTTCTTAGAGTATGTCCAAATCCGGAAGAAAAATGATGGATGTACATTGCTGCTGCAATTTTGTGTGTGTGTATTCATATATGCTATTATTTTGCAGTGCCTGTGGTGGTTGTGAGTTTCCGATCCTCGTATTTGCAATCGTTGTGACCATTCCATCACGTCACCTGTGTGTTTGATGTTAATTAATTGTAGTATCCTGTACTATTTCTTAGGCTGCTGAGCAGGAAAATGACAATGAGGAGGAGGAGAAAACGCGAGGATAAGGCTAGCCATAGTGGGAGTAACTTAGGTAATAATTTAACACATCCCAAGACAATTTTGTAAGTATTGTGGCAAGTATTTAATAAGGAAAGAGGTATGTAACATAGCGTTTTTCGAGGCAAAATGAGTCTATGAGATAATCAATGAAACAATCTATGATACTACTATTATGTTACTTTGCACTATGAAGGTAGTAACTTACTCCCTCCGTCCACGAATAAGTGTACTTCTACGTTTTGTTCTAAGTCAAAGTTTTAAAATTTTGACCTACTTTATAGAAAATAGTAGTGGCATATATGATATCAAATTGGTATATTACGAAATTACATTTCAAAACAAAGCTAGTGATACTATTTTAGTTCCATAAATGTTGCTACTTTTTCCTATAAAGTTGGTCAAAGTTTTAAAACTTTGACTTGGGAGAAAAGCTAGATGTACACTTATTCGCGGACGGAGGGAGTACAGTAGTGTCATATGCATGACACTAGTCTAAGTTACTCCCCACTATGACCAGCCTAAACTATTGCGGCAGTTGCACCAGAGAAGAGCTGACCAGCTGAGGCTAAGCTAATCCGATGGTGATTACGAACGATTTGTAAACCTAATCACCGGCCGGTCCCTCGCCTCGTGCTCCACGCCCCCGCCGCGTTAAGAAGTCGTCGCCTCTGTTCCGCGTCGGAGGAAGACAAAGTCCGGGGCTAACAGGAATCGGCTGAGAAGACCGGTCGTGGTCAATTTCATCCGTTTCATTTTCAAGCCGGTGGTGAAGTACATCCGTCTCGTGATCTTCATGCAAACATTTGTTTTTTTGGATATCATGCAAACATATTTAACACTTTGCATATTTAACACGTGGAGTACACGCCCCCCGCAAAAAAACGTGGAGTACACGCGTGGGATAATTGACGCGAAGAGACTGATTATATTATGGAATGTAAAACAAATGCAGGGCATTTTCTAGTTTAAATACAGAGGAAATACTGTAGTGTGAAGAGACATACTCCCTCCAATCCATAATGTCGTGCGTGTGGATTTTAAAAAAAAGGCAAACCACACGAATTTTGATCAAGTTTTTGAAAAAAAAACATTTACATCTAGAATGACATATCATTAAATTCATTATAAAAAGTAGTTTCATATTTTATATATTTTATTTGTACATATTGATCAAAATTTATAGAGTTTGACTTTAAAAAAATTATACGCACTATATTATATGAAAGAGAAAGACCTATTATATTAACTTCCTCAATGATGTCATCTTCATGTGAAGATCATTGCAGAGTTGTGCAAAATGAAGCACTCTGGTTCTCTATGATCATCAAATTTTTGACCGCAAGGGCCACCTCCAACGCGACCTCTTTTTTACACTTTA
>NC_041389.1:634832606-634835570 GCF_002162155.2 Triticum dicoccoides
CATGACGCCCAGGTTGGGGCACCATGTTTGATAGCACAATACTTTAGGTAGAGATAGTCGTCGCGCCATGGTGCCCTAGGCCAGGGCGTCATGCTATCTAGCATGGTGTCCCAACCCAATGTGTCATGCCATCTAGCATGCAAATGGATAACTATGTGAGCCTAGTGGCAAGGGAGCGCAGTGGCGTCTCCAGCAACCAGGGTTCGAGCCACGTCGGGGACGAATTTCTGGTTTCTCACAAGGGATGCTTCTCCTATATCAATAAACCATGGGTGCTAGAGCCCATGAGTTTCATCTTTTTTTTTTATTTTTCCAGGTTCATTTTGTGTTGAAGTTTCAGAAATGGTCAAATTTGTCCACAGTCCGGACGTATTTGTCATCCAACGCAGATCCATATTTATCCATGAACAGGGCCGGTCCTGAGATTTCGGGGGCCCGGGGCGAAACTAGATCCCAATCCCAAGGGCCTTAACATAAACGTAGAAAAAATTCGAGAAAATATGTTGAATTGTGAGCCAAACAAAATATAGTTTTTTTCTCTTATAAATCTCTTTCTTTACTATATATCGAATTGAGATTAACCTAATTTTTGGATCACAATCTAGAAGCGGGTCCATTGGCAAGACTAGCAGATGATTTAAATGCCCATGGATCACTGCTTTGATATGTAAAACCTCTAGTGTTATTCCTCCATTTCAAGTATCAGCATGTCACCGAACTAAAAAAATTGATAACCCTAATCATAACTATGTATAAACACTATCTAATTCCCAGCGGCTAGTTGCCACAGTGAATAGGCAACGTTGATAATCATTTATAAATTTTGATCATTCATCATGGTAAAATCTTATAGGGATAGACTACATGTATAAGTAGAGATCAGAGACATACCTTCTGTTCTTTGTAGCTTGTATACATTTTTTGCGGGTCTTTGTAAATTGTCTCCGGAGAGTTAGCATGATCGCACGGGAAGCAGCAGCGTGGTTATCTCCGGCAGCCATGCACACACAGGGGATGAATATCTATCGCAAGTTCAGAAAAAGGAAGTTGAATATCAATCACCACGCAGGGGGCAATCTGTTCCCTCGCTGTATAGGCCAGTAGTCTCGAGGAAGGAAGGGACTTAGGAGATTTTTATTCATAATTACTCCTAATTAATCCCATAAAATAACTGCTATACGTGTTTCCTAATCGCACCTTCGCTGGTAAGGAAGGAAATTAAGAGTAAACATCACCCCTGTTAATTGGATCGTAGATTAAAGAATGAAATAGCGGATTATGGAATGAAATCGTAGCAAAAAAGGGAAAAGGAAATCAAGGACAATATGTAAACTTCAGCATTTGGGGGCCCCTCTGGCAATGGGGGCCCGGGGCGGCCGCCCCGTTCGCCCCCCCTCAGGGCCGGGCCTGTCCATGAACACATCCGCATGTCCAAGTTTTTGCAAACCGGACACAAAACTGGTGGAGGTTTGCGGGCATCAAGACCTCTGCCATGTAGGACTCCGACACCCCCGACCCAGTCAAATCCTCCTCCCGGACCATTTTTCTACCACTCCGCCCCTCCCCATTGCTTTGAATCCGCAACCCTCCTCTTTCGCCGTCGCTATACCTCTTTCGGCCGCCGCCCAGTCATTCTAGACGTCTGCAAACCCCATCCATGCCATGCCCGTCTTGGACTACGCCATCGTTCACCATGAATCCGTCCACAACTCGGTACCCTCTGCCACCTGCCAATGTCGTCCATGGTGGATACCACACCCAGTAGGTGTTTGGTCAAATGCAATTGAGATTTTTTTTACTTTCTCGTTGTTTCCTAGAGTATGAATTATTGTGCAATGAATTATTGGCGGGGTACTCGGTGATGGAGAATGAATTATTGTGCAATGCGTGGTTGGTCGTATATGTGGACTTTGTAGGCATGATGCACTTTTAGGCATGATGTATGCATAGTAACGAACAATGACCTTGTAGGCATGGCCTCTAAGGCCACCAACACCTCTGTCAGTCATCCATGTCGTTGTCGTCGCCGCCACCGCTGTCATCGCTTCCGTTTTTTCCGCTGCCTCTGTCGCCTCAGTGGCAAAAGGCCCACGAGGCATCACGACATCCATGCTGGACCACCACAATGCAGACGCTGAACCGCATCCTTCACTGCCTTGCACCACTTGTTGTTTGTGGCGTGGCTACGGATGGCGCAAGGTGACTAATGGTGGGCACTTCCTGATCAATTGGGCCAAGGTCTGTTGGACGCTGGTGCTAGGTGGGCTGGGCATCCTCGATTTGCAATGCATAGGTCACTCCAAGTGGGCCCGATAGCTTTGGCTGCACAAAACTGACCCCTCACGCCCCTGACAACGCCACCACATCCCTGTGGCGTCAAGGTGCAATCTATCTTCCGTGCATCCATCTCCTGGGTGCTTGGCGACAACAACTACCGTTTTTGGGAGGATGATTGGTACAATGGATCTTCCATCTCTGAGACCGCTCTACTCCTTCACGAGATGGTTCATTGACGTCGGTGGAAAGCGTGAAACGTTCGTGAGGGCCTGTTGGATCACTCTATCCCGCGGCATTGATCCGGTGTGTGTCCTTGTGGCGCCAACTTAGGGTCGCTGCCCTCTCCAGTGAGCCTGACCGCATCTCCTCAGCTGGACATCTGATGGCGCGTATTCTGCAAAGTCGTGCTATCTAGCCCTTTTCTTGGGATTGACCCCCGCCCCCGCCTGGCGTCTCACCTAGAAACTTGGGTGCCCCTATGTATTAACAACTTCCTCTGCCTCGTGATCCAAGGTTGTTTCTGGATGGTCGATCGGCTCATGCATCGTGGCCTCCATCATGCTCCGCTCTGCCTCCTTTGTGACGAAGAACCGGAGACGATGCAGCATCTCCTCGCTGATACCATCAAGGATGATGCTCGCACTGGAGTTGAGGGACTGGGGCTCCTTATCAGAGAGACTTAGTGTC
>NC_041389.1:634835818-634838692 GCF_002162155.2 Triticum dicoccoides
AGAGCAATCTCACTTACGCCGGCCATCACATTTGTCCTTGTGCGATTCCCTCTGTAATTGCTACTTTCTATTCCTTCTATCAATGCAATGACAAGCAATGTTTGTGTGTATTCGTGATTTTTTTTCTTGAGCTACTGGTTTTCGAAGAAAGTCAATCATCAATAAATTAAATTAAACGACCAAAAGTAAGACGTAGTTTCTGTGCCCGCGTGCGGTTGGGGTTCATGGTGGAGATGGAATCAACCCCACCATTAGTTTACTCGTAGCCGCGTATGTGTATTCCTCTCTGCGAAGCGCCGGCGGCGGCCGCGGTTGCTGCTATATAAACGGACGCGCACCAGCACTTCACTCGTCTCGTCTGGAAAAGTCGAAGTGTTCTCTCTGCTGCTCGTGTGCATCTTAGCCACCTACATGCCCACACAGCGACGTCGGTTGACTTTCCTGCCTGCCGTCCGTCGCGCTATCTGCATGGCTTTCGCGGTCAAGGCGTCTTCCTCGGCTCTGTCGTTGAGCCACCCCATGCGTCGCGGCACGGTGGCCTCCGTGGCGGTGCCCGCGACGTGGAGGCCCGTGGTCAGAGCAGTCGCCGCGGCGGCGGTGACGTCGCTCGAACAGGCGGTGACCGTGCCCGCGCCCGCGCTTGCTGGGAGGTGCACGTCGCTGTTCGCGGCCGGCAAGCGCGGCCTGTCGGTGGCAGAGGCCATGTCTCGCGTCAGGGCGAATGGCAAAGTAAGTGCGCCGAGTGTACTAAGCTCAGTTCGCAGCATGCATGCACGTCAAATATCGATGCTAATCGACCAATGATTTACTGTTGCGCGCGCGTAGACAGCGTTCATCCCGTACATCACCGCCGGCGACCCCGACCTGGCGACCACGGCGGAGGCGCTCAGGCTCCTCGACTCCCTCGGCGCCGACGTCATCGAGCTTGGCTTGGCCTTTTCGGACCCCTCCGCTGACGGGCCGGTGATCCAGGCCTCCGCGGCGCGGGCGTTGGCCGCTGGCGCAACCACCGACGCCGTGATGTCGATGCTGAAGGAGGTGACGCCGGAGCTGTCCTGCCCCCGTGGTCATCTTCTCTTATCTCAGCCCCATCCTGCGCCGTGGGACGGGGAATTTCGCCGCGGCTGCCAAAGAAGCCGGTGTCAAAGGTAATTAGCAAACTAAATATTTTATCCGACGTTGACAATCAACACAACAGATTTGCTAGTTCGCACTTGTTACATGCATGTACTCCAGGCCTTATCATACCCGATCTTCCATACGACCAGATACATGCTTTCAGGAAAGAAGCCATCAAGAACAATCTAGAGCTGGTACGTGCATCGGTCCATGCACCTGGTATACATCAATGCAATGCTAACAGAACTGAGACTTAAGCCAGTCATTAAACATGATATTTTTCTTCAATAAATGATTGTAGATCCTTCTTACAACACCAGCTACACCATCAGAGAGGATGAAAGAAATCACAAAAGCTTCAGAAGGGTTTGTTTACCTTGTAAGTTGCACAACACATGCGCAAAATCCTAGCTTCTTATTCCCATTCTGGCTTTGTGGTCAAGATATCATGATTAACATTTCAGTCCCCTAATTAATTGCACTATGCAGGTAAGTGTCGTTGGAGTTACAGGAGCTAGAGCGACCGTAAACCCACGTGTCAAGGATCTTCTTCAGGAGATTAGGCAGGTTTGTAGAAAAGATTTTTAAAACCATAAAATCATCTCTCTTAACCAGGAAAGAAATAGTGTAAATTCCCCCCTTGTTATATTAAAAGTATCATCAGTCACATATATTTTGTAATTGTCCACAGGTCACAGATAAGGCAGTCGCGGTTGGCTTTGGCATATCGACCCCGGAACATGTTAGCCAGGTAGATAACACACCGAAAGATTCACCAAAAAATTTCAATCTTGATTGAAAAATCTCAATAAGATTATTACATTGCTGACCTCCACTTATGAATGGACACAGATTGCCGAGTGGGGTTCAGATGGAGTGATCATTGGTAGTGCAATGGTGAAACAGTTGGGTGAAGCGAACTCTCCAGGAGAAGGATTAAAGAGGCTAGAAGTATATGCCAAGAGTTTGAAGAATGCACTCCCATGATATGCAATTTAAATGGTTAATTATTTAGGGTGGCAAGCCAGCTGGTCAAAATTTAAATCGGTGAAGGGTAGAAGGTATTTGCAATTTTTGTGTTGCAAAAGGAGATTAGTGTTTACTTTTATAGTTAGTGTTAACTTGGGAGTGTTAGCTTTTGTTCCTTTGTTGTGTTAACTTGGGAGTGTTAATATCAAGTGAATATAATAATTATATTGCCGACCTCCACTCAAGGGTGGACATAGATTGCCGAGTGGGATGTGGATGGAGTGATCATTAGCAGTGTAATGGTGAAACAGTTGGGTGAAGCATCTTCTCCAAGAGAAGAGTTGAAGAGGCTAGAAGACTTTGTGAGTAGCCTGAGGGATGCACTATAATGATTTGTAAGAGCATAGTTCATCCCAAATGGCCAATGGAGTCCGAGCTCCATGGAGCTGTTTCAGAATATGTTATTCTACACGGCAAAAAAATATCGAATTCTTTTATGAACATACATACAAATGTATACTATGTATGCGCAAAATTTCATAACATTATACTCTCACACGTGGTGTACAAAAAATATGTTATTCTACACGGCAAAAAAATATCGAATTCTTTTATGAACATACATACAAATGTATACTATGTATGCGCAAAATTTCATAACATTATACTCTCACACGTGGTGTACAAAAAAAAGACAAATATGTATTTTCCAAAATGGGGGGACATTTTTTTGGGCCAAAAAAATTCTTTTGTACAGCATACAAATCACAATACTTTCAGACATTT
>NC_041389.1:634839188-634929309 GCF_002162155.2 Triticum dicoccoides
TTCGCACTCCATATTTCATTCCCGAGATCACCATGATATGTGGAATTAAAGGCAGTGAATTGTTCTTAGTTTGTGGTCAAGCATGAAAGGGTAGAAGCAACATAGTTGCCAGGTACTTCTGTATTGCAAGAACACCAATGGCTAACATGCTGATGACTCGATCACGGCCTGCAACACCACCTACAACCTGCGCTACTACCCCCATGCCACTTTCTCATCGTACGACTACTAACCGGCCGGGCAACCCACCCTATATATATATGAAGAATATGAGCAAGATAATGTTGTCAGGGATAATGGAGTATTCCTCAACTTGAGAATGCTCATGTGGTATCATTGTCTCCATCGGAGCGCAGCTCAGAAGGGACTATTTTGGTTGATATAGGTGATCAACAGTGAGTTTTGGAAAGAGATGCATCCAGACTCCCTGCAAGGTGAAGTGCATCCCCACAATCCTCCTGAAGATATTGCCACACATGTGGCGAATACTCCAAACTTGTTGTTTGACACCAGTACAGTGGAGGTGAAAGACAATGAACAACATTGTTCGCCTTTCAAAAGGCTTCGGTCCTCGGGCCTCCACACCCTCCCATGGCAAGCATTCTTAAAGAAAATGCCTCTGCCACGGTTCATGAAGAGAACGAGATTGGGCTGCATCAGCCGATGGAGAAGGCCCACGTGCCCCTGAAGCAAATGAGCAGCCACTACACCAGTCAATGCCTCTGTTACTAAAGAATACAGATAGGGATGATGAATAAACTATCAATCCAGCTCAAAGGTCGTGTCCCAGACTCAAGATGGCTGAACCCGACGGACCAGACTCTGAACTGATTTTCTTCATTAGGCCAATTGTTCTGAACCTTGTGTTGTGTCTACCTCGCCTTTGTTATCCTGGCTGAAAAGGGCTGGTTCAACGAGCAATGAGTTGCTCATGCTCTATGGTTCTTCAACTCCGATTAAAATCCATACGATGCCCGCAAATCACTTCAGATGGCTATTGGAAAGACCATCAGCGTCTGTACTATTCATGTGTGTTATACAATCAGTACACAGTTTTTTATCATCCATCTCTCCATTGATGCTCGTTGCCTGAATCCATTGAGTCCTCCATGCTATCTGTCACATGTAGCTTCATCCTACTTATAATGCATCTAAGTTCCTATAATGTACTATTTGTGCAATGACTCGGTCTATGTTTCTCGACTCTGCTGACATTCATGATTTCACGTATCTCACCTACCATTAAATTGCAGACATCGATCTCACATGCTAACACAAACCGAAGTTCATATACATGAGACAAAACAAGTAACAAACACACCAGCCAAATGTAGAGAGCCAACAACATAACACCAAAACAAGCCATCCTAATGTACAAAGCCAACATGGCCAACACATAGGAACGCTATCAAGAGGCCCGTAATGGCGGACCCTAACCACTAGTACATATAGAGGATGGAGATTAATATATAGATTCCCATGTATATACCAAACTGTGGCACAACCAAAGTTTCGGGACGAGACGATACCAGGCGCTTGCCGTGCTGGCACCGGTTCCAAACATGACCTCGTCGGATGATGGCACAGCCCAGTCTTGCCCACAACGTTGACTGCCTCCCACTTCCCGCCACCATCTACTTCCTTCGCTGGAGCTAAACTCTGCGCTGAGCACGAGGTGGCACTTGTAATTGTTGTCGGCCCAGTCGAGCTCCGCAGCAACAGTGGGTTAGTAGAAAGAGGATTAAAAAATCTGCCCGCTTGACTAGGTCGGCTGCCGTTCCTTCGTTCCATCTCCTTGGGCCTCTGTAAATCTGGATTAGTCGCTCCTTCATGTTTCCTTTCCTCGAGGATCCATCCGCTTGTTGATTTTGAGGCGGCTTGTTTTCAGGCAACTCGCGTACGTATATGAATTGGTGGGCTTAGGTACAAAGAAGCAAGGTGGGACTATTTATTTATTTGGAGAACGAACCTCAAGCGCCAAGAGACGGGGAATTCCCTATACGACGCATTCTGCGGCAAGTAGTCGCGGCTCGCCCTGGGCCGGCCTATTTGAAGTAGTTTCGTTTTGCGAGATAAAAAATCATAAAAACAGTTCATACTAGGGATTGAACCGACCACCTCATGTAGACATACAGGCCGCGCTAGCCACCCCGCCTGGCCCGTGCAAGTGAAAGAACGACAAAGCGAAACCTAAAGAACAAACAACGGCGACAAAACTTAAAACCAGTTCGCGCAATTTAAAAAAAGAACCTTTTGTTCCTTCTACTGTTTTTTTGGCTTTCTTCACTGTCCTTTTTTGTTCTTTGTTTTTTTTCGTTTTCTTTATTTTTATTTTTATTTTTAAGGTTTTCGAACAGTTCAAATATTGTTCAGAATTTTGAAAAATGTTCTTCTTGTCAAAATTTGTTCATTTTTTGAAATAATGTTCACATTTTCAAAATTTTGTTCACAATTTCAAAAAATGTTCCTGTTTTCACATTTTTTGTTACAATTCAAAAAGTTGTTCAAAAATTCGAATATGTATTCACATTTTCAAAAACTTGTTCACAATTTCCAAAAATGTTCGGAACTTCAAAAGAATTTCATATCATCAAAAAATGTTCTGGAGTTTTGTTCATGTTCTAAAAAATGTTCGAAATTGTACAACTTTGTTCACATTTTCCAAAATTCTTCGCAATGTGAAAAAATATTCAGAATGTCCAAAGAAAATCATGTTGAAAAATGTTCAGAGTTTAAAAATTTTGTTCACATTTTCATAAAATATGTTCTGAATTTTAATTTTTTTTGTGTTTTGCAAAAAAGTTTAGAATTTCATATTTTGTTCATTTTCAAAAGAATTTTCGGAATTTATAAAAAAATTCGTGTTTGCAAAAAAAATTGGAGGTTCAAATTTCGTATGTTTTCCTGAAATTTGTTCAGATTTTCAAATTTTGTTCAGAATTTCAATTTTCTGTTCTCATTTTTCAAATTTTGTTCCATTTTTTTCAAAGATTGTTTCGTGGTTTCAAAAATTTACTCGCATTTTCAAAAGAAATTGGAATTTAATAAATTGTATGTGTTTCTTAATCTCTTTGAGTAATGTTGAGTTAAGCTGCTTGTCTTTTTTATTCATATTTTGGCGCTATCCATGTTTCGCAATCAGTTAGTTAGCTCGGCTGGTAGGGCTGCTCCGTACTCTGCAGCAACTCTGCGGATTGAGTCCTGACTTGCACACATTTTCTTTTCGGAGTTTTTGCGCCGGACCATACACTAAGGGTTTGAACCCAATGGTTGGCCCAATCGGGCGAGGTCTGTGCGAACTGGCGACTATTTGCCGCAGAATGCGGCCAATAGGACATCCCAAGAGACGGGACGGAAGTTGTCATTTCGATTTTCCCTGGTTCTAGGCCTTATGTGGCCATGGCCGAAAAAAATTAGATGTTGGAAGGGGGTCAGGCGACGTACGAAAAACTTTGAAAGGCAACGTACGAAAAACTTGTGGATGAACGAAAAACAAACGAAATTACGGTGGTAAAAAACACTTCTTACTTTATTAGTAGGTATAGATGAACGCATGTTTTCCTACCTAGCATTCGGAAAAGTATGCATACATGTGTTGTGATCCAAATATTCTTTAAAAAAAACTTCCAATCTATTAATAAGATGTAACGGTTGTATACACATCCATAAAAGTTGTAACGGTTGTATACACATCCACAAAAGTAAAAAAGAAATTCATAACCAGATCCATGGACCATCTAGCAAGCACTGGAGCAAGTTGAAAACATGTCGTCGTCGTTACCCTCCCTAGCCCAAGCTAACAAATCTTATTGTAGTTGGTAGCTTTGAAGTTGTCGTGCCAAGACCCAAAGGGCCGGCCTGCACACCAAAGGAGTAATCATCGGGAAAAAATAGATTAAAAGGGACGTAACTACAAACACACTAACACACTAACAGTCAAATCCAAAATTAAGATGATGTGCATGACAATCACGACTTCACGAGGATTCTAGCAGCTGAAGTGATCGCGACCTGGTCGGGGGCTGGCTGGTTGCAAGTCTCCTGATTCCCGCCGGCGCGGAGAACACGTGCTCCTTATACAAGGTAGAAGCACAACATACATGTGCCGTGATGTGATGCCATGGACTGATCAGTCAGTCAGTCCTCTGGCTGACGCCACCACTAGGTGTGACGTCAGCAGCACGTGACGCTCGCTCACCGGTGAACGGGAGCCCGACGGTGGACGCTGGACGCATCACATGTAGGAGTATGTGCTGATGTGCACCTTCTCTGCCAAGCGCCAGACACGTTCTCCACGGTGAAACGCGTCGTCCTGCCCTGCCCTGCCAGTGAGTGAGACGCCGTCGGCCTATATAAACGCGCGCACACGCATATCAAACCCATCCGCGGTTCAAGCGTGACCCAGCTCCCCACTCCAAGTGCTAGATACAGTGAAGAGTGAACAACTTCTTGAAGAGTGAACAACTTCTTGAAGAGTGAACAACTAGTCAAGTGCGTAGCATCCATCCGTTGGGCGACATGGCTTTCGCGCTCAAGGCGTCCCCCTCCACGTCCTCCACGGCTACGTCGCTGAGCCACCCGATGCGCCAACGGCATGCGGCAGCCGTGCCGGTGGCCACGCGGCGGGGCAGGCTTGTGGTCCGAGCGGTCGCGGCGGTGACCCCGCCCGCGCCTGCTGCGAGGCGCGCGTCGCAGTCCGCGGCCGGCGAGCGCGGCCTTTCGGTGGCGGAGGCCATGTCTCGGGTCAGGGCGAATGGCAAGGTACGTGCCCCGAGCCTAGCCATGAAGCTGACTTTGCAGCAGGTACGTACAAGGTCGATGCTGATTGACCAAGGTTAATTAATTTCACTGTTGCGCGTGCGCAGACGGCGTTTATCCCGTACATCACCGCCGGCGACCCCGACCTGGCAACCACGGCGGAGGCGCTCAGGCTCCTCGACTCGCTCGGCGCCGACGTCATCGAGCTCGGCATGCCCTTCTCAGACCCCTCCTTCGACGGGCCGGTGATCCAGGCCTCCGCGGCGCGGGCGTTGGCCGCCGGCGCGACCACGGACGCCGTGATGTCGATGCTCAAGGAGGTGACGCCGGAGCTGTCCTGCCCCGTGGTCATCTTCTCTTATTTCAACCCCATTGTGCGCCGTGGGACGGGGAACTTCGCTGCCGCTGCCAAAGAAGCCGGTGTCAAAGGTAACCAGATCACTTACGAGTAGCTTATTCGGTTTGAACGAAACCAAAACGTTTGAATTAATAAGAATGTGCAGTTGCCATCATGAGTTTTGATCGGATCTGTAGTTTTCTCCAGAAGGAATTTGTATGCTCATTCACATAGAATTTCCCAAAGGAAATCCTCCAAACTAAATGAGCCCTTAGCAAACTAATTATTTCATCCAGGTCTTATCATACCTGACCTTCCATACGACGAGATACACGGTTTTAGGAAAGAAACCGCCGAGAACAAACTAGAACTGGTATGTGCATGCCCCCTCAACATTAATGCAATGCTAGCACAACTCAGGTTTAAGTCATTAACCAAGTTATATGTTTTAAACCAATGAATCTAGATTCTCCTTACAACACCAGCTACACCATTAGAGAGGATGAAAGAAATCACAAAAGCTTCAGAAGGGTTTGTTTACCTTGTATGTGCAGAACACATGCGTAAAATCCTAACTTCTTATTCCAATTCTGGATTTGTGATCAATCTCAGAATTAACATTTTATCCCCCTAATTAAATAATGTGTATCATGCAGGTAAGTGTCGTTGGAGTTACAGGAGCCCGGGCAACGGTAAACCCACGTGTCAAGGATCTTCTTCAGGAGATTAGACAGGTTTGTACAAAAGATTTTTAGAACCATCAAATCAAATTAATTAAAGTTAACCAGAAAACAAATAGTGTCAATTTCCCCCTCATTTTGTTGAAAGTATCACCGGTCACATACCTTTTGCAATGGTCCGTAGGTCACTGACAAGGCAGTGGCGGTCGGCTTTGGCATATCAACCCCGGAACATGTTAGCCAGGTAAACAACACATCGGAAGATTCACAAAAAGTTGATAATCTTGAATACAAAATCTCAGCAAGGTAATTTAACATTCCTAACCTCCACTTATAAATGTACACAGATTGCTGGTTGGGGTGCAGATGGAGTGATCATTGGCAGTGCAATGGTGAAACAGTTAGGTGAAGCAAATTCTCCAAAAGAAGGATTAAATAGGCTAGAAGTATATGCCAGAAGTTTGAAGAATGCACTCCCATGATATGCAATTAACATAGTTAATTATTTAGCGTGGCGAGCCATGATGGTGGTCAATGTTTCAATGGGCACACAGAAGCATAGAAGCTATTTGCAATTTTTGTGTCACAAAAAGACAACGGTGTTTACTTTGTAGTTAGTATTTGCATTTGCTTTTGTTACTTCGTTGTGCTACCTCGGGAGTGTTAATATCGAGTGAGTCGCACAAACTCTCGATTAAAGTGGAACTTGTAACAATTTACCCCAATTTTTTGATGCATGTCTGGTAGGTATTGCTCACAGGTCACGCGTCATTCTGTAATATATCTGCTCCTATTTCTTACTTGTTCGATGGAATAATCATCAATGGTTTGCAAATTGCCTCTTGTGACATTGATAATAGTACCTTTCATAGTTTCCTATGGACGCTACCATGGTAAACTATGTGCATGTCCCGAACAGCGGATATTTTCTTTTCAATAAATGTCAATTTCATTAATTCAAAATGTAGCATCAAGCGAATAGAAAGCATGATAAGGAGGAACATTTCCTGAAATCACGATACAATTTTGAATTGCCAACATTTATTAATTTGGGAACAAATTCGAAAAAGAGATTTTTTTAACATTTTTGGAGAATGTGAACAATTTATGAATACCACGAACAATTTTTTAATAGTTGAATACATTTTGGAAGCAAGGACATTTTAAAATTTTCAAACACATTTTGAAATCCAAACTCTGAACATTTCTTTGAATTTTTTGAACATATTTTTGAATATGTGAACAAATTTTAAAAAAGGGGACATTTTAAAATTCCAAACATTTTTACATAAAGGCGAACACTTTTTAAATTTGTGTATTGTTTTAGACGGGAGTATTTGTAAAATTTCAAACAAATTTGAAAGGCATACATCTTTTGTAATTTTCTGAATATGTGCACAAATTTTGTAAACGGGGACATTTTCTGAAATTCAGAACAAATTTTAATGCCAAACATTTGCGGTTTGGGCGCTATGGAAATACTCCAATGATGTTTTTTTCAATGGTGGCATCGCCTTCCGCAGGCATAGTGCTCAAGCAGGTGACTGAGGAAGGCTGGGGCTGGAAGACGATAAATCTGTTGCAGAGTTACGTGGGTTTGTACCTTTTTGGGTGGATAGTTTGGCGGGTCGTGAGTAGTAGGCATGAGGAGTGTTGGCGTGTGTGGCCATGGCGTTGATTGCAAAATGACAATGTATCCATCTTGGTGTTACTCTTCTACGAAATTGATACGTCTATCCATGAAAAACTCTAGGACTATTTAGTAACAAATTACACAAATTTTATCAAATCAGACACCTGAACACCAATCCTACAACCAGGTCCCACTACTCATAGACACAAAGTAGGTGGAGCTCATTTTTAGCGAGAGCTCAACTCTCCGTCTCTCCCAAGCTCACTCTCAGCCCTGGAATCTCACGATGGGCTCGCATCCAGATTTTGTCGTCATGGCCAGAGCCGCGTGTGGAAGAGGAACACTCGATAGAGGGGTTGGTGGGTTTGGTGGGGAGAAGGGAGTAGGGGACGGTCGGTGGCCAACGCTAGTGGTTAGAGGAAGGGTTGAGGGAGGAAGGTGGTTTGGTGCCACTGCTGTTGCTGCTAGATCTCGAGGGCGATGGAGGAATGACGCTTCTCATTGCTATTGTTGTTATCGTTTTGTATTGCTAGTTGATTGTTGTTTGTCAGTTTTGTATAGTTGGAGTTGCATAATAGTTTTTATGACGTTAAAAGTTGGATCTGATGGCCAATCTTTAGAAAGATGGTCTAGATTTTAAGCCTATTTTTATTTTTGAATATGTCAAGCCGAGCCGTCCCTCTAGTCACTTAAAGAGAGTGATTATGTGTTTTGTTGTTACTACCTAGTCCTAGAGTTGTGTTTATTAGTTGAAATCCCTTATTTTATAGCTGTTGTTTTGTGTTACCTCAGTTGCAATTTTCTCTTCTTAATATTTGTACTTTACTTAGTTGCCAAAAACATTCAGAACAAATCTTTTGAACAACAGAGGTAATTTTCCCTTCCTAATTTTATACATTACTCAATTGACAAATCTTTTATATAATCATAATGATCAATAGGTTGCTTGCTTTAATCATCTCCACCATCAGATTTAGGTAGTGCAATACCTTGCACTTATCTTACAAAGTAGTACAATATTGTTACCTTAGATCGAAATGTGAAAATTATACAACCTTATTCCTGGACGTGTCATCCTTTCAATCACCATATACATAATTACATTGATCACAGGTAAGCATAATTAAATTCTAAGTACATTGCACAATACGTGTTAGAAGGGAGAGAGAGGATTGGTGAAATAGTTGTTGTATTGCTTGAGCCTCGTGGGCATATATATAGGAGTACAATGATCTACTTGGAGTACAAGACAAGTCAGAACAAATCCTAGTCTATCTCGTCTTTCCTAATAAACATTATACTCAACATCCCCCCCGCAGTCACAATAGTAGTGACGCAGACGGTGAGACTGGAGAAGAATTCGAAGGCAAGCCGACGGACACCCCCCGCACGGTCGTAACGGTCGATGCATCGCGAAGTCGTAGCTGGAGTGAAAACCGACGAGGTTGCTCAAGCATGCGGTAGCCTTTTTGTGCTGTTTGTCGATGTAGACGAGAGCGTGGGTGGTGGAGCCGTGGTCGAGGTAGCCATGCGAAGAATGTCGTGGTCGATGTCGAGTCGGGGTAGCCGGTGTCGAGGAAGTCGCCGTGGAGCCGCGGGCGCAAGGAGGCGCCAAGTTAGTCGTGGGCGCAGTGGTGTCGAAGTAGTGGTGCGCCAGGAAGGAGATGATGTTGACGACACGTCGCGCCGGGGTTGCCAACCCCGGGGACACATCATAGACGAAGGCATGCGTCAGTGTCACCAGCACCGGGCATGCGTAGACGGACGAAGACGAAGTTAACGAAGCACCGCACCAGGCTTGCCAGGCCCAGGGACACGTCGTGGACGAAGGCATGCGGCGGTGTTGCAAGCACCGGGCATGCGTAGACTGGGAACTTCACGAGCTGTACGCCATGTCAAAAAAGTCGGAGAGGCCAGCAGAGAAGGACTCGACGACAGTCGCGACGCCAATCAGCGCGAGGCCAATGTCGCCCGCGGTTATTAGACTAGATGAAGCGGTTGGGATAGATGACGACGACGCTGGCGACGGGCTGGTGCTGGATGAAGATGAACGGGGTGGACGGGCGGCTGCGGCGGCTACGGGGGTAGCGGCGGCGGCGGCCGAAGAAGAGCGGCGGCGGCGGCTAGGTTAGGAGTGCGGCGGCGGTGCTCGATGTAGGCGAGGAGCCCTGACAGCGTGACAAAGAACGATGCGGATGATGGTGTTCCCGCGCCAAGGGAGGCGGCGCGACGCATACTACGAGAAGTCAACGCGCAAGCGACGGCGGTGGACCGTGGCCCGCGGCGCTATGGCTCGAAGGGGCGACACAGTGGCGGCGGGCAGGTCAGGGCGACGGCGGAAGACCTCAGGGCGGTCGTAGGGACTGTGGGCCGCGGCGTTACAGCCCGAAGGGGCGGCGCAGCGCCGGAGCGCGGGTCGGTGCTGTTGGGGAACGTAGCAGAAATTCAAAATTTTCCTACGTAACACCAAGATCTATCTATGGAGAGACCAGCAACGAGTAGAAAGGATAGTGCATCTACATACCCTTGTAGATCGCTAAGCGGAAGCGTTCAAGTGAACGGGGTTGATGGAGTCGTACTCGTCGTGATTCAGATCACCGATGATCCTAGTGCCGAACGGACGGCACCTCCGCGTTCAACACACGTACAGCTCGACGATGTCTCCCACGCCTTGATCCAGCAAGGAGAGAGAGAGAGGTTGAGGAAGACTCCATCCAGCAGCAGCACAACGGCGTGGTGGTGATGGAGGAGCGTGGCTATCCTGCAGGGCTTCGCCGAGCACCTACGGGAGAGGAGATGTGTCACGGGAGGGAGAGGGAGGCAACCAAAGGCCTTAGGTATGATTGCTCCTCCTTTTCCCCACTATATATAGGGCCAAGGGAGAGGGGGAGGGCGCAGCCTTGCCCCTTCCTCCAAGGAAGGGTGCGGCTAAGGGTGGGGAGGAGTCCATCCTCCCCAAGGCACCTCGGAGGTGCCTTCCCCCTTTAGGACTCTCCCCTTTTTCTCTTCTCTTGGCGCATGGGCCTCTTGGGGCTGGTGCCCTTGGCCCATGTAGGCCAAGGCGCACCCCCTACAGCCCATGTGGCCCCCGGGGCAGGTGGCCCCACCCGGTGGGCCCCCGGGACCCTTCCGGTGGTCCCGGTACAATACCGATGACCCCGAAACTTGTCCCGATGGCCGAAACAGGACTTCCTATATATAAATCTTTACCTCCGGACCATTCCGGAACTCCTCGTGATGTCCGGGATCTCATCCGGGACTCCGAACAACATTCGGTAACCACATACAAACTTCCTTTATAACCCTAGCGTCATCGAACCTTAAGTGTGTAGACCCTACGGGTTCGGGAGACATGTAGTCATGACCGAGATGTTCTCTGGTCAATAACCAACAGCGGGATCTGGATACCCATGTTGGCTCCCACATGTTCCACGATGATCTCATCGGATGAACCACGATGTCAAGGACTCAATCAATCCCGTATACAATTCCCTTTGTCTAGCGGTATGGTACTTGCCCGAGATTCGATCGTCGGTATACCGATACCTTGTTCAATCTCGTTACCGGCAAGTCTCTTTACTCGTTCCGTAACACATCATCCCGTGATCAACCCCTTGGTCACATTGTGCACATTATGATGATGTCCTACCGAGTGGGCCCAGAGATACCTCTCCATTTACACGGAGTGACAAAATCCCAATCTCGATTCGTGCCAACCCAACAGACACTTTCAGAGATACCCGTAGTGTACCTTTATAGCCACCCAGTTACGTTGTGACGTTTGGTACACCCAAAGCACTCCTACGGTATCCGGCAGTTGCACAATCTCATGGTCTAAGGAAATGATACTTGACATTAGAAAAGCTTTAGCATACGAACTACATGATCTTGTGCTAGGCTTAGGATTGGGTCTTGTCCATCACATCATTCTCCTAATGATATGATCCCGTTATCAATGACATCCAATGTCCATGGTCAGGAAACCGTAACCATCTATTGATTAACGAGCTAGTCAACTAGAGGCTTACTAGGGACATGGTGTTGTCTATGTATCCACACATGTATCTGAGTTTCCTATCAATACAATTCTAGCATGGATAATAAACGATTATCATGAACAAGGAAATATAATAATAATCAATTTATTATTGCCTCTAGGGCATATTTCCAACAGTCTCCCACTTGCACTAGAGTCAATAATCTAGTTCACATCGATATGTGATTAACACTCAAGGTCACATCCCCATGTGACTAACACCCAAAGAGTTTACTAGAGTCAATAATCTAGTTCACATTTACCATGTGATTAACACTCGATGAGTTCTGGGTTTGATCATGTTATGCTTGTGAGAGAGGTTATAGTCGACGGGTCTGAACCTTTCAGATCCGTGTGTGCTTTACAAATCTCTATGTCATCTCCTAGATGTAGCTACCACGTTCTATTTGGAGCTATTCCAAATAACTGTTCTACTTGGAGCTATTCTAAATTGTTGCTCCATTATACGTATCCGATATCTCTACTCAGAGCTATCCGGATAGGTGTTAAGCTTGCATCGACGTAACCCTTTACGACGAACCCCTTTACCACCTCCATAATCGAGAAAATTCCTTAGTCCACTAGTTACTAAGGATAACTTTGACCGCTGTCCTGTGATTCATTCTTGGATCACTCTTGTACCCCTTGACTGACTCATGGTAAAGCACACTTCAGGTGCGGTACACAGCATAGCATACTGTAGAGCCTATGTCTTAAGCATAGGGGACGACCTTCGTTCCTTTCTCTCTATTCTGCCATGGTCGAGCTTTAAGTCTTAACTTCATACCTTACAACTCAGGCAAGAACTCCTTCTTTGACTGATCCATCTTGAACACCTTCAAGATCACGTCAAGGCATGTGCTCATTTGAAAGTACTATTAAGCGTTTTGATCTATCCTTATAGATCTTGATGCTCAATGTTCAAGTAGCTTAATCCAGGTTTTCCATTGAAAACACTTTCCAAATAACCCTATATGCTTTCCAGAAATTCTACGTATTTCTGATCATCAATATGTCAACAACATATACTCATCAGAAATTCTATAGTGCTCCCACTCACTTCTTTGGAAATACAAGTTTCTCATAAACTTTGTATACACCCAAAATCTTTGATCATCATCAAAGCATACATTCCAACTCCGAGATGCTCACTCCAGTCCTCAGAAGGATTGCTGGAGCTTTGCATACTTATTAGCATATTTCAGGATAGACAAAACCTTTCGGTTGTATTACATACAACCTTTCCTCAAGAATCGTCGAGGAAACAATGTTTTGACATCCTATCTGCAAGATTTCATAAATAATGCAGTAATTGCTAATATAATTCCAACAGACTCTTAGCATCGCTACGAGTGAGAAAGTCTCATCGTAGTCAACTCCTTGAACTTGTCGAAAAACATCTTAACGACAAGTCGAGCTTTCTCAATGGTGACACTTACCATCATTGTCTGTCTTCCTTTCAAAATCCATATGTACCTAACAGCCTTACGACCATCAAGTAGTTCTTCCAAAGTCTACACTTTGTTTTCATACATGGATCCTCTCTCGGGTTTTATGGCCTTGAGCCATTTATCGGAATCCGGGCCCACCATCGCTTCTCCATAGCTCGTAGGTTCATTGTTGTCTAGCAACATGACTTCCAAGACAGGATTACGTACCACTCTGAAGTAGTACGCATCCTTGTCATCCCACGAGGTTTGGTAGTGACTCGATCCGAAGTTTCATGATCACTATCATAAGCTTCCACTTCAGTTGGTGTACGTGCCACAGGAACAACTTCCTGTGCCCTGCTACACACTTGTTGAAGTGACGGTTCAATAACCTCATCAAGTCTCCACCATCCTCCCACTCAACTTTTCGAGAAAAACTTTTCCTCGAGAAAG
The DNA here is from genome assembly GCF_002162155.2 of Triticum dicoccoides. NCBI lineage: Eukaryota > Viridiplantae > Streptophyta > Magnoliopsida > Poales > Poaceae > Triticum > Triticum dicoccoides. The sequence continues at coordinate 634,852,516 of NC_041389.1, forward strand.
GACCCAACTCTAGAAACAATTCATATTGCTTTCGGGTCTGAATTAGGAGGTATACCCAACTGTTTTGGGTGTCCTATGAAGATGTACTTTATCCGCTTTGGGTTCGAGCTTAATCCTGAAACTTTTTCACATAAGCGTCGCAGCCCCAAACTTTTAAGAAACGACAACTTAGGTTTCTCTAAACCATAATTCATACGGTGTCATCTCATCGGAATTACGTGGTGCCCTATTTAAAGTGAATGTGGTTGTCTTTAATGCCTAACCCATGAACGAAAGTGGTAACTCGATAAGAGACATCATGGTACGCACCTTATCCAATAGGGTGCAGTTATGATGTTCGGACACACCATCACACTATGGTGTTCCAGGCTGTATTAGTTGTGAAACAATTTCCACAATGTCTTAATTCTGTGCCAAAACTCGTAACTCAGATATTCATCTCTATGATCATATCATAGATCTTTTATCCTCTTGTCACGACGATCTTTCAACTTCACACTGAAATTACTTGAACCTTTCAATAATTCAGACTCGTGATTCATCAAGTAAATATACTCAACATCTACTCGAATCATCTGTGAAGTAAGAACATAACGATATTCACTGCATGCCTCAGCACTCATTGGACTGCACACATCAAAATGTTTTACTTCCAACAAGTTGCTTTCTGGTTCCATTTTACTGAAACCGAGGCTTTCAGTCATCTTGCCCATGTGGTATGATTTGCATGTCTCAAGTGATTCAAAATCAAGTGAGTCAAAACGGTCCATTTGCATGGAGTTTCTTCATGCATATACACCAATAGACATGGTTCGCATGTCTCAAACTTTTCAAAAATGAGTGAGCCCAAATATCCATCAATATGGAGCTTCTTCATGCGTTTTATACCGATATGACTTACGTGGCAGTGCCACAAATAGGTGGTACTATCATTACTATCTTTTGGCATGAACATGTGTATCACTACGATCGAGATTTAATAAACCATTCATTTTAGGTGTAAGACCATTGAAGGTATTATTCAAATAAACAGAGTAACCATTATTCTCCTTAAATGAATAACCGTATTGCGATGGACGTAATCCAATCATGTCTATGCTCAACGCAAACACCAAATAACAATTATTTAGGTTTAACACCAATCTCTTTGGTAGAGGGAGCGTGCGATGCTTGATCATATCAAGCTTGGAAAAACTTCCAACACATATCGTCAGCTCACCTTTAGCTAGTCTCCGTTTATTCCATAGCCTTTTGTTTCGAGTTACTAACACTTAGCAACCGAACCGGTATCTAATACCCTGGTGCTACTAGGAGTACTAGCAAAGTACACATTAACACAATGTATATCCAATATACTTCTATCGACCTTGCCATCCTTCTTATCTACCAAGTATCTAGGGTAATTCTGCTCTAGTGGTTGTTCCCCTTATTACAGAAGCACTTAGTCTCGGGTTTGGGTTTTACCTTGGGTTTCTTCACTAGAGCAGCAGCTGATTTGCCGTTTCATGAAGTATCCCTTCTTGCCCTTGCCCTTCTTGAAACTAGTGGTTTCACCAACCATCAACAATTGATGCTCCTTCTTGATTTCTACTTTCGCGGTGTCAAACATCGCGAATACCTCAAGGATCATCATATCTATCCCTGATATGTTATAGTTCATCACGAAGCTCTAACAGCTTGGTGGCAATGACTTTGGAGAAACATCACTTATCTCATCTGGAAGATCAACTCCCATTCGATTCAAGTGATTGTCGCACTCAGACAATCTGAGCACAAGCTCAACAATTGAGCTTTTCTCCTTAGTTTGCAGGTTAAGAAAGTCATCGGAGGTCTTATACCTCTTGACATGGGCACGAGCCTGAAATCCCAATTTCAGCCCTCAAAACATCTCATATGTTTCGCGACGTTTCAAAAATGTCTTTGGTGCCTCAACTCTAAACCATTTAACTGAACTATCACGTAGTTATCAAAACGTGTATGTCAGATGTTCGCAACAACCACAGACAACGTTCGAGGTTCAGCACACTAAGCGGTGCATTAAGGACATAAGCCTTCTATGAAGCAATGAGGACAATCCTCAGTTTACGGACCTAGTCCGCATAATTGCTACTATCAACTTTCAACTAATTTTTCTCTAGGAACATATCTAAACAGTAGAACTACAGCGCGAGCTTACGACATAATTTGCAAAAGGTCTTTTGACTATGTTCAGGATAATTAAGTTCATCTTATGAACTCCCACTCAGATAGACATCCCTCTAGTCATCTAAGTGATTACATGATCCGAGTCAAACTAGGCCGTGTCCGATCATCACGTGAGACGGACTAGTCATCATCGGTGAACATCTTCATGTTGATCATATCTTCTATACGACTCATGTTCGACCTTTCGGTCTCCGTGTTCCGAGGCCATGTCTGTACATGCTAGGCTCGTCAAGTTAACCCTAAGTGTTTTGCATGTGTTCCGAGGCCATGTCTGTACATGCTAGGCTCGTCAACACCCGTTGTATTTGAACGTCTGAATAAAACACCCGATCATCACGTGATGTTTTGAAACAGCGAACTGTCGCAACGGTGCACAGTTAGGGGAGAACACTTCTTGAAATTGTTGTAAGGGATCATCTTATTTACTACCGTCGTTCTAAGAAAATAAGATGTATAAACATGATAAACATCACATGCAATCAAATAGTGACATGATATGGCCATCATCACTTTGCTCCTTTTGATCTCCATCTTCGGGGCTCCATGATCATCATCGTCACCGGCATGACACCATGATCTCCATCATCATGATCTCCATCATCGTGTCTTCATGAAGTTGCCTCGCCAACTATTACTTCTACTACTATGGCTAACGGTTAGCAATAAAGTAAAGTAATTACATGACATTTAAGTTGACACGCAGGTCACAAATAAATAAAGACAACTCCTATGGCTCCTGCCGGTTGTCATACTCATCGACATGCAAGTCGTGATTCCTATTACAAGAACATGATCAATCTCATACATCACATATATCATTCATCACATCCTTTTTGGCCATATCACATCACATAGCATACCCTGCAAAAACAAGTTAGACGTCCTCTAATTGTTGTTTGCATGTTTTACGTGGCTGCTATGGGTTTCTAGCAAGAACGTTTCTTACATACGCATGAACCACAACGTGATATGCCAATTGCTATTTACCCTTCATAAGGACCCTTTTCATCGAATCCGATCCGACTAAAGTGGGAGAGACAGACACCCGCCAGCCACCTTATGCAACTAGTGCATGTTTGTCGGTGGAACCGGTCTCACGTAAGCGTACGTGTAAGGTTGGTCCGGGCCGCTTCATCCCACGATGCCGCCGAATCAAGATAAGACTAGTAACGGCAAGCATATTGAACAATATCGACGCCCACAACTACTTTGTGTTCTACTCGTGCAAAGAATCTACGCAATAGACCTAGCTCATGATGCCACTGTTGGGGAACGTAGCAGAAATTCAAAATTTTCCTACGTGTCACCAAGATCTATCTATGGAGAAACCAGCAATGAGTAGAAAGGAGAGTGCATCTACATACCCTTGTAGATCGCTAAGCGGAAGCGTTCAAGTGAACGGGGTTGATGGAGTCGTACTCGTCGTGATTCAGATCACCGATGATCCTAGTGCCGAACGGACGGCACCTCCGCGTTCAACACACGTACAGCTCGACGATGTATCCCACGCCTTGATCCAGCAAGGAGAGAGGGAGAGGTTGAGGAAGACTCCATCCAGCAGCAGCACAACGGCGTGGTGGTGATGGAGGAGCGTGGCAATCCTGCAGGGCTTCGCCAAGCACCTACGGGAGAGGAGGAGGTGTCACGGGAGGGAGGGAGGCGCCAAGGGCTCAGGTATGGATGCCCTCCCTCCCCTCCACTATATATAGGGGCAGGGGAGAGGGGGGAGGCGCAGCCTTGCCCCTTCCTCCAAGGAAGGGGTGCGGCTAAGAGGGGGGGAGGAGTCCATCCTCCCCAAGGCACCTCGGAGGTGCCTTCCCCCTTTAGGACTCTCCCCTTTTTCCTATATCTTGGCGCATGGGCCTCTAGGGGCTGGTTCCCTTGGCCCATGTAGGCCAAGGCGCACCCCCTACAGCCCATGTGGCCCCCCCGGGGCAGGTGGCCCCACCCGGTGGGCCCCCGGGACCCTTCCGGTGGTCCCGGTACAATACCGATGACCCCGAAACTTGTCCCGATGGCCGAAACAGGACTTCCTATATATAAATCTTTACCTCCGGACCATTCCGGAACTCCTCGTGACGTCCGGGATCTCATCCGGGACTCCGAACAACATTCGGTAACCACATACAAGCTTCCTTTATAACCCTAGCGTCATCGAACCTTAAGTGTGTAGACCCTACGGGTTCGGGAGACATGCAGACATGACCGAGACGTTCTCCGGTCAATAACCAACAGCGGGATCTGGATACCCATGTTGGCTCCCACATGTTCCACGATGATCTCATCGGATGAACCACGATGTCAAGGACTCAATCAATCCCGTATACAATTCCCTTTGTCTAGCGGTATGGTACTTGCCCGAGATTCGATCGTCGGTATACCGATACCTTGTTCAATCTCGTTACCGGGAAGTCTCTTTACTCGTTCCGTAACACATCATCCCGTGATCAACCCCTTGGTCACATTGTGCACATTATGATGATGTCCTACCGAGTGGGCCCAGAGATACCTCTCCATTTACACGGAGTGACAAAATCCCAATCTCGATTCGTGCTAACCCAACAGACACTTTCAGAGATACCCGTAGTGTACCTTTATAGCCACCCAGTTACGTTGTGACGTTTGGTACACCCAAAGCACTCCTACGGTATCCGGGAGTTGCACAATCTCATGGTCTAAGGAAATGATACTTGACATTAGAAAAGCTTTAGCATACGAACTACATGATCTTGTGCTAGGCTTAGGATTGGGTCTTGTCCATCACATCATTCTCCTAATGATGTGATCCCGTTATCAATGACATCCAATGTCCATGGTCAGGAAACCGTAACCATCTATTGATTAACGAGCTAGTCAACTAGAGGCTTACTAGGGACATGGTGTTGTCTATGTATCCACACATGTATCTGAGTTTCCTATCAATACAATTCTAGCATGGATAATAAACGATTATCATGAACAAGGAAATATAATAATAATCAATTTATTATTGCCTCTAGGGCATATTTCCAACAGGTGCAACAGCGGGGACGGCCTCGGGATAGCGGCGTGGACTGCGTGCCACGCTCGCTACGGCCCGACGGGGCGATGCAGCGGCAGCGCGAGGATCGGTGCAGCCATGGGGACGGCCTGGAGCCGACGGCCCCAGGGCGGCGGTGGACCGTGGGCCGTGGCACTACGGCTCGAAGGGGCGACGCAGCGTGATGCGGGTCCGTGCAGCCGGGAGAAGAACCACGGGGGCGGCGGCCCTGCAGCCTGAACGGGCGACGCAACGGCAGCCATTTGCTCGATCGGTGGAGGGGCGCGCTGAACTCGGGGATGCTCTTCACGGGGCATGCGGAGTTACGCACAACCGACGGGCCAGGTCGGTCGCACGACGTAGATGAGGGGGGTCACAGCGGCGGGCGGGTGATCAATACGATCGCGCGCAAGGTCGGGGACGCCGCTCGGTGGAGACGGGGTGATGGCGGAGTCTGAGATGAAGCCAGCGACGACGGGCGGAAGGGCGGCTATGAGTGGCCGCCGCATGGCGAGAGGCCACCGGGTCGGGTGATGCAGGAGTCCCGGTCGGAGCAGGGTGGTGACGGCCGGCGTAGATCAACGGGCGGGCCGGAGCGCGAACGACCGCGGTGAAGGGCCGCCGCATGACGCGAGGCCGCCAGGTCGGGGCGACCGGCGGGCAGACGCGCGAGGCCGCCGGGTCAGTGAAGAAGCCGGCCGAACGCGCCGGGGTTGGAGTAGAGGCGCACGGGGTCGACGGCGACGGTGGAAGACGCAAACCGATCAAGATTAGAACGGAAAACCAAAAAGAAACTGCCGATCAAGATGACCGGCGGGAGAGAGAAAACCCGGAGCAAGGGCTCAGGGAAAAGACTCTCTAGGGCAGCCGATCAACACAACCGGCGGACGAACTCTAGGTATGGGCGGCGCGGCCCCCGGCGGCGGTCATGGAGGCCGACCGCCCTAGGGGCGGCGCGCGGGTGCGGAAACGGCGTCGGCTAGGGTTTAGATCCCGGTAAATGGTACTATGTTAGAAGGAAGAGAGAGAATTTGTGGGAGAGAGAGGATTGGTGAAATAGTTGTTGTATTGCTTGAGCCTCGTGAGCATATATATAGGAGTACAATGATCTATTTGAAGTACAAGACAAGTCAGAACAAATCCTAATCTATCTCGTCTTTTCTAATAGACATTATACTCAACAATACGAATTTAAACTATTCGTATGAAAGCTCGAGCACTTCAGACTCGACCCTGCTCTTGGACGGTCCGTCCTCGTCGTCAAGCCCCTTCTTGTACAGCCCAACATACATCCGTCGGAGGTCGGCCTCGTCCTCGTCCTCATCGGCAAGCCCATTCAAAAGTGCTCAAGCCAAGCCGCCCCCTAGTGACTTAAACATGGGGCCCACACATAATATTTTTCATTAAGTGATTAATCAGAGTAATTATGTGTTTTGTCATCACTACTTGGTCCTAGAGTTGTGGGTATCAGTTGAAATTCTTAATTACTTTAGAAATGTGGTTTTGTGTTATATCTCAACTGCAATTTTTTCTCTTTGTAATATTATTATTACTTTAATCAATTGACAAAAAAAATTGAGAACAAATCCTTTGATCACCATAGGCACTCTTTTCTTCAATCATCTCCATCGACATGAGATTTAGGCAGTACAATACCTTACACTTCTCTTACAAAATACAATACCCATTACCTTGGAAATGTGAATAGTATTATACAGCTTATTCCTTCACGTGTCGTCCATGCATGTAATTAGATTGGTAAAAATAGTTTCTTAGTTAGATTAGATTCACCGTCAGGCATCGACCAAATCCAGGACGAGAGGGGTGTTGTCCCCTTTCTCCACGGTGAAGGTCTTGAGCATCTGCTTCCCCGTCGCCGTCGTAACCTCCACGACGTATCTGCCGTGGAAGCCCCTAAACTTGAAGTTCCCATCGCCGTCGACGTTCCCGCGCGTGTCAGTCTTCCACTCCTCCTGGAGATTGAGGAGCGTCTGGCCTGCCTCGTTGACGGTGCCGTCGGCGTCGACAAGCCAGGCGTCCTTGCGCCACATTTTGCCCTGCATGATGCCCCAGAACACGACGCCCTCCACCGCCGGGTGCGCGTACGCCTCCCGGAGCACCACCTCCAGGTCCTGGGCGCGGAGGCCAACGTCGGGCTCGCACACGTCCAGCTCGGTGAACCAGACGGGCACGCCCGTGACGGCGAGCCTGTCGAGGGCGCCGCAGACGACCTCCCCGACGGGGTTGCTGATGTGGCCCTGCAGCCCGATGCCGCGCACCACGGCGCCGCAGCTCTGCAGCCATGTGACCTGCTCGGCGTACTTGTCCGGAGTCGCGTTGGGATCGTTGGCGCACTCCACATTGTAGTCGTTGACGAAGAGCGCGGCCTCCGGGTCCAGGCGAGCGACCTCCTTGAACATGAACGCCGGGACGTCCTCGTCGCCGAGGCGGTCCCGAAAGAAGCGGCCGTGCAGCATCTCGTTGTTGACATCGTAGTGCGGGAACCTGCCGGCGTAGCGGGACACCAGGCTCTGGATGCGGCTTTGGACGGCGGACCTGAGCTGGTCGCGGTCGAGGTTCTTGACCCACTGCTGCACAGCGCCGTCCGCGGACCAGAAGACGCAATGACCACGGGCGCGCTTGCCGAGGCGGTCACAGAAGCCGAGGAGCGCGTCGGCGTCGCGGTAATTGAGCTGCCCTTGCTGCGCCTCCGTGTGGTACCATTTGAGCTCGTTCTCGAAGACGGCCCAGTCCAAGTGGTTGGTGAAGAAGTCGACGAAGGCTGGGTTCTGGATCACCGTCGTGTTGATGCATGTCCCGAATGGGAAGGCGCTATCCATCTGCACGACGCGCACGGACGCCGCTCCCGTCGCCGCGCCCAGCTTGATGACCACGTCCCTCTTGCGCGCCTACATCAAAAGTATGCATGCATTACGTCCGCATCCATTATGCATGCAGTTAATGCCATGCATGCCATGCACCCGGACATGAAAAGATGCATGGTTACGTGGATGCATGCTCACCTTGTCAGTCTTGTCCTTGAGTTGCCTGAAGCGCGCCTTGCGGTCCGTCTGGAAGACACGAAGATCCATGACCTTGACGTCGACGCCGGCGGTGGCACCGTGGACGTAAACCGCGGCGCTGCGCGGCTCCGTCCTGAGCCGGAAGGCGCCCATGATCTCCGTCCACCCGCCCGTCTCAGCGCACACCGCGCCGCACTCCACCATGGTCTCGTTGCCATTGTCGTCCACACCAAGGCTGATGCGCACCGTCCCCCGCGGCGCGCCTGCGCCCAGTCTGATCCACCCGGCCACGCGGTACGTGGCCCGAGGCTTCAGGCCGCCCGACGTGATCGGTTGGCGCAGGCCGTCCTTCTCGTCGGCACGCCCCGCCACCAGGATGTACCGGCCGCTGGGCTTGCTGCCACCCACGGTGACGGGGAGCATGGCCGTCTCCTCCTCGTTGTGCACGGACAGTGTCGTCGTGCGTGAGCCGAATGGTGCACAGCCGTCCTCTAGTGTGCTGTTGTGGACTAGGTTCACGTCCTGAACGTGCACCATGCATGCAAATGAATGAGCTAGACCGTGTGCTGCACTGGTGCTACCACTACTAAGTACGGTACGTACCTGAGTGCTTCCCATCTTACGCGAGTGGGAGTCAAGAGGATCAGTGTGCAGAAAATTTGCAGCCGCCTCAAGTGCTCTCTCTGTTGTGGTCTGCAGTGGGAGTGAGGAGATGGATCGCAGTGGCTGCGGTATTTAAAGGGAAATTGTGGCGGCGGCCGTCGATGTCGAGATAGATATGGTTTACTACTTGTTACTACTAATATACTAGTATCAGTGTACAAAGAGTAACCGTGAAGCGTGAAGAAAAGAAAGGAAAGGGTTGCCAGCCAACTTGCAGCCGCCTCACTTGCATGTTGGCTGTGACGATAATGTAAGTAATTTGTTTAGTTAAGCGTAGAGCGTTGTAATGCATGGCTTCAAGATACAAAAAGGGCCAAAAGCGTCGTAATTAACCTGGGATAATCACATACACACACACACCCAGTATCCAGTGGTCACATACGGAGTATCTATCATGGAATCCAGGCCTCATTCATGCACGCAGCTTATTGCCTCAGCCGCTTTTTCTAGCTTTACGCTGTTGGCTTGCGTCTTCCTTCCGTTTCGTCCGCGCGCGTGAAACAAACCCACCATGCGCGCTTGTATTGGACGACGGCTGCAAGTTGTAGTTGTAGAGAGAGAAAAATACTGCCACGGAGGAGGCAAGTTTTTTTTCTTCTTCTTAGACTAGCCATGATGGTGAGGAACATATACTAGTAACATACACATATCCATAGATTATGTTACTACCTTCATAGTGGGTAGTAAGGCTGGTTGTAATGGGAGTATCATAGCTAGTATCATGCATGCCAACTAGGCAACTTTGATGAGGTGGCATAAAATTAAATAAAGTAAGAGAGGGTTGAGTATCATATCATGAAACCGTATCATAATAAATGCTACACTAGTATGTATCATGCATGGCAATAAATAAAGTAATCTATGATACTACCATATGATACTATGCATTATGGAGGTAGTATCATACACTAGTATCATATGCATGATACTAACTTATGATACTACCCATTACAACCAGCCTAACATAAGTGTGGTAACATGCAAAGATTCATTTATTAGTTATAGACTCATATTGCATTGGGACATGTGATGTTACAGTAACTAGCTAAGTTACTATAACTACACTACCTCTCTCCTCATTAACTCATTGCCACATAAGCAAATTTGCTGAGTTGGACTCGATGTTAGTGCTGAAGTTACTCCAACTGTGGCTAGTCTTAGAGTTTGAGCCCTCGACCATACCCATGACCGAGGAAGAGTAGACGCCTTTGACGGCCAGCTGCTTTCTCATCAGGTTGTCGTGCTAACCGAAGTGGGACAGGATTATGCGACCTAACACTGTCTTCCCACAAGGTCAAGATTCATTCCTAAAAAAAAACACGTAAGAGCAATTCCAATGGGGCATCCCATTTCGTCCGTCGCCGTCCATTTGGGTCAGCGTGGCGCGGGTCCAGTTTTCGTCTGTGGGCGACCCATTCCCGGCCCATTTTTGAGCCGGATTTGCGTCCGCGCGGACACGCGGCGGACGCGCGCACGCTCACCTTCTCCTCCCCCAGGCCCGCTGGTCGGTGGCACATTGGCCTCCCCACATCCAACAGCAACCCTCGCCCGCCTCCTTCGTCGCCGACACCGCCGCCCATTTTTGCCGGCGACTCTGCCAGCTGCCGGCGCCTCCACATCCGCCCAGCAACGCCGCCCACTCCCACGTCGCCCGCCACCGCCGTCTTGCCGCCGGGGAGCCGACTACTCCCCCGTGCCCCCACACCACACAGTCGCCCCCGACCAAGAAGCTGCCTCGCCGCCTGTCCAGATCCCTACTGGCACGCTCGTCGGACGCCGGCCCACTCGTCGGACGCCGGCGGGGCAGCTAGTTGGTCCGTGCGCGCCGTGACTCCCTTCACCGGCCGTCTCCTTCGTCGACGCCTGCAAGCTGTTCGACAAATTTCCAAGGTACAAAATGGACTCCGCCGACAAGTTCTTTTTTCAAAATTTCCTTTGCGACTCCGATGATTCGTTGTCTGATGATGAGGAGGAGATATTGGTTGCCGTGTTGGTCCATCACCACCTCAATAGCAGCCGGCCGTTGTTCCGTGGCTCCATTTCGAGCCACCTTCCGGCGCTGAATCGCAACCGAGAGAGCGGGCATTTCCTTCTTTGGAAGGACTACTTTGATACAACAAACCCGTTGTTCAAACATCAAAAATTTCGCCGCCGTTTCCGTATGAGTAGGCATCTTTTCAACCGTATTAGAGAGGGGGTGGTCGGCTATGATGACTATTTCGAGTGCAAAGAGGATGTCGTTGGCAAGATTGGTTTTTCCTCTTATCAGAAATGCACCGCCGCCATCCGAATGCTTGCAAACGGAGTGCTCGGTGATCTCATTGATGAGTACGTCTGTATGAGCGAGTCTACATGCCTAGAATCCCTGTATAAGTTCTGCAAGGCTGTAATTGATGTGTTTAGCCCTAAGTACTTGAGAGAGACGATTGCTGAAGATACAACCCGTTTGTTGGTGATGAATGCCAGCAGGGGCTTCCCAGGGATGCTTGGTAGCATAGACTGCATGCACTGGGAGTGGAAGAACTGCCTTTCTGTTTGGCAAGGGCAGTATAAGGGCCATGTCAGGGCTTGCACTATCATACTAGAGGTCGTGGCGTCTCAAGATCTCTGGATCTGGCACTGTTTCTTTGGCATGGCCGGATCACACAATGATAACAACGTGCTTCAGCGCTCGCCGGTGTTTGCTAGGCTTGCCGAAGGCAACAGCCCACCGGTGAACCTTACTATCAATGGCTACAACTACGACACCTGGGTAAAGGTATCTATCCTTAGTGGACCACTATTGTCAAGACAATACCCAACCCTGTCGGAGAGAAGAGGAAAAGATTTGCTCAAGAGCAAGAGAGTGCTAGGAAGGATGGCGAGCGTGCCTTTGGTGTTTTGCAATCTCGATGGGGCATCGTTTGATATCCTGCTAATACCTGGAGCACGCAGAAACTGTGGGAGGTGATGACTGCTTGTGTGATCATGCATAATATGGTCGTAGAAGACGAGCGTCCGGAACGTCTGTACGATTAAGGGTTTCAATTTCAGGGTGAGAATGTTGTTCCTGAGCATGGAGGAGTGGCAATGTTGAAAAATTCACCCAATTTCATCAAGACATGCGTGATTGGGAAACTCATGTGCAGCTGTAAAATGATTTGGTTGAGCATATGTGGGCTCATGTTGGTAACCAATAGATGTATCTTCTTTTATTCGTTTGCAAAACTATGTGAGAACTATGTGAGACATTTTTATTTTTATTCGGCTTGTAATATAACTATGCTATTTTATTCGGTCCAAACTATGTTATTTGATTCAAACTATGAAAATTCAAGCAAAATAGGGCGGTCAGGCGGCCACGCCGGCACATATGGATTGGCGCGTTGGGCGTGCTGCCGACCCATATCTAAAACAGGGCGGACGTCGGGCGGGCGGCCGACCCAAACGGATAAAAAGTGGATGAAATCGTCGTCCATTTGGGTTGCCCCATTGGAGTTGCTCTAAGGAGGCGAAACATTCTCCATCCCGAGCTTCCCACGAGACATGTTTTGGATAGGAGAGAGTTTGGTCATGAGAGGCATGTTTTGGATAGGACTAGGCTAAGTAGTAAGACATCGTCCAATTGTGTGAGTGAACAGAGATGTTATTGGTGCTTTCATTGCAAGCATTGCATGTCGTTAGTACGAAGCTATACTCCGGAATAAAGCACTTTACTTTAGCGTGATCGGTACTTAAGACTGGAGAGCAAAAGGACTTTTCCACATTTTGTCAACTACACTTGTTTCATACCTTAGCCCTTTCTATAGATGTCATGGATCCTCTCATAGCAACAATTATAGGACTTCAGTTATCGGGCTGAATTAAGCACTCTTCTTCGACCTATCTTGGAGTTTAAGTGTATAATTTTGAGGGGCCGCTGCTTCCTCACCTGGTTGGCGCGGATTTGGATCCATTCTATGCAACCTAACAGTGTCTTTCCACAAGTCTAAGACCCATTCCTCAAAAATAAGCAAAATCTACCCAAGATGTTGAAACTTTCTCCAACGATCCTAAGTTTCCCCATTCAAGACATGATTTGAAATAGGAGAGGCCTCACTGACTTGGCTAAGCATAAACACATTGCCCATTTTGTTGGTGAACATGGGTTGGATTTTGTTGCCATCACCAAAGGGGGTAGACATGGTTTTCTAGTGCATGTCCTTGACCACATTTCAGGGGGGGACTTCACCCGCCACTGTCTACATCCATGAGGGATGTCTGGTGGGATCTTGCCTTGAGTTCTGACTTCGAAGATGTATTTGTATCCCTTTAGGTTGGAGAGTTTCATATGAAATTACATCGTCGAAACATGACTGATGAAGTTGTGTGGAGTAAGATGGCAGTATGGAGCTGCCCAAGAGAAGTATAAACCCGCTTTTTTTCATGAACTTGTTAATCTTGCAAAGGATAACCCATACCCCATGATCATTGTGTTGATTTCAATGTCCTACGATACCGGCAAGAGAAAAAACAACAATTGATTTGACATACTTTGGACTTTCTTGTTCAATGTTGTTATTGATAGTTTGGACCGCCAGAAGTTAAATTGTCTTGTCATCCATTTACTTGGGCCATAAACCGTGTGATGTCAACATATGAGAAACTTGAATGCCTGCTCATGGACATCGAATGGGAAGAAAAAATCCTTATGGCAACCATGCGTGCCCTCGAGAGTACTGAGATATTGTCGGACCACACCACAATAATTATCAACTCAAATTCTGCAACTGACTTGCCTATACAGCGCCCATTCGAGTTTGGACTAGGATTGGTACAACGTGATGGCTTTGCAAAAGTTGTCAAGAACATCTGAGAAAGGCATGTTCTTGGTGAAACTCCCATCCAAAGATGGAACTCTAAGATTCGCTCTATGCGACAATTCCTAACTGGATGGGCGAAACAGACCAGCGGGATTAAAAAAACACCTTTCCACAATCACTGGTGACTTAAAAATATACCTAAGAAATGCATCGTTTCCTATAACGAGATTGAGCTTAAGAGCCAGTCCAAAGAGTAGCTAGTGTGTATATTATGAGACCAAGAAGTTAAATGCTAGCATAGATCCAAGGCTCGGTTCATTCTTGAAGGGGACACTAGTGCAGAAACCCTTATAGGTGTAGGTAATTAGTGGTGCGTCGGTAAAAAGAAACGCCACATGTATTTTGTGAAAATACCAATGGCATGTGGGTTGCGATGCTTCTGATAGCAATTCACTAGAGGTGAGCGCTATAGAATGCACACCACTATTAAGACGGAGCCAACATCTGTACTAGGCAAATCTTACTATTGGTGCTCGAACATAGGGCTCACCACTAGTACTTACTATACTAGTGGTGTGAGATTTCAATCCGCATGCCACAAGTAACATGAGCCGGGCCCGCGGCCTGGCCCTACTTCCTAGTGGAATTGAGTCCAAAATGGGCACCACTAGTATGTGGGGTTGTAGTGGTAGAGACCTAGGGTCCCACCTGCCGCGTGAGCTTCTGCGTCACGTTTATTAGTGGCCCAAAGGAATTACTAGTGGTGCGTGTGACATTGGCCACACAAATAGGCCTTCTTACCACAACAAGAGAAAATGAAAAAGTAGAGTACAAGCATTGAAAACAAGTTGAATGTGCAATTTTTTGAAAGTAAACTGAGAGCCCCTCTCAACTTGCATGATTGAAGCACAAATGATTTATTGCATGAAATTGTTTTACCTTTTCTAATTAATTAATAGATCAATGGTGTGGAAGCCTTAATAATTATATTGATGAAAATGTTTTGAGTGTTCATCATGACTCTATATCTGTTATAGCTCTTGATTTGATGCATTGAACTCATCCATTACAACTATCTACATTTCATGAACCAGATGTCCTTGTTCTTAGAAGATGCGATATTTTCTCAGGGATGACCAAAGCTCTAAGCTTGGGGCGAGTCGATGAATCCAATTTTGCATCATAATTTACTTCTTGTTTTGCATGTAGGCATAGGATTTTAGGGATTTTATCGCATTAGTGCACCCTTTTTGTTGATTCTTCTAGGATCATAATGAAGTAGGTAATCTAAGGCATTAAAGAAAAAACATCAATTATGGTAAAAATCACACTAATTGGCATGACAATAACCTATGATATGACGCAACAACCAAATGGGAGAAATTGCAGTTGGAAATGTGCTTCCAGAAGCGAAAACAACGTCTTGTATGAGTGCGAGCGCTCATACCAAGTAGCACATTCTCCCCCAGGTCAACTACTTCATCCTTGTGCCTTCGAATCATTGAGAAGAGACACGAAGAGACGAGAACATGCACCTGATCAAGAACCCTATCCTTAGGAAGGGATCCGGAGGGGGAATTGATAGAAGGGCTCCCTCATGCCATCAACCAATCAAGGAGAATCCGGCATTAACCATCGTCACGATCATCACTCCAACATTCGGGCTAGTTCTTTTGGTGACTTTTTTGGTCTTCTAGAATAAGCTTCGTCCTACCCAGCTTATCTAGAAGCACAACCAAACATATTTATTTAGAAGCCTATTAGTCAAGTCTTAATTAGTAAGCTTCTAAAAAATGAATTTGGTTGAGCTTCTAAAATAAGCTAGGTAGAGGGCAGCTTATTCCAGCTTATTCTAGAAGCCAGTAAAAGAACTGGCCCTTCATCTCTTTGTAATACTCAAACCCTAGGTGGATTCCAACGTGTATTACATTGATCATGCATCCATGATTATCCCTGTGATGCTTGTTGTCTCTATGTCTGAGTAAACATCCCTAATTCTTGGGGATACGGAGGAACCCTTTTATATTTAGGTGCCGATAGGATATAATATGTTCTTTTGCATGTTTATGGTAATGTTCTTCACAATGTTGTGTGAAGTCGACAACTCAATTTATTGTCTTTCAGATGTTAAGTATATTATTGTCGTTGTGATGGTGGCTTGCAGAAGTACTGAGCTGACAATAACTACTTCCATCCTTCCCTGTTAATTGACATGGGAATAATAGAGACCGCCCATTAGTTGCGTACACACACATGTACCAATCTGAGGTTTTGATACAAAGATTGAACATAAGAGATGAACTAGGGTTTGAGTTGATATGGTGCAGTTGAAGATGTTGATGAAGATTGGCCTCCCAAAGATGAGAGGCGGTGGTTTACCCTATGGTGGATGTCAGCGGTTCGAGTCCGCTTATCTCCAGCCCGTGAACTTAGCGGATACTTTGTGTGGACCTAGATGTGGGGAGGAATGGTGGTGACATGTGTGATACGTATCTACGCATGTATGCATGTAGGTTGTGCCAGGCTCTACCCACTTATGGAAACAATGTGAGATGACTTAGCGATCTGAACCTAGAATTATGTATTCGCATAATTATGTTAGATACATCGTAGTTTTGAAGCCACACTCCCGAATTATGTATTCACATAATTATGTTAGATACATAGTAGTTTTGAATCCACACTCCCTCAGAATGCCTTAGCCCATATTGTTGATTTCAATGTTTCCACTACTCTCTTGTTCTTTTACCTTATTATTGAAATTTCAGTTTTAGTCACCAAACACTTGCAATATTTCAACCTTCGCGCTTGCTTTTGCGCTGGACCTCAATTAACTTACAGATACATTGTAGTAATCATGTACAAGAGCCAAAGACCACTTCTTGTGCTCCCTGTGGGATTGATATCCTTACTTCAAAAAATACACTACAAAACTCTGTACACTTGCCAAAAATCACCTACCTATCCTATTGAGTAAGGTCATTCAAAGTAAATTTTCATTTGTGCAGGTAACGAAGTTACCAAAAAATAAAAATTTCAAATTTTTAGTGACTTGGAATCTATGTTTTCCATCAACTTATGATGGTGAAAACAACTATAGTAATAACACAAATGGGCACCATCATAAGGGGCAATGGAAAATAAAGTTCCAATTCACTAAGGATTGAACGCCAAAAACAAAAGAAACATAGCATATCTTTTACTTTTACATTGAGTCAATTTCCTTGAGCCAGCTTGTTCTCTAAAAGTAAACATAGCATGTTGGATAAAGATCCTTGAGAATATGAATTTTTAAGATTGTGATCATGTTTATATCTTATTATTGACATTATCCTTGAAATGAGTAAGTAAGAAGCTATGCATTTGCTAAACATCATTCTTCCTTTGTGTCCGGCTGAACTGAGTTATTCTAAAAACGTGCTTATGAGAGCTAATTAATTGTTAAGACTAAGAGATAGCCGAGCATGTGGTGTTTGCTAAACAAAAGCGCGAACATAGACTTTTCTAGATGAATGAGGATAATGCAATTGTTAAGTAACTGAAAACATGGTCTGGAATGATCAATTAATTTTTAGTTCTTGAAATTTTGCATGTAAAGGTGTCATAACGGCCTCACATGAAGTTTTACAAGGGAGGGTTGTTGTTCAAAATGTTTGGTCATAAATAGTAATGGTGATGTTGTCGTTTATGTATTCTTTATTATTGACACCTCACTACACATAAACTCGTGGCCATGTTTACTAAGCTCGACATTCACTTGGAGACAAGCGGTGTCTATGCTTCGGGGGAGCTAGTACGTCCATTTTGCATCACTATTTCTTAGTATAGATTACTCATTATTAAGGATATTTTGCAGATTATCGCATCTGCCTTTTTGTAAGTGCATCTAGTGCCCCTTAGTGATTTTGGTGTATTGAAGACTTATAGGTTAAGGGAATAATATGTTTGTGAGTGTACACAGGCTCTATAAGTCGATGAGGAGTTTGATATTTACAGTGAAAGTTGACCCCTAATAATGAATGTCTTCAGCTGAAGACTTTGGTTCTCCTAAAGACTTTGAAAGTGAAGAAATTGGTGTGACCTTGAAGACTTGGATATTCATGTGAGGATTATGAAGCGTGAAGACTTTTATTTTCGTAGTTTCATTTTCTCTTTCTTGATTCATAGGAAACACCGTACTGTTAAAGGGGTTCGAGGTAATATAAGGAAACTGATTTCGAAGTGATGCTCATCTCAAAATCCTACACCTACCCAATCCTTTCGAGTGAAGCCATTGGAAATATCGTATCAGTTCAGTCAATTTCTTCAGTGACAGAGACGAAGATCTTTTGGTCTCTGGGGAATTTTTTCTGACTGAGGAGTTAGGAATTCACCAGTGAGGATTGCCTACACAGTGAGGAACATGATTGCCCTGAGGAATTCGAACCTCAAATCTGACCGTTCTTGTGCTACGCGCTAGCTGTCCAAAATATCTTACCACGTAACAGTCATATCATTAAAGAGCATTTATGTCTTATCATGTCGGACTGCTTCCTAGGTTATAAATAGCTGCCCCTTACAACCACTAGCTGGTTGGCTGCTCCGAGAGAAACTAACACTTGTCAATTGAGAGCATCCCATCCTCCGAGGACTTTGAGTGAAAATCATCAAGTGAGGAAACCCAAAACCCAAACACAAACACAAACACCTACAAACCCAAAGTGATTGAGCATCACTGAAGAGATTGTTCCTGTGTGGAACCGATTCTTGTTACCTTTGAGGACTGTATATCCTCTAGACGGTTAGGCGTCATGGTCTGAGTGTCCAAGAGGAATTGTGGATCGCCGAGAGACCAAGTCTGTGAAGGTTTGGAAGTCACCTGTGAAGACTTACCACGAGTGTTGGGTGAGGTCTGTGTGATCTTAGCTCAAGGAGAATACAATGAGGACTATGTGTTCAAGACTATGTGTCCTCGAGTTTAAATACTCAGCCGCTCCAACCAGACGTACAACTGTCACAGCAGTTGGAACTGGTCTACCAAATCACTGTCTTCACCAAGCCTACTGGTTCTATTTCCTCAACCCTTTAATTTCCTCATTCATGTGTTGATGAACCTGATCATTACTGTTTGAAGACTTTGACTTATTACTTTCTCTATTTACTCAATCCAATTTCTTTAGTCACATTCTCTTCAACCTGCTTATCCTGTGTTTACACTTTCTGTACTCTGTGTTTGTTCTCATTTCATCATGATAACTCTGTTATTGCTCTGTTATGCTTATACCTGAGTACTTATTCCACTGCTAGTTGTTCGTGACTTAGGAATTTCCTCACCCTGAAATTCCTTAGTGACGAATTTGTAAAAATTGCCTATTCACACCCCCTCTAGTCGACTTAACGCACTTTCAATTGGTATCAGAGCAAGGTACTCCCTTGTTCTGTGTGATTTTGGTTTAACCGCCTGGAGTTTTAGTTATGTCGACTGCAGGAATGAAGAAAGTGACATGCCCCATCTTTGACGGTCATGAGTATCCCAAGTGGAAGGCCATGATGAAGAAGCGACTCATGGCGATGAACAACAAACTGTGGACCGTCACTGAAATTGGTCTTATTGATCTATGCAAGATGGCGGAGGCTGATGATACCACAAGTATCATTGACGATAATGTAGGGCTGAAGGAATTGTATGTGGCAGGCATTTACAAAAGCCTCAAAGGGCACTAGACTCTTTGTGATGTGCTCAAAAAGCAGATCTTAAACAGGAACCCTAGGAAAGAGGGTATTGCCTTTGAGAGGAAACTCAATGTTGACGGGACCTACTGGAAACCTGAGCAGTATCCCAAAACCTCATGGGTTGCTGCGAAAGGACCTCCTATAGATCCATGCACTCTATTTGGCTTTACTTGTGATTCTTCATATTCCTCTGATGAGTCTTTTGACTCCAACTATAAACTGTTCAAGAATCATAATGGTGAAGTATTTGCTTGATATGTTGGAACTAACTGCAGGAATGGTCCCCGTATGAAGAACATCTAGGTTCCCAAAAGGTTCCTTGAAAATCTTTAGGTGAATGTCATCATGACACCACCTATGAAGAAAAGGAACCCCATATCAAATTCTTCATATGGACCAAATTCTTCATCTGGATCAAATTCCTCACGTGGATCAAAATCCTCACATGAACATCATCGTGCTAACACTTCTGTTTCGCAGGGAAAGCCTAAAGGCTATGAATATGTGCATTATTCTTCAAACCATTATGTTCATAAGTCCTCGAAGAATTTCTCTGCTTATTCAAATGCTTATCCTAACCACTCTTCTCTGAAACGAAATGCACTGGCTTCAATGCCATCTTATTCTTATGGAGCTTGCAGAATGATGAACTCTTTGCCACCCCTCCAGATGTGGGTGGTGAAGAAAAAGAACTAATCTCTTTTGTAGGGTCAGGTCTCCAGACAAACTTAATCGTCTGAAGAATTTGCTAGAGACCTGAATGTTCTTTAATGGATGCAAGCTAATCATGAAGAAATGAATCACTCATTTCTCTCGTCCTCATATTGCTATATCTGTTACTGTTGATGAAACCGATATCATATTCTTCACTGATGAAGTATATGGGTTCGTAAGTTGCACTAATTCATCTGCAGGATGAAAAACCTGAATCTACTGAGTGGGTCCTCGACAGTGGATGTACAAATCACATGACCGATGACAGGAACTTGTTGATGGACACTGATTTTTCACCATCTCATCTGAAGCATATCACCTATGCTGACAAAGGCAAAAGCAAGGTATTGGTTCTAGGTAAGGTTGTGATCTCAAAGGATAGACACATGGACAAAGTCATGCTTGTCGAGTCCTTAGGATTCAACCTCATGTCTATCTCAATGCTTTGTGATCTTGATATGGTTGTTGTCTTTGGCAAATATCGTTGCACTGTGCTAACGGAATCTGACAATTCCAAAGTCTTTGAAGGCATTAGGAAAGGAGACTTGTATATTCTTGATTTATCTACAGGACCACAGCCTGCCACATGTCTACTTGCAAAAGCCTCAGAATGCTGGCTATGGCATCGACGACTTGGTAATGCTGGGATGAGGAACTTGCATACACTCAGGAATAAGAAGCATGTCATTGGCATCGAGGGTGTCAAATTCCTCAAAGATCATCTTTGTGGGGCTTGTGGGGCTAGAAAGATCACCAGAGCCAAGCATCTCTTGAAGACTATCCTGACCACTTCTCGTCCCTTTGAATTACTTCATATGGATCTCTTTGGCCCTACTCATTATGCCACGTTCTCTAGTTCTGCATCATTATATGGCTTTGTTATAGTTGATGATTATCCTTGTTATACATGGGTGCATATCATCACTTACAAAAATGAAGTGCGGGAAGTCTTCAGACGATTTTCCTCAAGAGCTTCTACTAACTTCGGTGTGAAGATCAAGCATATCAGGAGTGATAATGGAACTGAGTTCAAGAACACTTGCCTCGATGCATATCTTGATATACTTGGTATTACTCACGAGTTATCTGCTCCCTATACTCCTCAGAAGAATGGTGTCATGGAGCGCAAGAACATAACTCTTGTTGAGATGGCTTGCACCATGCTTGATGAATACAAGACACCACAACGCTTTGGCCTGAAGCTATTGATATTGCATGCCACATCATCAACAGAGTATATCTTCACAAATTCTTCAAAAAGACCTCATACGAACTCCTCACTGACAAGAAACCCAATGTAAGTTATTTCAAAGTCTTCAGTGCTAAATGCTGGATTAGAGATCCTCACCATCACTCTAAATTTGTACCGAAAGCACATGAGGGTTTTATGCTTGGTTACGGAAAGGACTCGCACACCTACAGAGTCTTCAACATCAATCATCACAAGATTGTTGGAACAGTAGATGTGTGGTTTGATGAAACTAATGGCTCGCAAAGAGAGCACCTAGCTCCTTGCTAGATGAAATGTTACCTGAGGAATCCATCAAGTTCAAAGCTACTGAGGATATCATCCCTACCGAAGAATCTGCTGAATACCGGATCGTGAAGAAAATCACACTGGTGCTGCTGAAGAAAATGGTCTTGAAGAAATTGTTGGGCCTAAGCAAAGTCATCAACCTCCACATCCTCGCATTGCAAACGAAGTGCAGATCGAGAAAATCATCAGTGACATCAACGCACTAGGTCCTCTCATGCGCTCAAAAGCTTCACACTTGTCTAACTTTTGTGGGCATTTTGTGTTTGTCTCTATCACAGAGCCCACTAAGGTTGATGAAGCATTCATGGAATCTGAGTGTATTCAAACCATGCAAGATGAATTGCATCAATTCGAGCTCAACAACGTGTGGGAGCTTGTCAAGCGACCAGACCCACGCAAGCACAACATCATCGGTACAGAATGGATCTACCGCAACAAACAAGATGAAAATGGTCTTGTGGTGAGGAATAATGCTCGACTTGTAGCTCAAGGCTACACACAGGTTGAAGTAATTGATTTCGATGAAACTTTTGCACCTATTGCTAGACTTGAAGCTATTCGCATATTGCTTGCTTACGCTAACCATCATAATACCATCTTACATCAAATGGATGTGAAAAGTGCATTCCTCAATGGTAAGCTTGAGGAAGAAGTATATGTTTCTCAACCACCAGGTTTTGAGGATCCAAAATTTCCAAATCACATCTACAGACTTAACAAGGCTCTCTATAGCCTCAAGCAAGCACCTCGGGCGTGGTATGACACACTGAAGGAATTCCTCATGAAGAAAGGCTTCAAACCTGGTTCACTTGACCCAACTCTTTTCACCAAAGCATATGATGATGAATTATTCGTGTGCCAAATATATGTTGATGATATTATCTTTGGCTATACTAACCAACGTTACAGTGACGAATTTGCCTATATGATGAGTGAGGAATATCAAATGTCTATGATGGGAGAGTTGAAATTCTTCTTAGGTCTTTAAATTCTTAAATAACACAATGGCATATTCATATCCCAGGAGAAATACCTCAAGGATGTGTTGAGGAAATTCGGCATGCAAGATTGCAAAGGCGTCAAAATCCCTATGCCCAAAAATGGCCATCTATGCACTGATGAAAATGGTAAATACTTCGATCAAAAGGTATACCACTCCATAATTGGCTCTTTATTGTACCTATGTGCATTTAGGCCAGATATTATGCTTAGTGTTTGCATGTGTGCCCGATTTCAAGCTACACCGAAGGAATCACACCATAAGGCTGTGAAGCATATTCTTCGATATCTAGATCACACTCCAACACTTGGATTATGGTATCCCAAGGGCTCTTCCTTTGATCTCATTGGATATTCTGACTCTGACTATGCTGGTGATCGGGTGGACCGCAAGTCAACATCAGGCACATGTCATTTCCTCGGAAGATCATTGGTATGTTGGTCCTCGAAGAAGCAGAACTGCGTATCACTCTCTACTGCTGAAGCTGAGTACATTGCTTCTGGATCCTGCTATGCTCAATTGCTATGGATGAAGCAAACCCTCAAAGACTATGGCATCAATGTGAAGAATGTGCCACTCTAGTGTGACAATGAGAGTGCTATCAAGATTGCTCACAACCCATTTCAGCACTCAAAGACAAAGCACATCCAGATTCGTCATCATTTTCTTCGTGACGATGTGTTGAAGGGCGACATCTCCATCGGCCACGCAAATACTGAAGACCAGCTGGCCGATATCTTCACAAAGCCCTTGGATGAGAAGAGATTTAGCAAGTTGAGGTGTGAGCTAAATATCTTATAATCTTCGAATGTTCTTTGAAAAGGACACACATCCTAACACTTATGCAAACTTGATGACTTAGATATGCAACACATGAAGTGATGTTTTTCTTCAATCAATGAAGACTAACCCTCTAAGTGTGAAGAAATTAATGAAAAATTTGATTCTCATAACCCTACGACAATTGTACGCGGTGTCTGAAATCATCATTCTTATACAGTGGGTTACGCCACCAAACAAAGTTGAAAATCTTCAATTTGAGTTTTTTTTTGAAATTCCTCACTTGTTCAATTTCTTCAACTTTGCATTGTCTTCACTCTTTCCGTCGTTGTTCTTCTTTGACTATATTTATACTTGAGTTTTTATGTCCTCTACAACATTCACTTATTGCTAATTCTTCAAGTTGCTTTTTTCTGCTAAGTGATATCGGACCCTTTCCCCCTCTATGCTAAACTCAACCCAGTCTGTTCACAAATTCTTCATGTGCATTCTATTTGAAACCCGTTCAAAATCTTCACTATGTCCTTGTCAGCTGAAGAATTTGCGAATGAAACATTAAAATATTCTTATCTAAATTTTCGGCTTTTGCCGCTCAAACCGTTCCACATCCCACAATAAGATTTATCTATTCACCCACGATCTCACACGATCTCCACCACACTGTACGTGGGTGACACATGTCGCTAGGATGAGAAGGGTCAGGGGAAAGTTTGTCCATTTCCTCGGGCGAGCGGTTTTTCACCTCGGCTATAAATACCCCTCACCCTTCTCAGACTGCATTTACCCTGCTCGATCTCACTCCCCTCTCTTGAGCTCTCAAGCCCTAGCGCGGCCGCTACCTTCATCATCGCCGGTGAGGAAGAGCTTCACTGCCTCGACCTCGTCATCGCCGTACTCGCGCTGGCCACAGATATCTTCACTCCGCTGCTGTCGTAGTTGTCTTTCTCTGCCAAGTTAGGGCGTGGAAGATCTGGACTAACGAACTTCCAATCTAATACTCCCAGTTCATCATGTTCTTCGTCAAGGGTAATTAAAAGTTACTTTTACTGCCTTTGTTGATTCTGATGATTTCCATAAAATCTTCAAAAGGTGTTTATTCTTCAACTTCCACTCTCTAAACACCTCACACAATATCTGTTCTTGATCTGTTTCTCTAAGTGACATTTTCCCTCAAGATTCCTCAATTGTGTGAATTTCAAAATCCATACGACTTTGGAACCTAAGTCAAAGAACGCTTAGTGAAATTCTTCATGACATATCTAGTCAATTTCCTCAAACTTGTTCCATTTTGCAAAAACTTCTGAGAACGCATATGACTTCTCCAAATTCTTCGCACCTATACTCTATTCCCAGGTACACATGTCTGCTGCTGAATCACTAGGTTCTCATCAAATTAACTCATTTGCAGTGTTCCTCAAAGAAAAGTGCATACTTCTTCAGAGAACTCAATAATTCAAAATTCTTAGCTGAAGAAAATGGCAGATGGCAAGAAACCTCAGAAGGGAGGGAGGAAACTGGAAGTCAACACTGCTTTTGAAATCCCTGATGACATATATGCAGGGTATTGCACAACAGATGAGGGAACTCATGGAAAGGAAACGAAGAATGAGCGCAAGGTGCGCATTCAGAATATTGAACGAAGATGGGCACGGCAATGGAGGGAATACAGATATGTTACTCCAAAGTACATGAAGAAATTCGCTCTAAACCCTCATGGCCCAAGACCTCCGTTGGCACCTGGCAAAATTGTTGATCCCACTAGCATCAAGCGCGGTGAGGACTATGTTGATGAATGGGCCAAGCGGCAAGCCAAGTTGGCCAAACAGGCCAAAAAAGCAGTGAGGAAATTCAACAAAGACTCGGCTGCTGCCGCTGGTGAGGTCTCTACTGGCAAGAAGGCTATGCCGAAGAAGCCTACTCGGAAACCACATTCCTCATCTATGCCCTCACGGCCAAGCTCATATGTGCCCTCACGGCCTATTCCTCAAGCTGCTCCAATTCCTTAGGTTGCAAAACCCTCAGCTCCTCCAACAAAGTCCTCGGCACCTGTGCATCATATTAAAACAAACTAAATATATAAAATGCTTAGAATTTTGTGTAGATTATTAATATGCCACTTTCATCCCATGTTAAAATGTTTAAAATGATGTTTGTTTAATTTTGCTCAAATGCCATGCTAAAATGCTTTATTTCATAACTAGATAACCGTGGCTTCGAATTCAATAAACTTTATATGTAAATGGGGTAGAAAAATGCATAGATTAACATGTTGCACTTTATTTTCCTGGTTAAAAACAATAAAATATGATTTTAGGCAGAACAGTACCAAATCTAAAATATGGACATGAGGATTTTCCGGAATTGTTGTTTGTTGTTCCAGCCTCATTTAAACTTGCCTAAATAGTTAGTTTACTCATGCTTCACCTCTTTCCATGTTTAATAACATTTAATATTGTTGGGTACATAACCAAGAGTGAACTAAATTAATGAATGTGGTGTTTCGTCAATATGCAACTCGTTGCATTTTGAGCTCCACTTAATTTGTGGTATTGTTTGTGCACTTTGCCATACCATGCATATTTAAACCGGACATGCATCATACTTGTTTGTGCATCATGCCATGTGTATGTGGTGGTTGTTTACTATGTTGTTTGTTTCTTTCCGGGTTGCTTCTCTCGTTAGCTTCGGTTTCGTTCTGGAGTTGTGAGGATTCGTTCGACTACGTCCGTTTGTCTTCTTCATGGACTTGTTCTTCTTCCTTGCAGGATCTCAGGCAAGATGACCATACCTTCGATATCACTTCTATCTTTGCTTTGCTAGTTGCTCGCTCTATCGCTATGTTAGCGCTATCGATCACTTGTTTACCATGCCTCCCATATTGCCATGTCAAGCCTCTAACCATCCTTTCCTAGCAAACCGTTGTTTGGCTATGTCACCGCGTTTGCTCAGCCCCTCTTATAGCGTTGCTAGTTGCAGGTGAAGATGAAGTTTGTTCCTGGTGGGAACATGGATATTTTGGGATATCACAATATCTCTTGTTTAATTAATGAACCTATATACTTGGTAAAGGGTGGAAGGCTCGGACCTATGCCTGTTGATTTGTTCCACTCTTGCCGCCCTAGTTTCCATCATACCGGTATTATGTTCCTTGATTTTGCGTTCCTTATGCGGTTGGGTGATTTATGGGACCCCCTTGACAGTTCTCTTTGAATAAAACTCCTCCAGCAAGGCCCAAACTTGGTTTTACCATTTGCCACCTAAGTCTTTTTCCCTTGGGTTTTCGCGAGCCCGAGGGTCATCTTTATTTACCCCTCGGGCTAGTGTTCCTTCGAATGCTGGTCCAACCTGAGCGATGTCCGACGCCCCTTGGGCAACTAGGGTCTATGCCAACCCGACGTCTGGCTCATCCGGTGTGCCCTGAGAACAAGATATGTGCAGCTCCTATCGGGATTTGTCGGCACTTCGGGCGGCTTTGCTGGTCTTGTTTTACCATTGTCGAAATGTCTTGTAAACCGGGATTCCGAGACTGATCGGGTCTTCCCGGAGAAGGTATATCCTTCGTTGACCGTGAGAGCTTGTGATTGGCTAAGTTGGGACACCCCTGCAGGGTATTATCTTTCGAAAGCCGTGCCCGCGGTTATGAGGCAGATGGGAATTTGTTAATGTCCGGTTGTAGATAACTTGACACTTGACTTCATTAAAATGCATCAACCGTGTGTGTAGCCGTGATGGACTCTTCTCGGCGGAGTCCGGGAAGTGAACACGGTTTGGGTTATGTATGTACGTAAGTAGTTTCAGGATCACTTCTTGATCGCTTCTAGCTTCTCGACCGATGCGTTGCTTCTCTTCTCGCTCTCACTTGCGTATGTTAGCCACCATATATGCTTAGCGCTTGCTGCAGCTCCACCATATTACCCCTTTTCCTACCCATGAGCTTAAATAGTCTTGATCTCGCGGGTGTGAGATTGCTGAGTCCCCGTGGCTCACAGATTCTACCAAAACAGATGCAGGTACCGAGGATACCAGCGCAAGTGGCGCAATCGAGCTCAAGTGGGAGTTTGATGAGGACCTTGGTCGTTAATATGTTTCGTTTCCAGATGATCAGTAGCGGAGCCCAGTCGGGATGATCGGGGATCTAGCATTTGGGGTTATCTTCTTTTCATTTGGATTTGACCGTAGTCGGTCTATGAGTGTATTTTGGATGATGTATGAATCTATTTATGTATTGTGTGAAGTGCCGATTGTAAGCCAACCCTCTTTATCCCATTCTTGTTCATTACATGGGATTGTGTGAAGATGACCCTTCTTGCGACAAAACCACCATGCGGTTATGCCTCTAAGTCGTGCTTCGACACATGGGAGATATAGCCGCATCATGGGCGCAAGTTGGTAATCAGAGCCATCTCCGACTTAGGAGCCCCTTGCTTGATTGATTGCTGGCGTTGTTGAGTCTAGAAAAAAAATGTTTTGAGTCTTAGGATTATATATATCGGAGAGTAGGATTCTTTTTACTCCTCAGTCCCTTTGTCGCTCTGGTGAGATCTCCTGACGTAGATGTTTTGACTTTCCTATCCTCAAATTTCACTAATTTTTTTAGGATCACGCGGGTATCTTGGAATCGTTCCGATGGTTTTGTGACGAGAACATTGTTCTTGGTGCCTCCTGACATTTAGGGGTTGTGGCAGTGTCCCGGGGAGTTGAGCTCCGAGGTGTTGTCGTCACATTTTTATCGTTGCAGTTCTAGAATACCTGAGTTTTGCCGACATCGAAAATCTCTTTTATGCAGTTGTTGGTGAGATAACCTCGTAGCCACCCAGTACTGGGGCGGGAGTTCGGGAGTATTGCCATAGCTTGTATAACGGATGCTTTTCGAAGGTTGAGGTACACGATTTCTGAAGGTTTCTTGGTTATGTGTTGACGGATGGATACAACTTGGATGTAGGGATTGTTAGTTTTGGGTGAGATATATATTGCTTCCCCTATATCCCCAACACCAGATTGCATAACCAGAAAGTTTCGGGAGTTTTATAGGTGGGGATTCAGGTAGCTCTAGTTTTTTTTCTCCGACAGATGCATGATATGAGATTGGGGTTCGACGTCTAGTGGTCCGCCTATCCACGGTCGTTTTTACAGCGATCTCGTTGTGTCTTAAAGAGCCCTTGGCTATGCTGGTTCGGGGACCCTTCCTATGTCATGTGCACTGCCTTGTACATGATGGTGTTGTACGATCGAGCCCGCGTGGGCCCCACCACAAAAACTTCGGACTGAATCTCTATCATATGTTTGTTCCGGCTTATTCTGCAAGCCAAATCCTTTGTTTTTGTTTTGGTTTGTGGTATTCGAGTTGCTTCAATGTCAAGTGTTGATTCCATACCTTTTCTAAACGGTGTTCTCATATTGCTATGTGAATACTAATCCTTCTTGATCATCAAGATTGTCATGTCAATTCTTTCTGACCGGTGTGCTTCTTTTCAAGTGGATACGATCATTTCAACATCCGCAAGTACAATTCTAAGTTTTCTCAACGGTGTTTGTTCATCTTTCCCAAGTTGCCTTTGTTTTCCCGCGCTCCCACCCTTTTTCTTCAAGGACTCAGATTTCCTAATCTGGTATCCATTTTATTGATGGAAAGTCTCTCCATTCTTTTGCATCAATGTTCTTATCCGGTGATCCTCAGGAAGATACTAACGGAGCTTCAAGTTTATCATTCTTCATTCTTTTCTTCTCCGGTGGATTCAATTCAAGCTTTGTCGATCATATCTTTCCTTGTTTCAAATGTTTTCTCATGTCGGTGCACCTCTTAATCATCCACCTGTCGCTATTTAATTGTTCTGGAGTGCTGAAGATATCTCAGAAGGCTTGTCTTTTCATTAAAGACCCGTTCAAGCTCTTTCGAGGTTGTTACCTCATTCAAGCCATTTAAATCAACCGGTGCATTATCTCTTCCTAAGCAATCGTTCAACGGTGTTTCTTTTGAGTGGGCCCTAACCCACAGGTCCTTTCCAGGATCTTACCTGACTCCTCTAATTTTCCCGAAACTATTCCCAAATTCTTTTCAAACTTTGATGTAAGAATGAATTTTTCATCAGTCATGTGCCTTCTCCAAGATTGCATTCAGATTCTTTTCCTCGTTGGCTCAATCTTTCTATTCTTCATTATTCTGGAGCGTCTCAACAATTAATGGTGGTGTTTCTCATCGTCATTCTCTGCATTTGAAGACTAAAGAAGATTTTCTCTTAAATCTTGCTCCGTTCTCTCGAAGATGCGTAGTTCAAGCTTGATGCTGTCCTCTCATAATTGTTTTCAATTGTGAAAATTCCTTTTCATCCATCCGGAGCATTTCAGGAGTCTTTTCAGTTTGATTCTCCGGATCCCATCATCTCAGAATTATTAATTCAAGCTTTTAGCTCTCGTTCTCCAAATCATACCGGTGCATCATTCAAGTATTATCTAATCAGCCCGGGATCTCTGCATTCACTTGTATCTAAATTCTCTCAAGTATCTTCGTTAATTTTCTAATTCTTCCCGGTGTTTCTTTATCTTTTCTTCGTTCATTTTCAATTCTTACGGTGGTTCGTTCAAGATTTCACTTCCTTCGTTATCATATAGATTCATTCGTTCTTTCCAATCCTACCGGTGGTTCGTTGAAGACCTTCCCAAGTTTGCGCCATATCTATCTTAATCCTTTCTACGAGAATAAGTAGCATGTCTATCCATTGATTGTCATCAATTTAAATTGGTGAAGGATATGCATAACATAATTCCTATTCTTGTTTCATCCAAGTGATTAATTTCTTCTTCCAGAGTTCCAAGTTTTCCGCATTATTTCATCACGAAGCTCCATCTAAATCATTGCAAGGCTTCACCTTGTGTTGTCAACTTCTCTTTTCTTTCTATCATCCTTTTATTACCGGAGTTCTTCATGGAGTTTCTTCATGGTGGTTCATCAAGGATTTAATTCATTCTCGAAGTGTTCTCAAGATTCTTGTTGGAAGAGCTCAAATATTCTCCTTCCTGCATTCCAAAGTGCAATTCGTTCTACCTTATCATTTGAGGTGGTGTCATGTCATTCTTGACAATTTGAGTTCGCATTTCATGATTCACATGTTGTCAAGAATGAGATATTTTAAATCCACCAATCTCTTCAATGGATTTATCTCATGTCATGCTTCACCTAAAGCCTTCCCTAAGGAATGTTGCTATTATGGTGCTTATCAATGATCCAAGTTTTCTCCTATCCTTTTGGTGAAAGAAGTTTTTCATCGCCTTGGTGCTCTCACTCAAACCAATGGCTTCCTTTAGTGGTTGTTTGTCACCTCATAATTTTGAGTTGTCTTCCATAAGCCCACATCAAGCTTATCCTTTCATTGTTGATAATCCAACAACTCCATTCTAGCATTTGTTGTAAGCGTGCTCTCTCAAGATCTTGTTTCTCTCCGTTCATTTCATTCCATCCTTTCTTTCTTCCGGAGGTATTGCGATGTTGTTCTCTTCACTCATCATCTCGAATTGTGAGGACTGTGTTCTCTTCGTGCTTATCCATGTAATCGGAGTGTCGTACCCTCTTTTCAAGTTCTTCCCATTTTGTCAAGTTTTACCTCCCTTCTCAATCGGAGTGTTGTGTCATCTCTTCAAGTTCTTTTCATCGTATCAAGTTTTCCTTCTTCTTTCAGTCGGAGTTTTGCCCAAATTATATCAATCTTATTCCTTCTCTATCTATTTTTAATCGGAGTGGTTTCAATATCTATCTTATCACTAAACCTCTTGGTTCTCGTCGTATCCCATGTTCCTCTTTTCTAACATAGTGTTTTCAACTTTGTTCATCTTCGTTGTTTTCTCTCTTTCATTTTGTTCAACCTCTCAAGGTTCTTTGGTTTCACTCGTTTGTCAAAGAAGCAACTTTGTTTTACCTCTTCCTCTTCCGTTTCTCTCCGGTGCCATCCCAGATCTCGGGACGAGATCTCTTGTAAGTGGAGGAGTGTTGTAACGCCCCAAGACCGGCGCTTCAGATGCCTTCCATGTTTTGCATGTCAGCTGTGTTATTTATTTGTTTGCTGCATTCACCATGTCATCATTTGCATTGCATCGATAGCCCGCTGCCATCATTTTCATAAAACTTGCATCCGCTCGTAGCTGTCGCATCCTCCTTGCTTTCATTGATTGTTCTGAGACCAACCTTGTTCTTCGTTTGCCCTCTTGCCTAAACCGGAGTCTCTGTGAATAGTGCACATACCCCCCTTGTGTGCGCGTCAAGCTGTCCCAAACCCGAACCGCTCAGTCGTGGCCATTGGATCCGGATCATCCCCAAATATCTATAAAACATCTCCGTTTTCTTATTTGGACTCCGCCAACCTAATTATCTTGACCGTCCGATTTAAATCGGAAGGTCCTAACCTAGTTTTATTCCCCTATATATAGTCAACCCACTTACTGAATTAGTCTAACCCTAGCCTAACCCTATTCCCCCTTGTGCCGCCACCCACTCTCACATGTTCCTCGGGATCCTTCCCCGACCAACCCCCTTCTTCCTCGGGATTCCTCCCGATCTCTCCACCCAACCAGCGAGCCTCCTCCCGATCCATCCCAAATCAATCGCAGCAGCCTCGCTCTGTTCGACAGGAGATCAGCCCCGAAACTTCCTTACCTCGTCGCCCGCCCGCATGCTCGAGGACGCTCGAGGCCGTGCCTCCTCTTCCCTCCTCTGCTCGATCTCGAGTGGATCGTGAGCAGCAACGCCTCCCCGCCGTCTTGTGCGTCCACGCCGCCGGCGACAACAGCAGCAGCAGGTCATGCCGCTGGCCTCATCCCGCTCATCTCCTCCCCTGTCTCCCTTCCTCCCCGTGCTTCTCTCTCACACACATCTCTCTCTGACTCGTTTCCGTCAGGGAACGGAAGGAAGCCGCCATGGCCTGGGCTCGGCCTCAAGATCCCATCGCCACCGTCTTCTGCAGCTACTGCCTTGCGGCTTCGCCCGCTGGTCATCCGGCACCCCTCGCCGGTGAGACCTCGTCGCTGCGTGCCTCGATTCTCTCTCTCTCTCTTTGGCCGCTCTGACCTTCCCTGCTCTCCATCTTTTCTCTTTGGAAAAAAGCAGGAGCTCCCCTCCATCTCCAGTGTCGCGCCTCTGCATCATGTAGTCTCCGCTCGATCGGGAGTGGAGCTCCCGATTCTCGCGCCGCTCATCCCCGTCGTTTTGGCAGGAGCTCGCCGGGGCCCTAACTCCGGTCGCCTGTTGTCCCCGTGCCAAGTCCATCTTCAAACCAAGCCGCCGCCCTGAAGTTTCTCCGGTGCCAAGCCCCTCTGCTCAACCCGCCAAGCCGGCACCGCCGTCCTATGCCTCGCTCGTGCACCGGTGTCTTCTGCTTCGCCCTGCTGCCATGTCCTGCCGCTGCCGCCTGCTTCGTTTTGGTCAAGCAGAGCGCTCGCCCGCGCCGTTGACGAGTCATCCTGCTGCGTGGACTGCCTTATCCACAACGCCTCCCTGGCCCAACTCCAGATTCGGCCTCAAGGCCTGATGTGAGCAGCTCCTCTCTATTGACCCAGCCAGATGCGGCCCGTTCATGTTTTTTTTCAGTTATGTGAATTTGTCTAATTTTCAAGAGTTGTCTGTTTTACAGAAAAACCCTCATGTTCATGCATTTAGTAACTCCACAACCATGCATCGTATTAAAACAAACTAAATATGTAAAATGCTTAGAATTTTGTGTAGATTATTAATATGCCACTTTCATCCCATGTTAAAATGTTTAAAATGATGTTTGTTTAATTTTGCTCAAATGCCATGCTAAAATGCTTTATTTCATAACTAGATAACCGTAGCTTCGAATTTAATAAACTTTATACGTAAATGGGGTAGAAAATGCATAGATTAACATGTTGCACTTTATTTTCCTGGTTAACAACAATAACATATGATTTTAGGCAGAACAGTACCAAATCTAAAATATGGACATGAGGATTTTCCGGAATTGTTGTTTGTTGTTCCGGCCTCATTTAAACTTGCCTAAATAGTTAGTTTACTCATGCTTCACCTCTTGCCATATTTAATAACATTTAATATTGTTGGGTACATAACCAAGAGTGAACTAAATTAATGAATGTGGTGTTTCATCAATATGCAACTCGTTGCATTTTGAGCTCCACTTAATTTGTGGTATTGTTTGTGCACTTTGCCATGCCATGCATATTTAAACCAGACATGCATCATACTTGTTTGTGCATCATGCCATGTGTATGTGGTGGTTGTTTACTATGTTGTTTGTTTCTTTCCGGGTTGCTTCTCTCGTTAGCTTCGGTTTCGTTCCGGAGTTGTGAGGATTCGTTCGACTACGTCCGTTTGTCTTCTTCATGGACTCGTTCTTCTTCCTTGCGGGATCTCAGGCAAGATGACCATACCTTCGATATCACTTCTATCTTTGCTTTGCTAGTTGCTCGCTCTATTGTTATGTTAGCGCTACCGATCACTTGTTTACCATGCCTCCCATATTGCCATGTCAAGCCTCTAATCATCCTTTCCTACCAAACCGTTGTTTGGCTATGTCACGGTGTTTGCTCAGCCCCTCTTATAGCGTTTCTAGTTGTAGGTGAACATGAAGTTTGTTCCTGGTGGGAACATGGATATTTTGGGATATCACAATATCTCTTGTTTAATTAATGAACCTATATACTTGGTAAAGGGTGGAAGGCTCGGACCTATGCCTGGTGATTTGTTCCACTCTTGCTGCCCTAGTTTCCATCATACCGGTGTTATGTTCCTTGATTTGGCGTTCCTTATGCGGTTGGGTGATTTATGGGACCCCCTTGACAGTTCTCTTTGAATAAAACTCCTCCAGCAAGGACCAAACTTGGTTTTACCATTTGCCACCTAAGTCTTTTTCCCTTGGGTTTTCGCGAGCCCGAGGGTCATCTTTATTTACCCCACGGGCCAGTGTTCCTTCGAATGCTGGTCCAACCTGAGCGATGTCCGGCGCCCCTTGGGCAACCAGGGTCTATGCCAACCCGACGTCTGGCTCATCCGGTGTGCCCTGAGAACGAGATATGTGCGGCTCCTATCGGGATTTGTCGGCACTTCGGGTGGCTTTGCTGGTCTTGTTTTACCATTGTCGAAATGTCTTGTAAACTGGGATTCCGAGACTGATCGAGTCTTCCCGGGAGAAGGTATATCCTTCGTTGACCGTGAGAGCTTGTGATTGGCTAAGTTGGGACACCCCTGCAGGGTATTATCTTTCGAAAGCCGTGCCCGCGGTTATGAGGCAGATGGGAATTTGTTAATGTCCGGTTGTAGATAACTTGACACTTGACTTCATTAAAATGTATCAACCGTGTGTGTAGCCGTGATGGTCTCTTCTCGACGGAGTCCGGGAAGTGAACACGGTTTGGGTTATGTATGTACGTAAGTAGTTTCAGGACCACTTCTTGATCGCTTCTAGCTTCTCGACCGATGCGTTGCTTCTCTTCTCGCTCTCACTTGCGTATGTTAGCCACCATATATGCTTAGCGCTTGCTGTAGCTCCACCATATTACCCCTTTTCCTACCCATGAGCTTAAATAGTATTGATCTCGCGGGTGTGAGATTGCTGAGTCCCCGTGGCTCACAGATTCTACCAAAACAGATGCAGGTACCGAGGATACCAGCGCAAGTGGCGCAATCGAGCTCAAGTGGGAGTTTGATGAGGACCTTGGTCGTTACTATGTTTCGTTTCCAGATGATCAGTAGCGGAGCCCAGTCGGGACGATCGGGGATCTAGCATTTGGGGTTATCTTCTTTTCATTTGGATTTGACCGTAGTCGGTCTATGAGTGTATTTTGGATGATGTATGAATCTATTTATGTATTGTGTGAAGTGGCGATTGTAAGCCAACCCTCTTTATCCTATTCTTGTTCATTACATGGGATTGTGTGAAGATGACACTTCTTGCGACAAAACCACCATGCGATTATGCCTCTAAGTCGTGCTTCGACACTTGGGAGATATAGCCGCATCGTGGGCGTTACAAAGAAACAACGCTTTCTGAAGGACAACGTTCTAACGCTATTGCCTGAAGAACTTGCCACTCTGCAATCTAAGATCAAGAAACTCAGTGATGAAGTTGACGCCTACAAGGCAGAATGGCTGTGAGCCAAAGTCAGATTCGTCAAAATGGCGGAGGGATTTACACCCAATGTTGCTCCAACGCACATAGAAATTCCTCAGGCTGAAGCATCTGCACAGCCTACTGAAGACCATGCCAGCACCACTGATGAAAATCAGGCTGCTGATGAAACTGAAAGAACCAGGGCTGATGAAGCTATTCTAGCCGCTAAAGAAATTGCCAGGGCAATCACTAGTGTTGTGCCTGAAGAACAAGATAGGCCAGCCGAAGCATCTGACGTTGTGCCTAAAGAAACTGAACAAGTTAGGACAACTACATTAGTTGTGCCTGGAGAAACTGCGCCAATTTCCTCTGCTCCTCCTGCGCCAACACCAAGTCCTATTCTTCCTTCTGCATTAGAAGTGAAGAAAACCAAGGCTGCAAAGCGAGCTGCACTGAAGAAAAGGAAAGCATCTGCTTCCTCAGAGTCTTCTGCTCCCAAGAAGGCAAAGATTTTGACCAGCTCATTTGAAAATCCAATATATGTTGTTCCTCTATCAAGCATGCCATCAAAGGAAATCATTCCTTTTGGTGAATATTACCAGATTCCAAGTGAATCTGATGAAGAAGATCCTTCTGCTGCTTCAATAGAGCAGATGGATGAAGAAATTGAAGTGGACAATGTCACTTCAACCCCTCAGGTATCATCGCCCATGCCCCAGTTCACGGCTGAAAAGGCAGGCGTTAAAGAAATGGATGAAGAAGAAGAAGACATGGACATTGGGTGCACGACCCCAGTGTTGAATGATGACTATTAGGAAAGTCATCACCCCAATTCCCCCATGTTCACCCAACTACAACAGATTCCTCAGTCCCCAGTCCAGACTAAAGAAATTAACACGGGCTCTGATGAACCTCAAGCACCTCTTCTTACCATGCCTGAAGAAATTCCAGCCACTAGTGCTGATGATAAAACTATTGAAGAAAAGGATACCCATGCTGCTACTGAAGCAGAAACTGAAATTCCTCAGCCTGCGGCTCCTGAGACTGTGATTCCTGAGGCTATGAAGACATTGACTGATACACCTTAGCCCAAGCCGAAGAATCCGGTCTCGAAGACGCCGATGTTCAAAACTGATGACTTCTTAGCATGTGTTCTTCACAGAATACAACCCATATGACTCTGCTCGTCTTTGAAGGAAGCGTTTCTGGATCACCAGCCAAGCAAACTTCTATTCTTCACTGCTTTTTGATAAGGACAAAGTCTTTGACCATGAGTATATTCCTCATGTGGACATGGAATCGCTGTCGTGCTCCAGACCAGTCCTCAGTGTTCTTCATGACGCTAGACTGCTCAACTTCTGCACCGATATATATGATTGGAATGAAGAACTAATTCTTCAGTTCTATGCAACATTGCACATCACAGGAAATTATGATGATATAAATTCTTGGGTGTTGGACTGGATGATAGAGAACACTCACTTCAAAGCACCGGCCTCTGAATTTCTTCATGCCCTGCATGTCAGTCCTCCCCTTGAAGGTGCGCATCTTATGTATCATGAACCTGAACTCACAGATCACTGCATGCAAGTGTTGATGAAGCCACTGAAGCCCGGTCAAGCCCCAAGGACCAAATTCCTCATGAAGGAATTGCTATATGTGCCACGGACTATTTATCGCATCCTGACTAAGACATTGAGTCCAATCAAAGGCCACGACTCGAATGAAGGAGTCGTTGTCATCATGAAGAATCTGCTATTTAATATCATGCATGGTATTCCAATAAACTACCATGGCTTCTTCATGAGGACTCTGGCAAATGTTGCATTATCTCCTTTTGAATTGAAGCCTTACGCTCCCTGGATTATGAGATTCCTCAGATCAAGGTCTTCAATCAATTACAAGGCTGACACACTCAACCATAGCAGCTACTTGCCCCTCATTGAAGTCCTCAAGAGGACGTTTTCCTCAACTGATGAAAAGGGAAAGGCCACTGCTATTATTGATGAAGGCATTCGTCCATTGGATGGACAGTTCCACAAAGCTGCATCTTACTCCACCAATGACGACTTTGCCACTCATGACTCTGCCACCAATGCTTCAAAACAAAATCCTCAAGGCACAGGTCCAAGGGTGATGACTGATCGTGAGATTCTCCTCAGTCTTCATCAGAAGGTCGATCACAACCACAAATGCGTCAAGCGTCAGTTTGGTTCAATTCTTCACAACATGACTGCTACACATAATTCAGTGAAGAAGAACCATTACTACCTCCATGAAGTATTTGATCGCACCTGGGCTGTTCTGAGTCATCTCTACGGTGAAGAATATCTTAAGCAGATGGGCTTCAAGCAGGACTTCAACTAGTCTAAGCGACCATTGAAGAAATTCAAGAAAGTCGAAGTTTCATCTTTGGTGGCCAGGTCGTTTTCTTCATCACGTGACACTGATGAAAATGAAGATTTGGACGACACTGCGGCATGCCTTACTCCAACAACCGACCCCAACAACGCTGGCGCTCCTCCATCAACTTCGTGATGAAATTCTTCAGGGGCATTAGTCCTTACTTTTCGTCCCTTTTGGTCATTTGATGACAAAGGGGGAGAAATTTGAGTTAGTCTTCAAGCGGGTCTATTTATATGGGTGTTTTTTTGTTAAGTTGCAACTCTCGCTCTTCTGAAGTGTTTGTTGGATCGAGTTGTAAACTTAAGTCCGATGGTGACCTGATACTTTTGCTCTGTTTTTCTGCATGCTATTTCCTCATCTATGTTATGCATGCATGCTGAATTACATCAGTCACCATATTTCATCATGAATTTCAAATTCTTCATTCGATATGTTAAATGCGTGTATGAATTACAAGACATAGGGGGAGATCTCCATGATTCTACTCTTCAAATGTGCACTGCTTCAAAAGCAAATTCCTCACTATGCACATCTTTCAGGGGGAGTTTCTATATCTTGCAATCAAATTCCTCAATATGAGTATTTACACTTCATATGTTTATCCCTGTTGAAAACTTAACCTATATTGTCATCAATCACCAAAAAGGGGGAGATTGTAAGTGCATCTAGTGCCCCTTAGTGATTTTGGTGTATTGAATACTTATAGGTTAAGGGACTAATATGTTTATGAGTGTACACAAGCTCTATAAGTCGATGAGGAGTTTGATATTTACAGTGGAAGTCGACCCCTAAAAATGAATGTCTTCAGCTGAAGACTTTGGTTCTCCTGAAGACTTTGAAAGTGAAGAAATTGGTGTGAACTTGAAGACTTGGATATTCATGCGAGGATTATGAAGCGTGAAGACTTTTGTTTTCGTAGTTTCATTTTCTCTTTCTTGATTTATAGGAAACACCGTACTGTTAAAGGGGGTCGAGGTAATACTAAGGAAACTGATTTCCAAGTGATGCTCATCTCAAAATCCTACACCTACCCAATCCTTTCGAGTGAAGCCATTAGAAATCTCATATAAGTTCAGTCAATTTCTTCAGTGACAGAGACGAAGATCTTCTGGTCTCTTAGGAATTTGTTCTGACTGAGGAGTTAGGAAATCGCCAGTGCGAATTGCCTATACAGTGAGGAACATGATTGCCCTGAGGAATTCAAACCTCAAATCCGACTGTTGTTGTGCTACGCGCCAGCTGTCCAAAATATCTTACCACCTAACGGTCATATCATTGAAGGGCTTTTATGTCTTATCATGTCGGGCTGCTCCCTAGGCTATAAATAGCCGCTCCTACAACCACTAGCTGGTTGGCTGCTCCGAGAGAAACTGACGCTTGTCAATTGAGAGCATCCCATCCTCCGAGGACTTTGAGGAAAAATCATCAAGTGAGGAAACCCAAAACCCAAACCCTAACACCTACAAACCCAAAGTGATTGAGCATCACTTAAGAGATTGTTCCTGTGTGGAACCGACGCTTGTTACCTTTGAGGACCATGTATCCTCCAGACGGTTAGGCGTCATGGTCTGAGCATCCAAGAGTTTGACTCAAAAGTTTCTCTATTTCCTCAATACAATTTCTTCAGTCACATTGTCTTCAGCCTTCTTATCATGTGTTTACGCTTTCTGTACTCTGTGTTTGTTCTCATTTCACCATGATAACTCTGCTATTGCTCTGTTATGCTTATACCTGAGTAGTTATTCCGTTGCTAGTTGTTCGTGACTTAGGAATTTCCTCACCCTGAAATTCCTCAGTGATGAATTTGTAAAAATCGCCTATTCACCCTCCCTCTAGTCGACTTAATGCACTTTCACTTTTTACACTTAATTTACATGGTTACTGGAGGAGGGGAAATTAACGAAATCCTACAAAAAAGCACCAAAACAAGGATCAACAGAGAAACTAATTTTCTAAAGACCCAAAAAACAAAGAAATATACTAGAAGAGATTTCGCCTGAGAAGAGAGCCAGGGGTCAGGGCCCACTTGAGGGGGGGGGGGTTGCCTGTGAGGCCCATCGACCAGCCCTTGGGTCGTGCAAACAGGGCACAAGGGGCCCATAAGGCACCTTTATCTGCCTCTCGATACCCATGATCCTATATTACCACAGAAACCCTTGGTTAATTTTATGTGATTTTTCGCCGCCATCTACAAGGCAGAAACTGAGGGAGCACTCTCTTGCTCCTAGAGGGTTGTTTCTCCAGCATCATTCCCCTCTATGCAGGGGAAATTCAATCAATCGACATCACCAACACTCCATTCATTATGATGATCATCTTCAACATCGTCATCATTACCAGGCAGCATACTCTTCATCATCATCCATCTCCAACCTTAGACTTCAATATGTGAACAATTCTCTTAGATTAGTTATCTTGATCACTTCCTGGTGTTAATATTTGCTTAATAGTTGATGCTTCATGATTTGTTGGTAGAATATTTGTATGCTCAGATTATTTATCATATCATTACTCCATTGATCATAATCTATACGATATCTCTTGAGTAGTCCGTTACGCTCTTGAGGACTTGAGTGAAACCTTGTAACTAGTAAACATGTGAAAATAGTAAAGTTTAATATTTTGAAATTATGTTGTGTTGTAATTCTCTAATGGTGATATGAGTACATCGTATGCATATCGATTCACCTTTTGGGGCCTAGAGGAGAGCGTTATGTGCTAACTTTTCTTAGGATGGATGGCTGGAGTGGCAGATATTACCATGTCCTAAGTTTGTAATTTATTGGATAAGGAGTTATTGGGGACCCCCAAAAGTTAATGTTATGATTAGATGTTATCTTAATTATTATATTTTAGTTTTGGATGCTTGCATGGAGGGTATAATCATAAATATGCATTTTTTCAAGTAAAAAAATTAAATAAGTTTAGGCTCCACTGCGCAACACTTATCAAAGTAATGAAACTTAATATCAATGGAACTAGATGAAATTACTGCCGCCATCGAGAACGATTTGATCAATACACTCTCTCCATACCTATGCATTGCGCATCTTAGCTTGTGCACTGTGACCAAGGCGAAGGAAAAAACAAGGGAACATAATGTTTATTTGCTAATTAATATCATTTTATGCCGTGTTATGAACTCTCAAGTCCTTGAAGGCATACATGCCTCACGTCCACTATTGGCTGATTCCTTCTTTCATGGGATTATTTATTTTCTTAATATGTGAATGCACTGGTATGGAGGAGTAAGTAATATCATTGCCTTGACCTTAGCACAGTTAAGGATTAAGCTACTTGCTTCATCATTACACTTTTTTATTGCAATT
Organism: Triticum dicoccoides; assembly: GCF_002162155.2. Lineage (NCBI taxonomy): Eukaryota > Viridiplantae > Streptophyta > Magnoliopsida > Poales > Poaceae > Triticum > Triticum dicoccoides. Next base: position 634,893,759 of record NC_041389.1, read on the forward strand.
TACATTCTTGTAATTATTCTCATGATGAAATAAACATACAAATAGTCTTTGCAACTTTCGCAGTGATTCCTTGCTATTTTCATCAACCAATTCCTTCTGCTTGGGTTTGACACTCTACTTATCAAAATGATCTACAACAGATCCCCTACACTTGTGGGCTATCACCGCCACAGATGAGGACAATAGAGCATGAGGGCGGTGCAACACTGCGGGAGGGTCCTGAATTGGAATTTATACGGTGCTAGTGACCATCCTCCCTCAATCACGGCCATGATGTGCCATGACGCCCTTTGATGTTTGGAGTCTTTTGTGCCAACTGATTCTTGTCGTGACTTGTCTGCCTGCTTGTGCTAGCACGGTCTTGTCTGACATCTCATGTCAATACCATGCTACACATGTAGCTATTAGGATCGCCAAAAGTGGTGGCCACAACATATGATGACTTTGATTTGGTGGTGCTTCTCAGGTACTATTCTCAAACTTCAGGGTGAAAACGCAAGGTCTGACCCTCTCAATTGGTTATACCTAACAATGAAAATATTTTTGTAGTGTTGCCTTGTTGAAGGCATTGGTCGGACTTGATCGTTAGGGTGAAAATCCATGATAGGGCATTGCTTCTATCTGCCGATATTGGCTCTTGATCAGTGTTCGCTTCCTGAAGGTATTGCTCTTGGAGAACCTTTCTCGTTGTATTTGTTATGTCAAGGGATGGTTGATGTGGAGATATGGTCATCGTTGTAGCCTTGATCATTCTCTTAATCGCTTGGCAATTTTTCTTTTTCCTTTTTACTCCGTCGATGCATAACTTCGGCCTTGTATGCCATTGCTATACGTTAGTGTGATTCTTTGTGTATGTTTTATAGGAGATATGCCCTAGAGGCAATAATAAATGTTATTATTTATCTCCATGCTCATAATTATGTTTATGTTCCGTGCTATAACTGGTGTGGTTCCTGAGCCCGTATATCCATAAAGGCTCTGGGAAAACCCATGTGCACAGGTGGAATAATAAATGGTAAAATGTATCTCTAGTCATGCCTATAAGACTAGCACAAGTGTTGCATGATGGTTATGTTTTCCCAATCATGGGCATGTCTATGCCAGCAACTTTAAGGGAAAAATGTGAGAAGAACATTTGTGTTGAATCGACCCGAATTGATGTTATGCTAAGAGACACATCCGTCATAATTTAATGGTTAATAACACAGAGATGGTTAACGTTTACATGATTCCTCAGACCATGAGAGTATCGAGTTTATTCATGCTTGATTCACTTTGGGGTTTGTTAAACGTCATCCGTAACTGGATGGCTATTACGATAACTTACGGGTTCATGGGAAAGTATGTCAAGTAACTTGATAGCTCAAGATTGGGATTTGCTCCTCCGACAATGGAGAGATATCTCTGGGCCCTCTCGGTGTTAAGGTATCCATCATCGCCTGGCCAGACACAGGGTGATTTGATCACAGGGATGCCGGAACATGGTAACAAGAAAAGAGAATAATACCAGTAATGAGGTAACTGGCATAGTGGACAAGTTGTTGATCCACGGGAATTCCAACATGTCTCACCTCGGGTATTTGTAACACATCGCAAAGCAACATGATAGCACATGACAACTGGAGGTTCACTCAAATATTCGTTTGTGTGGGTATAGGGGTCAATATGGGTGTCCACGGCTCCGATGTTGATCATTGATCGGAAAGAGTTCCGGTCATGTCTATATTTCACCGAACCTATAGAGTCACACGCTTAAGGGTCATCTATCTGCTGAATACTAGACAGGGTGTCTGAGAGAAAATCACCCGAAAAGTTTCGGACAATGGAAAAGTTCCGGAGAGAAAAACACCGATATAGTTTCAGTAAACCGAAAAGTTGTTTCGGGGTATAGCATTAAGTCAAAATGGTTTTGGGACACCCCTGATAATTCTTGGAGGGTGCCAGAATCATCCTGGAAACTTCCGGGAATTTTCTGGGGTAAAAACCGGAAATGATTAGGAGCTGCCGGAACCACTTCAGATGCTTTTTGCAGATGAAAATCACTAATCCGGAATTGTTTCGGAATGCGTTGAAAATTATTTTAGTGGGTACTGGAAATGTTCTAAGCCCACATAAATATTTTCGGTTTGAACAGACACTAAAAAATGTCGTCATGAATAGTGAAGGTGCTTTTTGCGTGGCTTCTTGGAGAAGCCACCTTGAAGGCCTTTTGGTATTTTCCCCCTTGGCTTCTTGGAGAAGCCACCCTTGGGATTGACCTATAAATAGGGGTGGAGGGGGCTGCCTAAAGGATCATCCTTGCTCTCATACACATGCCATAGACTTGTATGGCTTCTCTCTCCCTCCTAGCAAAATAGTTTCGTAGAGCCGAAAGGCTGTCTGTGTTCCAGTGGGAACTAACTCTGGATGGCGACACCCTGCCGGATAGAACACCGTATGTGTGCAACTCTGTAGAAGATCGTAGTTTTGCTTAGTTCGAGAGTGCATACTAAAGGGCTATCCGCGTGACCGTCCGAGTTTCGAAAGTCCTTCTGAAGGGCTGTCCGAGTGACCATCCGAGTTTCAAAGGTCCTCCCGAAGGGCTGTCCATGACAGCGTTCGAGGGACTGTCTGACCGCCTCCCGGAGGGCTGTCCGAGGGGCAGACAAGGGTATACATCCTCGCGGTTGGGAGGTTGTAAATCCTAGCTGCGGGGATCTGCACCGCCGATCGTCATCAACTCTACTTCCACTACGCTACAAGTCGGTAATGAAAAGATCAAACCTTGTATGCAGTCTCTATAGTGGTCCTGGGCTGGTGCGTAGGTCGGAATTTTTTTGTTTTTTGCTGCATTACCTTATTACATGTGTGTTGGTACTAACTATGTGTGTCCTATCTATGTAGGTATCTACTCTTTATAAAAATATATTGGACGAGCTCTTAGAGCTACTTTCGTCTGCATGGTTCCAAAAACATAAGGCTAGTCATAGTGGGTAGTAATTTAGACTAGTAAATGTGCATATGTTAGTATGTTACTAGTCTATGTTACTACCATCATAGTGGGTAGTAACATAAGTCTAGTATCATGCAAGCCTTCATTTATTATATTGTAGACTCATTTTGCATTGGGTTGCGTTATGTTATGGTAACATTTTATGTTACCACAAGCATCTCTCTCCTCATTAACTTCATGCCGCATAAGCATATATGTCTTGGGATGCATTATGTTACTACCTAAGTTACTCCCACTATGGCTAGCCAAAGAAAAGAAAAGGTGCAAGAATGCGATACAGATGTCTATGCAAAACCTAGGGTTGGAAAATACTGGAATTTTGCAAGCTTTGACGTTTGGTTCACTTGAATACGAAACACATGAATACTAGTAAATACGGTCAAATCAAAAGTCAAGCTACATGAAAAGGTATAATTAAAATATCACTACGTCACTAAGGATCCTAGTCTTGTTCTTCATGCGTAGGAATTTGAAAAAGAGGTCCATGCAGATTGTAAAATTCCTGGGTTTTTAATTTGAAATCAAGATCAAAGCAAAATTTCATTCATTTTTTCTTTGCTACAAATTTCTCATCAAAGCGGTGGTTCCCGAGCTATCGGTGTTGGACCTAGGAGGTTGTGTCTATGCCATCTCTGGTCCTTCGAATCTGGATGGGCACTCCATGTGTCTTCGGGTTAATGTTTAGGTAATGATTTTATTCTTCGGGCTCTTTGCAAAGTTGGTGTTTGCGAGTGACTAGTGATTTGGACGGTGGAAGGCCGACCTTTCGGTATTGAGGTGATGTTCCCACGGTCATTTTCTATGGCAGCGATGAGGATGCTCCCCCCTTGGTGTCCCCCTAATGTGACATATTGCTTTCTGGTGGTTTGTGCTCCCTCTTCGTTGTTGTGGCGCTCTCTCCACCATTGTTGCGAAGTTGCCAGAAGGTTTATCTAGGAAATGGTCTAGCTCTAGAATTTCCCATATACAGAAGGCTTCTACGATAACAGCTTTTTATTTGGGGCGTTGGTCAACTAGACCTTAGTGCAAAGACTCCTCGATCGAAGGATACAATGTCAGACCGACTTCAGCGATGGAGCGGTCGTGATGGTGCCCCTTTGGCTAATACTGGAGATTAAGTTTGTTTCGCTATGTAAGAACCTGGTTGTAATTTCCTTTGTTTCTGAGATGCCTTGTATTGTTAGAAGTTTTTAATATAAATCCAGAGTTTTATTCGCAAACAAAAATCATCTATGTTTCTTTATTCTATTCCTTTGAACTAAACGCGTGAATAGTGCCACCATAAGAAGAGGGTAAATGTTCTATGGCAAGCGACCGGTCAAGGCTTGGGTCGGTCACCTCTATCGAACGCTCTCTTGGACATGTGACACGTCATTTACGGGCCCTACCCACTGGTTCCCCATCCTTATCTCTAGGGAAAGGTCCGCCCCATACAAACACAACAACTCTTGTCCCTATGTCGCAATCCATTTTCTCATCGCGCAGATCCTCCAGAGCGACGCAGATCCTTGCCGCCGATGGCCACACACCACCTCCGTGCACCATCTCACACCTCCTTCACGCCCTTCCCCCTCTCCTTCCTTCTCCTATCTCATATGGCCGTCCACTCACGCCCTTCCTCTCCACATTAGAGCCTCAGCCGTCGGGGCTGGAGACAATGAGCCATCCAACGCGATGTGCTGCAACGGGGAGAGAGGCAGATGATGGAGCCGTCGGCGCCGAGTGATGTGACAGCACCCTGTGTTGCTAGAACAACAGTGGCAGGGTGCTACGATGGCAAGGCAGTGCACGATGCAACTAGGGACGCGAGGCCGGGGCCGGTGCTATGACGGTTACGATCGGTGTGGACCGCGTGTTGCAAACGCGTCGGTCGGGTGCTATGACAACGTGTCTTGCATGCTGGAACCACGATGTTGGGGTGCTACAACGACGACGACCCAGGGGTGCACCGCGTGCTGAAACCACAGCGACCTGGGGTGCTATGACGGAGGTCTTCGTATGCTGGAACCATAGCGACGGGATGTTACAACTATGACGATGCCGAGTTGGAACCAAGGCCATAAGATGCTGCAGCGGTGACCGCGGTGGGCTGAAACTGGCGACTACTCAAGCTAGAACTGTGTCGTGGGATGCTACAATGGCGACCTTGGAGAGGTGGAACCGTCGTTCGGAATGTTGCAATGGCGACGATGATGAGTTGGAATCGTGCTATGGGATGCTACAACGACCACCCTGGAGAGCCGAAACCATCGCTCGAGATGTTGCAATGGCAACCGAACCGACAATGACTTGTTTCTTTGAAACGCAACTTGTTTTCTTTGAGATGCAACGAGCCCAGGCAGGTCGTGCACGCGCGGGTCTACGGCGGCAGTTGGTCGTGCTCGTTGTCGCCTTCCCATGCACGTTTATGCGATTTGGGGGGGGGGGATGAAACAGGTGCGTGGAGACAAAAGCAGGGAGGTATAGATGTGACAGCTGGGAGAAGTCACATAGCACGGTCGGGATGCAACCAGCCGAGGCTGGCGCCGGTCGACCGGTGTCGAGCAATGGCCAAAGAAGAATTCCAATTCAAGTTTTTTTTTTCATTTCACTATTCCTCACTCCGGGAGCCGTGGAGCAAAGAATGATCCTATTCGAGTTTTTTTAGTGGATTTCATTTCACTTTCCCGTTGAACAAAAAGGAGCCGTGCACCTAAAGCAGGCCGAATACAGAGAAAGCCAGGGGACGGACACGGCCCAAATCGTCGGAAGAGCAGGGACAGAGCCCACATCGGAAGACAAGGTCCCCTAAAAAAAACATCGGAAGACAAGGGCGGAGTGTCCCAAAACGCAGACCCTTTTCCCATCTTCCTGCTGGAGGCTGCCGCTCCATTCCAAGCATGGCTGCGGCTATGCGCCATCTGATTCCTTCACGCCTCGCCGCATTGAGCACAGCCACCGCGGGGCGTCTGCGAAGGAGGGCTTCCCTAGGCGGCGGAGTCCGGCGGCTTGGACCGGTGGGGAAAGCGGATTCATGGAGGAGCATTTCCACTACGCCAGATTGGAACAGGTACAAGGGGCCGCCGAAGCCGAGCTTCTCATGGAAACTGCAAGATCTGCTCAACGATGATTTCTTCAAGAACGAGGCGAGTCTTTCCCTCTTCGTTCGTTTCTTGCTTTCATTAATCATATATTGACACTCTGTACTAAGATTGTGACACTTATTTTGAGACGGAGGGGCAAGGCAAAGTATAGCTTGCTTCTTCTGGATGAAGTATATGCGTAATGTTAGATCAGCTGTAGAGCAAGCTTTCGAAATTAATTTAGGGCTCATATGAGATTGGGGGCTGTGTGAATCTTAGTTATGCAGAGGGATGTACACATTGTGTTTCTATATGCTTCATTTTGAGTTAATAAAACACATCATTTATCGAAAAAAATATGGGATTGGGTGCGGGGGGTGGGGTGGGTGGGGTGGGGGGGTGTACGGGTGGCACCGTACTAATAGGATTTGTGTTGCATGAGGCTTCATATATTGGTGTTCTTTCTCATTGCTTGTTCTGTCTGGCCTTTCTTTATATTTCCTAAACTTGTGCTGGACCGTGTAAACGTTGCAACAATTGTTTGACGTCTGTGTGCATCGATCGATGCGGGAAACTATCAGGTGCTCCCATCGTGGGGGAATCCCGGTGCTCCAAATTTAAAAAGGAATGTTCTTAAATGTTTCAAAAAGAATATGAATGTTCACAAGGAATGTGACTACAACCCATAAAAATTTCAGGTCCAAACTCTAAATGCACATTGAGAAACAAAAAAGTGAAATCCAGATGTGAATAGTGTCAATGTTGCTTTTGTCTTTTTCTTACACTATTCATGCTAGAATTCAAATTTTTGTTTCTCAATGTGCGTTTCGAGTTTGGAGCTGAAATTTTTAGGGGTTGTAGTCACATTCCTTGTGAGCATTCACTTTTTTCCGGATTTTTTGGAAACATTTAAGAATGTTTTCTTTTCTAATTTGGAGCACCGGGAGCACCCCAAGGATGGGAGCACCCGATACTTTCCCCGTTCAATGCAGAGGACTGGGTTTCAACCCTCTTTTTGAAAGGAAAAGATATGCTCCTACAAAGATCTGACGAGTTGCTGCTAACCTCTATATATGTACGTGCTTCATTTCATTCAGGTGAAGGTGATACCAACAACTTTCACTTCGGTAGAGGAGTACATGGGCTCATTCATGGCTCCACTATTGGAAGAAGCTCGGGCGGATCTCTGCTCCGCACTGCGCGGCATCCGGCACGCGCCGGTGGCCCAAGTGATCTGGATCCAACAGGAACGCACTTCAGAATTCTGTATCTCGTTCAAGGAACCTCGGCCAGCTGGTAGTTACGCCCCGAAAGTCGAGGATATATTGGTGCTCATAAGTCGGAAACCGACCCGCCACATAGACTTGGACCCATTTGTCATAGCTGTAGTGCCTCCATCCGAAGATAGTAAAAGTGAAAGCAAGGATGACGAAGGCACTACCACCGGCTATTCTGAAGATATGGACAATACTGTCACCTCTAGATGAAGTTTATTTCGAATGCCATTCACATGTCTGGATAGCCTCAGTCTGGTAGTTGCTCAAAGCTGAACATTTCATTGCTATTCATCGTACTTGGTACTCCCTCCGTCCGAAAATACTTGTCATCAAAATGGATAAAAATGGATGTATCTAGAACTAAAATACATCTAGATACATCCCCTTTTATTCATTTTGATGACAAGTATTTCCGGACGGAGGGAGTACATACTTTACATTCATGGCATGAAATTGACACTTGATGGAGCTATAAGAGATCTGATAGTTTTTTCTAAAGCTGCTAGTCTATCTCTTTTCTCTTGCGTTTGTATATGCGTGTGTTGCGTTGCAGTGTCTATAGTTGTGTTGCTTTTATCAAGGGACGTCCGGCTTGGATAGCCCTCTGTTCTTCCTTCTCATCCATTATAATGATTAAATAAAGTATATATCGGGGAACCCTCCGCAAAGGTCTGATTTGTTAAAACGCAAATTATATCATATTATGAATAAAACAATATATAGTTCGAATAAATGTCTAAAAAGGTTTGCTTAAGTCTTCATTATTTTAAAATATGTGACATCAACCATGGCTTCAGATTATAAATCTTGAAGTGAGAAGAGAAGATTCATCGTACTTCAGATTATAAACAAGTTATCTATCTGTTATATTAGGGAAAAATCCATGTGTCTTACTGTGCTAGTGCCTCTCAATGGGATTTCCAAGAGAACTTGCATGAATGCAGAAATCTCATGCTTTTATGCTGACAGCCTGACTGTATGAAATGCTAAATTTAAATTGTTAGTATTTTATCTCACAAACTGCTAATCTAATTAGCGATCATCTTCAACAGCGAGGTCGTCTCGACAAATTCTTGAAAACTAGATCCCATGTTGCTATATTTTGACAAAAATTAACCTGCCAAGATTCAAAGAACTCGTCACAAGGAAGCCAGTGGTAAAGGCAGATCATCAATCTGGTTTTTGGTTTGAGAGACGAACATTTTTTAATTTTGCAGAAATCATTAATGATTTCATGCTATTTAGATATACTAGCAAATATGCATGTGCGTTGCAAAGGAAGAAAAACAATCAGATTATGCAGATGTTGTAGAGATAAAAAAAAGTATGAATCAAAATGCCAGGATGAGATAAGGACTTTCAAAATTTCTTTTCACAAACTATGTCTAAGTGATGTCATGATGAGAAGGAACTTTTAAAATGTCATTTCAAAAACTGAAAATGTGATGGTCTCATCACGATTTGATTTCCTAAGGAGCCATAACGAAATATTTTTCGGAGGTGTGTCTGTCACTATACATCCATTACCGGCTCATCTGCGTGCATTATATATAATTATGTGTGTCAAAAGTAAGAAAATCAGACAAATATCTATCTAAAGTAAGAAAATCAGACAAGTATCAGAAAGAAGATAAGAAAAATAGGCTCACCACGGTGGTGCCGGCGACGAGATTGGCGCGGGCGATCAACGGCGGTGAAAACGGGGACGGAGCGTGACGGACAGCTAAATCTAGACAAATCGTGGAAAATATGAAGCTTTGAGAGGAGAAAGCTTAACTAGTGTGGCTCGGGCATTTCATCAAACACCTCATGTGCATAGGAGGTGAACTAGAGCATCCAAATGCCCTCTCCTCGCCGGATTGAAAAAACAAAGCACTGTGGAGTGCTCTGCCGCGGCTGTGGGTATATATAGGCAAGTTATTTGTCCCGGTTCGTGGCATGAACCGGAACTAAAGCCCCCCCTTCTATCCCGGTTCAAGCCACGAACCGGGACCAATGTTTGTTGGCCAGGAGCGAGGATCAAAAAAATCTATGAACTACACATCTAATAGATGTAAATGAAATGAGTGTACGCCTAGAGATGCCCATCAGCCAACCAGGGAGGGTCCGGCTTGCGCCACATCATCGATCCGTGGTACGGCCTTCCCTCTTGCCACAACCTTGTTCTCTCCACCATTTCTATAAATACAAGTAATAGTCATTTATCCACGTGCGGGGTGCGCGTGTGACTTAGGACTTGGGCCTTGGGCGGTGGCCAGAGGCGATGCTTTCCCTGGGTGGATTGGAGGATCTTGTTCAAGCAAGACGGGAAAGAGATGGGATGGAATGTATCAGGGGTGTTGCTTTGGGCGTGTCCGTATATGTTGTCTGCTTCTTCTTATCCTTTGCTTTTGTAGCAGCACGAACGAGATCCAGCTCCATATCCCTCGGGGAGGAGGAGCAGGTTTGTTGCCGTCCGGTCCGTTCTTTGCCGCGCCGCCGCCACGGAGCTCCGACCCTACACGGCAGCTGCATCCATGGAAGGTCTCTCTCTCTCTCTCTCTCTCTCTCTCTCTCTCTCTCTCTCTCTCTCTCTCTCTCTCTCTCTCTCTCTCCCTTTCTCTCTCTCTCTCTCTCTCTCTCCCCTCTGTTTGTTGTGATTAGTTTGTTTTGATTTGGCCGTCGTCAAGTTTCCGTTTCCTCACGCTTGCAGGTGCCTCTTCCTGCTCACCCGCTGCTCCAACGCCATGGAGGTCATCTAGGTATGACGATGTGTGTTTTTCTTTTGGGCGGCATGATGGTAAAGTGAATCGGCAACAAGACAGAAATGAACATGGCGTTTTTTCTCTGTGGCGTTAGAACGGTGTTTTTTTTCAGAAAATAGAAAGAGAGATCAAAGTGTGCGGAAAGGGAAAGGGAAAGGGAAAGAAAAAGAAGCATCCGCCCTCGAAGGAAGGAAGGAGCATCTCCTCGATCCAAGCGAAAGGTTTGTTTGGCCGTGCGTTTATTCATGAGGCATAGAAGCATGATGAAGATGGTGGATTGCAGAGTGGAAAGCACAACACAACACGGCCAAATCCAGTATCACCGTATTCAAGGGGCACATAGTTGTCATCGTCCTCTTCTTCTTCGCCGTCTTTCATCATAATCCCTATTTCTCCGTGCCTCGTCCAAACATTATAGTGTGGCATGAAATCCTTTTAAAGCAGGTGGGTGTGAAGGATTTTCCGGTCAAAGTAAGACTTCGTATTCCCACATTTAGTGCATGGACAACACATAAAACCATTCTGCTTGTTTGGCTCAGCCACTTCGAGAAAATTATGCATGCCCTTAATGTACTCGGAGGTGTGTCTGTCACCATACATCCATTGCTGGTTCATCTGCGTGCATTATATATAATTATGTGTGTCAAAAATAAGAAAATCAGACAAATATCTATTTAAAGTAAGAAAAAATCAGACAAGTATCAGAAAGAAGACAAGAAAAATAGGCTCACCACGGTGGTGCCGGCGACGAGATAGGTGCGGACGATCAACGGCGGTGAAAACGGGGACAGGGCGTGACGGACAGCTAAATCTAGACAAATCTCGGAAAATATGAAGCTCCGAGGTCGAGCTTCGAGAGGAGAAAGCTTAACTAGTGTGGCTCGGGCATTTCATCGAACACCTCATGTGCATAGGAGGTGAATTAGAGCACCCAAATGCCCTCTCCTCGTCAGATTGAAAAAACAGAGCACTGTGGAGTGCTCTGCCGCGGCTGTGGGTATATATAGGCAAGTTATTTATCCCGATTCGTGGCATGAACCGGGACTAAAGCCCCCCCCCCCCCTTCTGTCCCGGTTCAAGCCACAAACCGGGACCAAGGGTTGTTGGCAAGGAGCGAGGACCATTGGTCCCGGTTCGTGCCGGGAACCGGGACAAATGGTTCCATACGAACCGGGACCAATGCCCACGAGGCTTCGGCCGGCCCCCTGTGCTCACGAACCGGGTCTAATACCCCCCAACCGGGACTAATGGGCTAACCAGACCCGAACATTAGGCTTGTTTTCTACTAGTGTGCTTTTCATCAGTTCTAAACATTCCAGAAAAGTACTTCCTCCGTTCCTTTATTTAAGGTGTATTCTTCGGTATAGTGACGAAGGCACGAAATTGTAGAGAATTTAGGACGAAATTATCCTTGGCTGATTCGTTGGTTAGCGACAAGTAAATTAATTAGGTTAGGAAAGGAATAGATACAAGCAATCGGAAGAGAGATACTTTAATTTTTTTTATCAGAAAATAAATACACCTTATATAAAGAACGAAGAGAGTATTAAGCAAAGCATCTGAATTGTCATGTATGTCATGCAAAATAAAGCACATTTTCTAATATTCCACAACATTCTAGCTAGGGAACACTTCATAAAAAGAATGATCAATAGATATTCATCCAAACCACAAAAGGGGCAAGCCCCGGTACCAAGTCATCCCCTCCTCACTAATTTTTTTTTGTTAAGATATTATTTCTAAGGACTAACCGCTTAAAGATCTTAATTCTCCGAGGAATTTTTGTTTTCCACATAAAGCTATGTGAAAAATTGATACCGTTTTCAATCAGTTTCTTATAATATGTTTTAACAGAGTAAACATCATCTTTTGTTAAGTCCAGTTAATAATATCTTTTAGATCAGTGAGAGTAATGTCTGCACATACATAAGAAAAAGGCTTTCGCCCCGCTATATTGATATAGCAACCGCCCGATACAACAAAGAGTTCAATGCTGGGGAAAACAGCACAAGCATGCCCAAAAGAAACAAAAGAGAAAGAAGAGAGAAAATAAAGTCAACGACATTGGATCGATGAAAACGACGATAACCCAAAACCGTTGCGCCCACCGGAGATGTACCACCTCGCTCCAGGCACCTCGAACCTCCGCATACCAAGCAGCATCTTCAGAATGGAACACGACGACGACGACGCTGCTGCCCGGACAGGACCTAGGGTTTCCCCGGGTACGCGGAGGGGCGTGGGGAAGGGGAAGATCCGACGCCCTTCAGAAAGGAACAATGGAGCCCACAGGCGTCACCGCGTCGGTGCCGGGAAGCCGGCCCGGATTTCTCCCATCTGCCAAACACCCACAACCACGAACGGTCCTACGCGCTCCACCAGACAAGCCACCCACGAACGTGCACCACCACGGTCTTGCCATCATCACCGCCACCTCACCGTGGTCATCGAAGCGAGACCGACGAGAACGAGAGGGAGCAGCCGGGAACGAGGAATGACAGCGAGAGCAGCCACGCCGGAGGAGACAACCGCCACCGCCATCGGCGGTCATCGACCGGAGCGGCAAAGGGAGCGTACCAGGCCCTCGAGGCCAGGCCGAGCCCAAAAGGGGCTCGTGAAGCACCCGTCGCCGAGCTGCAGTAGACGTGCCGCCGTCTCCACCACCCCTTGCATGAGCCGCGCCACCACCGCCCCCGCCAGAGCCGCCGTAGGCGAGACCGAGTCAGGCCCGCCCAGACCCAGATGGGGCCCAAAAGGGCCCAGATCTGGGCCGGGAGGGTGCCGCCACCATCCACCGCGCCAGTACGCCGTCAAGTGGCAACGCCACCGCCACCGCCTCTAGGCCACCCAAAGCTGCGCCGCCAGGAGCAGCTGCCGCTGCTGGAATCACCGTTGACCGAGGAGTACCGCCGCGGGACGCCACCACCTGAGCCGTGGCACCGCGTGCGGGGAAGGGACGACCGCCGCCACCGCCAACACCACATGGGCAGGGCCCGGTGGCGCAGGACGATGGCGGCGGGAGGAGGGGGGCGCTGGGGGCGGGGAGATGGGCCCTCGGTCGCCTCGCTCGGGAAGGCGACACGGGGGGCGGGCCGGGAGGGAGTGGGGAGGCGGGGCGCGGCGCGGCGCGCGCGACCGGCTGCCGGAGGCGCGGGAGGGGAGGGGAAGGGCCCGGCGGCGGCGGCGGAGCGGGGGAACCCTAGTCCTATTTCCTGATAGTCCAAACTAAAGCAACTACTCCAAGAACCGTCAGATCTCTAACATTCTCGCAAACTTCAGAAATCCAAATAGACAAATCATTGAAAGAAGCAGAGAGTCTGCACATACATTGATACATACCATGGATACATATAAAATATAAGACCAATAGGCCTTTTGCTTTAATCATCTTCACCAGATTTAGGAGTACAATACCTTACACTTACAAAATACAATAGCCGTTACCTTAGAAATGTGAAAAGTTATTCAACCTTATTCCTTGACGTGTCGTCCCTTCAATCACATCACACACAAATGCATGCATGTAATTATATATCGGTATAAATAGCAGTATGGTAGATAGATTCACCGTGCGTCGGTCAAGCGTCGGCCAAATCGACGAGGAGAGGTGTGTCGTTGTCTCCTTTCTCCACGGTGAAGGTCTTGAGCATCTGCTTCCCGGTCGCCGTGCAGGTAACCTCCACGACGTACCTCCCGTAGAAGCCCCTGAACTTGAAGTTGCCATCGCCGTCGACGTTCCCGCGGGCGTCCGTCTTCCACTCGTTCTGGAGATTGAGGAACATCTGGCCGGCCTCATTGACGGTGCCGTCGGCGTCGACGAGCCAGGAGTTCTCGCGCCACATGGTGCCCTGCAAGAACCCCCAGAACACGACGCCCTCCACGGCCGGGTGCGCGTACGCCTCCCGGAGCACCACCTCCAGGTCCTTGGCGCGGAGGCTGACGTTGTACTCGGGGACGTCCAGCTCGGTGAACCAGATGGGCACGCCGGTCTTGGCGAGCCTGTCGATGGCGGCGCAGATGACCTCCCCGACGGGGTTCTGCACGTGGCCCTGCAGGCCGATGCCGCCCACGACGGCGCCGCAGCGCTGCAGCCACGCGACCTGCTCGGCGTACTTCTCCGGCGTGGCGTTGGGGTCGTTGGCGCGCTCGACGTTGTAGTCGTTAACGAAGAGCGCGGGCTCCGGGTCCAGGCGCGCAACCTCCTTGAACATGTACGCCGGGATGTCCTCGTCGCCGAGGCGGTCGCGGAAGAAGCGGCCGTGCAGCATCTCGTTGTTGACGTCGTAGTGCTTGAACCTGCCGGCGTAGCGGGAGACGAGGCCCTGGAGGCGGCTCTGCATGGCGGACCTGAGCTGGTCCTTGTTGAGGTTCTTGACCCACTGCTGCACGTCGCCGTCCACGGACCAGAAGACGCAGTGGCCGCGGACGTGCTTGCCGAGGCGGTCGCAGAAGGCGAGCAGCGCGTCGGCGTCGGCGTAGTTGAGCTGGCCCTGCTGCGCCTCGGTGTGGTACCACTTGAGCTCGTTCTCGAAGACGGCCCAGTCGAAGTGGTTGGTGAAGAAGTCGAGGAAGGCCGGCTTCTGGATGACGGACGTGTTGATGCACGTCCCGAAGGGAAAGGCGTTGTCCAACTGCACCACGCGCACGGACGCCGCCGCGCCCGCTCCAAGCTTGAGAATGACGTCCCTCTTGCGTGCCTGCGTCAATGGAGATCGTATGATCACCTTACGTGACACATCAAATATGCATGCACGTCCATGAAAAATAAATATATGCATGCATGCTCACCTTGTCAGTCTTGTCCTTGAGCTGCCTGAAGCGCGCCTTGTGATCCACAGGGAAGACGCGGACATCCATGACCTTGACGTCGACGCCGGCGGGGGCGCCGTGGACGTAAACAGCGGCGCTGCGCGGCTCCGTCCTGAGGCGGAAGGCGCCCATGATCTCCGTCCACGCGCCCTCCTGGGCGCACATCGCGCCGCACTCCACCAGGGTCTCGTTGCCATTATCGTCCACGTCAAGGTGGATGCGCACCGGGTGGCTGGTGCCATGTGCCGCTCCTGCGCCCAGGCTGATCCACCCGGCCACGCGGTACGTGATCCCAGGCTTGAGGACGCCCGCCGGGATCGGCAGGCGCACGCCGTCCTTCTCGTCGGCGCGCCCCGCCACCAGGATGTACCGGCCGCTGGGCTCGTTGCCACCCACGGGCACAGTGATGCCAGTCTCCTCCTCGTTGTGCACGGACAGCGTCGTCGTGCTCGAGCCGACCGGTGCGTAGTCCACAAGGCTGCCGTCCATGCTCACGTCCTGAAACAAGCAGCACACAAGTGCACCATGCAAATGAGCTTACTGGACTCATGGTGTCCTACGCACCTAGCTGCTTGCAAAGTTACTCGATCGACCGTGCGCTGCACTTGTACATACCTGAGTGCTTGCCATCTTACGCGAGTGGGAGTGAGAGCTGTGAAGATGCTCGTCGGATTGGTTGATCTGCTGTGTGAGTGAGGGAATGGATCACGGTGCGCCGCGGTATTTAAAGGGAAATTCTGGCGGCGGCCGTCGACGTCGAGATGGATATAGTAGAGTCGTTATCACGGGATGGGAAGAGTAACGGTGAAGAGCGCTAACGAACGATGCACAAACCGGAAGCAATGAACTCTCTCTGGCATGCTCGCATGCTGCAGCTCTTGAGTAGTAACAGTGAAGATTGCACAACACAAGGGATGAGACCTTCCTCGCTAGTGCTACTATTTCCCAAACGAGATATGGTACGTGTCATTTAATTCTTCGACGGCGAGACGAGAGGCGTGCCAACTTGCTTGCAATGACGACCATGTAACTAATTCGTGTTAAATTCAAGCGTGGCGTCGCAATGCATGGCTTCAAGTTACAAAAAACGGCTTCACGCGTCCAGTATGGATAGGCACAGACGATTGTTCCCGAATCCTGCCTGCCTGCTAGCTCGATCAGTCAATCACGTTAAGCAATGGCGAGACGCATGCACGAGCGCTCCGACCCATATTTTCGTCAGGATGATCAGTAAAATCGACCATTGCGGCGCACACGCCGTGCACGGAGAAGATTATACAGTACATTTTAGAAGGCCCTACGACACAGAAACCTGCACCTGGCTACACGTGGGAACCTGTACACTGTGCGGTGTCGAGGATGAAAGTTCATTCCATGCATTGGTTTCCTGCAGCCATGCTTGGAATATTTGGGAGCACATGCGTGCTGTATGGCCCTTGCCCCGTGATGTACTGTCAGTAGACAGTGGGAATGATTTGCTGCTGAATGGTCTAATGAATTGCACAGCAAACGTGCGGGACAGGGTGATTATGTTGATCTGGCGCATTTGGCAGCTTCGGAATGGCTTGTGTCATGGCAGAGAGACGCCTCCAGTTGTGGTTACAGTAGAATTCCTTGATAGCTAGTCGAGCTTTGCTACATGTACGTAAAGATTTTTACGTAACCTACGTAAAAGGTGACCTGGGTTACGTAAGTCTAGCATTTTTCATTTGAAGTCCCTTGGTTACTCTCACAAGTAGCAATAGGCTGAAAATATGACCGAACCATCTTCTCTTCTCTGTATCATGCCTGCCGCAGCTGTGCCACCAGCTGAAGAGAAGGAAACCATCAACCCGACTACATGTGGGTAGCCAGCCGGCGGCTGAGGGCCTGAGGCCAAAGTAGGCGTTGCACAGGCGCAACACTCTCCTGGACGTGAACCAACTCACATGCAGGCATCTTTCCTTTGACAATTTCCTCTAAGCTATATATGTTTAATTGCAACGAGGCTCTGGAGGTCGAGTTACATGTGATCATGCAAGGTATACCTCTTGCTATTTAACATACGGAATTTTCAGTCGTCGTACAGTCCGATTCCTTGGAGGCGTTAGCAGTGTTCTCCGGTGAAGCTCTCTCTCGCTCTGCCTTTGGGCATATCGTCTTGGAGACAAAGGTTTTGTTTTCCGACAGGGAGTTTATTCCTCAGAAGATTCGGCGTGAACAAAATTGTGTGGCAGATCGTTTGGCAAATTATAATCATAGGGAATGTGTCACAGTGGTGTGGCTCAACCATGGTTCCCCTTGTATTGAGGATCTTTTGCCTCTCGATTGTAACACTATAATATCGGAATAAAACTCCTTTTTATGCGCAAAATGAACATATATAGTGTCATGGAGTAATTCCTTTGTCCGGGTTTACTAGGGTCCCTCGTATTTTAGGTTAAGCTTTGATCAGTATATGCTATATAAAGTAGAGTACTCCCTCCGTTTTTATTTACTTTGCATATTAGAGCTGACTGAAGTCAAATTTCATAAAATTTGACCAAGTTTATAAAAAATAATATAAACATTTATCATAACAAATCTATATGATGTGAAAGTACATTCTATAATAAATCTAATTTAAAATTAGCCCGTGTGCATCAAATTATTTTATAATGTGTGAGCCAATTCCCTAATTTCCTAGAAGACAAAGGCTTGCACTTCTCAATATTCATAATTTCAAGATATGGAAGTTGTGCACACACAAATGCGCGTCTCCAAATTCAGTAAATATATATGACCAACATATGAACGATATTCACTGGATGAACTGTTTTCTTTCTTCCTAAAAAAGAAAGAAAGGCTCCTAGGCGTTTAGGGTTTCCACACCTCCCGTCGACGCTGTTGTCTATGTGCCTCGGCTCATGTGGCTTTGGGTCATGAAGGCGCGGTGGATCCCGGTCCTTGCCGGTGGGAGGGCCCAAGCTTTATTTTTAGGTCTTTTATCTATTCTATTTTAGGGTTTGTGTCCTGTTCAGGAAGTCGAGGCGGCGGAGGCTCCTTGAAGAATGAATAAGGTTGTTCCCGCCTTGCCCTAGCCCCGACGGTGCGTATCGCACCATCGGAGGGCCCGTGGATATGTGTCTCCGGCGGATCTCATAGGATTTGTTCGGTGTTTGTCCTTGGTGGATCTGCATGGATCCAGTTCTCATTCATCTGTGCCCATGTCTCTATAGGTTGGATCCTTCCAATCTATGCTTCTCTTCATTGGCGGCAGTTGCTCTTTGAAAGTGCAACTAATCCCTGGATGGTTTTGGTAATTCTTAACAACATATAGCTCATTGAACTAATACCCTTTCAAGATGATCATTTCAGAAAGTTCAATGATTGGCATGGAATGGACTAGAGATGTGGACCCCTCAAAATGCTAAGGACACATATTGGCAAAAAGCTCAAGACTCTACATTTTCATTTTAGTGACCCAATATCACATTTAGTCCATAGGAAAGCCAATACTATTAAAAGGGGATGAGGTGTTGCTTAATGGCTTACTTGCTCAAAATGCTTAGTGATATGCTCTAAAGGCCCTCAAGAACTTTCTCATATCCACATATGTCCTAAACCAAAAGTCAAACTCGGCCCCACCGATTTGATCTATCCGGCGCCACCGAGTTCATTTGACATAGCCACTGCCATAAACCCTAATCACTTCGGTCTCACCGATAGGGATCTCGGCCTCACTGATATGGGATTGCAAACTCTCTATTTCCCTTCGTAACATTTCGGTCTCACCGAAATCAACGATCAGTCCCACTGAGTTCGCAATGCAAACTCTCTGTTTCCTTTTCGTAACGTTTCGGTCTCACTGAAATGAGCGATCGGTCCCATCGAGTTTGCCTGACCAACTCTCTGTTTGCCTATTACTGAAATCGGTCTCACCGAGTTCATGTGATCGGTCTCACCGAGGTCAAGTTATGCCCTGGCCCTAGCACATCGGTCAAAAGTCAGCTTGACAAGTTCAGAATGAAGGATGGTGAAGGTGTCGCTGAAATGTACTCTAGGCTTGCTCTCATCACAAATGAGATTGTCGTCTTAGGAAGTGAAGAGATGACCGAAAAATTCATCATCAAGAAGATCCTAAGAGCCTTGGATGGAAAATATGATACCGTGTGCACTTTGATCCAAATGATGCCAAATTACAAAGATCTCAAGCCAACCGAAGTCATTGGAAGAAGTGTTGCTCATGAGATGTCACTCAAGGATAAAGAAGAGCTTCACAACAAGTCTATTGGTGCTTAGAAATCCTCATGTGATGCTCCTACATCATCATGTGAGAAACAAGCCTTCAATGAAGAATTGAGCTTAATGATGAAGAACTTCAACAAGTTCTACAAGAGTAGAAGCAAGGAAAGGAGTTCCAAGTCAAGGTTCTACAATGACAAAAGATCTTCTAGTCGTGAGCGAAACCGCTACAATTGTGGAAGACCCGGACACTACTCCAATGAGTGTACGGCTCCCTAGCTACAAAAGAAGAGAAGACTCACCTAAAAGGAGAAGCGAAAGGGAAGAATCACCTCCAAGGGAGAGAAGGAGTAGAGATGATCGCTATGAACGAAGAACCTCTCGCAGAAGCAAGGATTCAGAATGGAAGGACAAGTCATCAAGGAGCTACACAAAACGAAGACAACAAGCTCATGTTGGTGAATGGGTATCCGGTTCCGACTCCGACCACCACTCCGAGAGAAGTTATCACTCTGATTCTGAATATACTCAAGATGAAGGTGTTGCCAGTCTAGCACTTGCGTCAACCAACTCCTATGACATATTTGAGTCACCAAATGAAGGAATTGGGAGATGCTCCATGGCTAAAGGCCCCAATGTATCACACCCGAGTATGTTGATTTCAATAGTGATGAAGATGATCTGCTAGGTGATGATGATTTACTTGTTGACAACTCTAGTGATGAATACTATGATGAAATTTCTATTAATCATGCTAATCAAGATGAAATGAATGACAATGATAAGAAGGAGATTGAGCGTATAACTAAAGAACTAAACACTCTTAAGTTAGCTCATGAAACTACTTTAGAAGATCATCGAGAACTTCTAAAAACTCATGAGAAGCTATGCTTTGAGAAGCTCAACCTAGAGCAAGAACATGGGTTCTTAAAAGCCATCAATGATGATCTTCGAAAGAAAAGTTCTTCTTACATTGCAAAGCATTTACTCTTGTCTACTTACATGCCACAAGTCAAATATAGCAACAAGAGTAAGAAAGATTCTTCTTCTAGTAGTAACAATAATCATGCTAAATCCAATATTGTTGCTTCTAGTAGTTCTCTTGATTCCACTAATGATTCTCTTAGCCAAGTTACACTTGAGCAAGAAAATAGCTTATTGAAGGGAATTATAGAGAAAGGTGTTTACAAGAGCCTTGCGGGAAGTAAACAATTTGAGGAAATTGTACGGAAGCAAGGAAGGCACCGGAAGAATCAAGGTATTGGTTTTGAACGAAAGTTCAATGCCAATGGAGTTGAGTGGGAAGAAGATCAATACCCCAAGACAAAGTTTGTTCCTCAACAAGAGAAGTATGATCCTACTTCCTTCAAGGGGACATAAGCTCAAGATGATCCTCCACCACAAGTCCACAAGCTAAAAGGCAAGGACAAGCTTCAAGAGGAGATTGATGCATTTGAAGAAGCTCCAAAGGCCTTGGTCAAGTGGGTTCCCAAGTCTACATCAAGTTCTACTTCATCAAGTACGACTACAACCCCTAGGATTCCCATCAAGTTGATGTGGATCCCGAAGAAGAAGAACTGGAGTTCTTGAGGGTGACTCCGCTAACATACTTCACTCATATTCATTTTGGCAAGGACAAGTGCAAACAACTTCCACATCTTGCACTAGTTCAAGGAGTCACAAATCCTCTTGTTAGTAAGACAAGGGACAAGGTAACCTAATGCTTTCATGGACATCATCTTGTGTGTACTTCACTCTATGTCTATGGATATCCTTGCTTGTTCCTTGTGGGACTAACCCATGTAGGTATTGAAAGTGCAACTCACTCCAATGGATTGCTCCAAATGATCTACATCAACAATGAGCATCCACATCTTCCACACCTACATGAAGTCATCATCGACAAAACCCAAGGTTAGTTCATCCCTCTTAGGGGGGATATCACATCTAGGGGGAGCTTTACTCTAAGAATTGGGCTAAAGAAACTCTACGGTGTGAACACAACAATGCTTTATGTAAAAGTGGTAACCCCACTTGTGCTTAAACGATGAGTATGACCTATGATCAAATGTTCTCATTTGACTCCTAAGTCAATATACTCATATATAGATGACCTAGTGATCGCCAATTGCTTGATAGATGCTAGAGTGATTGTGCATGCTTTGCCACATATTTCATTTGCCATTTTATTGTGTGAGCATGTTATTTGCATATTTTTCTCATTCGAGGACATCCATTTGTTGCTTTGATTGATTGGCTCCTTTTCTTTTTCCAAATGGATGGACAAGAATGCCTAAGAACTCCCTCTAGCTATCTATGATTTTCTCGTCTCAAACTCTATTCATGCTACATCACAAAGTTTGATCAAGTCAGATTCGAACCCTCTGGGTGAGGAGCACTCGGAATCACCGATTCGTCATAGACTTAAACTTCCAAAAACCTATCTATGCATTTCGGCCTGACCGATTCATTCCTTTTGGTCAAATCGAGTTCATTGAGTCGATCTAGGTTTTCAATCTCGGTGCAACCGATATGAACAATTCGGTCACACCAAGTTGCAGTAACCGCTTGCGATTCTGCAATCTCGGTGCCATCGAGTCGTTCCACTCGGTCACACCAACATGGTCCGGATATATATACTCCACGGGTCAAATTTTGGAAATTCCTCCGAATACCCTTCGCCCGCGCGTATCCTGCTCTGCCGACTCAGGTCTCCGGATCTTCTCCTCGTCGCCAGCGACCTCCTGCAGCTGGTCTCCGCTGCCGTTGCCGCCATAGTGAGATCATTGCCAAGTTAGGGTATGAGTTCGATCCCTTGTGTTTTCTCACTCTGATTCTTAGCACGAAGACAGTGCCATGATTCTTGACAAGTTTGAGATTATCCTATCCAGCAAAAACTTCCTTTAGTCTAGATTTGATTCAAAAATTTAGGGTTAGGTTTCTGCCGAACTCATCTCGGATCGACCGAGTTGTTGAAATCGGTCTCACCGATTTGTCTTAGGCCATCGCACTTGTGATTTTTGGTCTGACCGAAACTTACAAATCGGTGTGACCGAGTTCAGAACTTTGTGAAACCCTAGCAATATCGGTGTCACCAAACCGTGCCTCGGTCTGACCAAGATCACTAGTTTAGACACATAATGTGCTTTGGTATCACCGAGTTTACAAATCGGTAGCTCAGAAATGTTTTCTATAGAAAACTAAAACCAAGTTTTTGACTCAATTGTTTTGCAAAAACTCTGCACTTTGTGATGCTCATCCACTCTATCCCATCTACAACTATTCACAGGTGCACTGTCAGCCATGTCAGATCAGAGTGATAGCCAGAACAAGTCTGAGGAACAAGTCAACATGAGTGAGGGCGCTAGTCCCTCTGAAAGCTATGAAGATGGAAGCAGAAGTACTCCTAGCAACCTACCTAAGGCTGCTACTAGGCAGAGGAGGAAGAGAAACTCAGACTCTGAAGATGAAGATTATGTTGTTGTTGAGGAGGAGGTCAGCTCCAAAAAGAAGGTTGTTAAGAAAGAGTTTAGCACAACAGCTTCAACCAAGCCAGGCATGAAGAAGAAAGCTCCTACCAGAAGGATTCCCATGTCCAGAGCCAGAGCTTCAACACAAGAAACTATGGAATTTACTCTTGAGCCAAGAGAAGATGTTGATGGAAAGAAAAGAAAAGAAAGGGTCAGGAAAACCATTGCCAAAGTGATTGGAAAGCCATTTATGGCTAGAGATTCTGAAGAAGAGGAGGAGGAAGAGCAAGATGCACCTCTTGCAAAGTCTCAAAAGCTGATGGGGGATGCCATCAAGTCTGGGGCTGCTCCATCAAAGCCTAAGCCTACCCCCAAAGCTACTGCTCAAGCTTCAAAGTCTGCACTAAAGAGAAACACCAAAAACGTTCTTGCACATAAAAGAACAAGGCCCCAGTGCCTCAAATTGAAGAAGAAGAAGAGGAAGCCCAAGTGCTCAGAAAGTTGAAGCCAAAAATTCCTGATCATGATGATAATCATCCAATGGCTGAGAACATGAAGGAGAGAAAGGATGTAGGTCTCAGATTGTGGAGACAATCAGACGCTTATGCTGTGAGGAGAAGAACTGTTGTGGACTACAGATTTCCCACTAAGGAACAACATGACTTTTATGAGACTGTGCTCTTAGATAAGAAGCCCATTGTGTGTGACATGAAGTGGGTGGACTGGAAATATATTGATGACAATGAAGATCATTTTCCTGGAGTACATGAGAGCTTCAGACTCAATGGAGTTGACACTTCTGTGGGTCAGAAATTGACCAAGTGGAATGATGAGCTTATCATGCAGTTCTATTCAACAACTCACTTCTACCCAGAAGGGAAATTTTTTTGGATGTCTGAAGGTACTAGGTACCAGTCTTCTGTTGCTGAATGGGCCAAGCTCATTAATGCCCCTCAAGAAGCTGAGGATGATATTGATGTCTATGCTGAGCGCAAGAAAGATCACAACTGCATGGCCAATATGTACAAGGAGATACCTGACAAGGCCTTGGAGACACACAAGCTAGGCTCAGTATTCTATCTGATGTCTGGACTGGCCACCATGAACACTATTTTGAGGCACACCTTGTTGCCCAAATCAGGAGATCACAAGATGATCAGAGGCCACTCCATCAACTTGCTTCAACTATTTGATTTGCCATAAAAATTCAAGGTGATGAGTGATACGTCTCCAACGTATCTATAATTTTTGATTGTTCCATGCTATTATATTACCTGTTTTGGATGTCTATGGGCTTTATTTTACACATTTATATCAATTTTGGGACTAACCTAATAACCGGAGGCCCAGCCTGTATTGCTGTTTTTTTGCCTATTTCAGTATTTCGAAGAAAAGGAATATCAAACGGAGTCCAAACGGAATGAAACCTTCGGGAGCATGATTTTTTGAACGAACGTGATCCGGAGGACTTGGAGTGCAAGTCAAGAAGCATCCGAGGCAGCCACAAGGGTGGGGGGCGCCCCTACCCCTACAGGGCGCGCCCCCCTGTCTCGTGGGCCCCTCGGGCGGCCATCGACGTACTTCTTCATCCTATATAGGCCTACATACCCCAAAAACATCCAGGGAGCCACCGAAGAAATATTTCCACCACCGTAACCTTCTGTATCCGCGAGATCCCATCTTGGAGCCGTCGCCGGTGTTCTGCCGGAGGGGGAATCCACCACGGAGGGCTTCTACATCAACACCATAGCCCCTCCGATGAGTTGTGAGTAGTTTACCACAGACCTTCGGGTCCATAGTTATTAGCTAGATGGATTCTTCTCTCTTTTTGGATCTCAATACAATGTTCTCCCCCTCTCTTGTGGAGATCTATTTGATGTAATCTCTTTTTGCGGTATGTTTGTCGAGATCCGATGAATTGTGGGTTTGTGATCAAGTTTATCTATGAATAATATTTGAATCTTCTCTGAATTCTTTTATGTATGATTGAGTTATCATTGCAAGTCTCTTCGAATTATCGGTTTGGTTTGGCCTACTAGATTGATCTTTCTTGCCATGGGAGAAGTGATTAGCTTTGGGTTCAATCTTGCGGTGTTCTTACCCAGTGACAGAAAGGGTTGTAAGACACGTATTGTATTGTTGCCATCGAGGATAAAAAGATGGGATTTATATCATATTGCTTGAGTTTATCCCTCTACATCATGTCATCTTTCTTAATGTGTTACTCTCACTACAAAAAAAAATACACTTCCGTGATGGTACGTGTTTGTCACAGTAGGTCGCGTTTTTTGTCATGCATGTACATCCATGACAAATTTATGACAGAATCAAGATAGTCATACCTGTGTTGTCGTAGAAGTGTTCCATGACATTACCAAAATTATCATCACGGAAGTGTCCACTTCCATGACGATAAATCGCGCGTCACAGAAGTGCTTTCGTCAAGGGTGACCGACACGTGGCATCCACCGTAATGGAACGCCGTTAAGCTATCGGGTCGGGTTTTGGATCCGATAACCCGTTAACAGCCCCGACCAATGGGAAATTTCCACGTGTAAAATTCTTATAGGCCGGACGAAACACGTGTCAGCTCGTCAGTGGGTCAGATAGGCGCCTATGATATGTCGACACGTGCCACGGCCCACCACTAGCCCATTTAGCTTACAAAGCCGACCCGTTTGACTTGGTCAAAAGTTAACGGTCTGGCCCATGAAAAGCCTGTTAACGGTCTTTTCGCAAATAGCCCATTTTACGGCCCGTTAGGCACTAAAGGAAATCGGCCCAACAACGTCATGTGGCCCCTCGAATATAACACCAGCCCATTTCACTTTCGGCCCATGTATAGCCCACGACATCTTTCGGCCCATATGAGGCATTCGTATCTTTCAGCCCTTTACAGGCCCACGGTGACTCTAGCCCATAATGAACAGTAATTTTCTTTGTACCCGTTAACGGCCCGTGATTTACATGGGCCGTTTCCAGCCCGTGTTAGCTTTCGGCCTATTGACGGCCCATACGTTCTTGGGCTCCTTTTCGGCCCTCGATTACTTCCGGCTCGTTACTGGCATGTTCCCCTAATGGGCCAAATTCGACCCATGGCAAGAGTCGGCCCGTTACTGGCATGTTCCCCAAATGGGCCAAATTCGGCCCATGGCAAGAGTCGGCCCGTTACTGGCCTGTTACCCTAATGGGCCAAATTCGGCCCATGGCAAGAGTCGGCCCGTTTCTGGCCAGCCCATCCTATATTCTGGCCCATTAATGACCCATTATGCCTGTGACAGAATTAAGCTTTTGCAGTCCTACGGCCTGTTAATGGCCCGTTACCGTGCTGGGCCGATACCAATTATGCCCGATTACGGCCCATGTAGACCAATTTATACGACGGCCCAAGGCCCATTTATCGACGGCCCGAGGCCCACCGATTACAGGCCCATTTATCGACGGCTTGTAGGAGACCCATGGATCCTACGGCCCGTATATGGCCCATGGGTAGTTGCGGCCACTAGCAAACCAGGGAAAAAGAAGACTAGGAAACAAATAAGGCCCAAACTAACGCTAGGCTATTAAGGCGATTGCACAGATTACATCCACTCGACATCAAAGATCGCCACCAGTGCAAATATAGGGAACACCCTACACTATACAAAAATGGCTTGTTGTTTTCTTCAGCCGGTGGATGCACATTAAGAATAAATTTTGTATCACACCAAAACAAATTAAAACTATATAACAAAAGGAAGGTTGACATTAAACTTAATAGTCTAGCAGATAAATGCACCACCAGAAGTTCAGAAGCTCGGTTCATTTAACCTGACTGTTACGTTTTCATGCTGTATTGTCCGATGGAACACCATAACCCTCGCCTTCATTTCCCCTAGGCTCCTGAACAACATAGCAAATGTCTGATAGTCTGGTTTCAAAACCATGCATATCTTGACGACATTGAGCAATGTTTCTCCTTGTTTCACAAAGGGCCTCTGTTAGGGAATGGACTTGTGTCTGGAGCGCAGATACAACATTGCTTTGAGCTTGCATATCTTGATCATGAGGCAGTTTGGACGATATTGCCTTAACAACCAACCCAGTATTACGCTGGAACGTGCTTTTGGCACTGTTAGTGGACATGTACTGACCCACTGCAGCAAGAGCTCACATTGCAGTTATAGTTGCCTCGCCACCTTCAGAAGGTGGCGGTTCCACCATTTTTTCCATAGCTTGCTGAAAATTTGAGGTTTTACATTAGTAGTACCAGAACAGAAGATATTAAGGAGGCAGCAAAACCAAACAAAATAGCTTTGGTCTATATACAGAACTTATTCTGGTGAACCCATGTAAAATATTTGTTGTATTTTATTGCAAAGTACATAATAAAACCAGGTTCCAAACATATGACCATGTACCATTGCTAATGTATTGTCTATTTCTTCACATTGTATTGAGGGCTAAGGATAAAGAGACGAAGTTTATAATACGGTAAGCATAGTATGACATCATTCATATCACAAAACAACTGAGAACAGACAAACAGGCAATTGTAACATTGTGTGGGCAAGTCCAGCATGGAACTAGATTACGGGTCAAGATCAAAGGAATGTCACTCCTCCCTTTTAAACCTTGTAAGGTGCAATGATACGCTAAGACAATTGTGTATAAAATTGAAAAGAGTAATAGACATTGGCTGCAAACCATGCAGTTCAAGGCACAAGTCAGAGTAAGTAGTAGTTAAAAGGCATGAGGATTAAGGACTTACAACAGTGGCTTTGACTGGTGTAGTCATGCCCTTCTTCTTGCTGGTGTGACAGTCCTTGAAGATTTCCACAGCATTTGGTTCAGGTACTTTTTGGTCCTTGCGGGCTTTCCTCTGCATTTCGAACAAGTCAATATAGATCTGATAATATGGTACAACGAAAAGAGTGAAACAGCAGCTAATTACAAGAGCCTCGCAGTGTGCAATATAGGTACGAGATCCTGTCGTCTGTTGGAATTTCACTTTCGTACGGTTGGCCTTGTTCTTTGAACAGTTCACCTACAAGAAGATAGATTTGTGTGGCACATGCGTCAATAGGACTTCAACATGTGATCGGATCACATATATATAATGTACCTGATACTTCGAATCAGACCAGTGTTTAACAAGGCCCCTCCAGTCTTCATCCAATGTATTTTCCACTGGAGATGTTTGGGAAAGTTCACTATTAGCCTTGCCTTCAAAGTGAGTTTTCCTCAAGTTATACCGATACTGTCGCAGAGCAGACTTGAAAACATGGGTGCAAGTTTGTCTGGTTGCATCATCTTGGCTATCCAACTTGAACCTCATCTGTTGAAAATTATGGGAGTCTCATTATCAGCAACCTAGAAAGTATGGGACAGAGCCAGACGATATTACTAGTTTCCATACATAACCATACTTACAGATAAATGGTCAAGGAAGGTGTTGAACTGGGTTTCGTCTTTGTCATTCCTGTACCGAATCC
This sequence comes from Triticum dicoccoides, assembly GCF_002162155.2. Lineage (NCBI taxonomy): Eukaryota > Viridiplantae > Streptophyta > Magnoliopsida > Poales > Poaceae > Triticum > Triticum dicoccoides. Next base: position 634,921,790 of record NC_041389.1, read on the forward strand.
ATGTTGGGAGGATACGTACATGACACCTAACGGAAACCGCTGCCTCTGATACTAACTTGGCTGACTCTGTAGAATCACGTGGCCTTTTTAAACCTAGCTCAAAACGGATCTCCATTCTTCCTCCTCTAGATTTAGTTAACCTATCGAGCATTATTCCTGATGTTTGTTTCCTCTTGCACCTAGGTGGTAGTCCAACAACAAACATAGGAAGTGTTAGTGTACATCAAACTGTGAGACTACATATAAAGAAGCATGCAAATGTAACTTGACTCCAGCAACTACCTTCTTGCTGTTGAAGCTCACAAGGTTCATCTGATATTGCCAATTCGTCTTGTGTCAAGAGTGCTTGGGAAGTAGTGTCAGGTGGCAAGGGAGCTTGGGAACGTGCTGCTAGCTCAGTTGACGCACGAGTATGTCGTGCAGCTGGTAGTACTGTGGTAAGTGTTGCAAGAACTAGGGCTGTCTCTGCTTGTTTGGTGGCAGCTATTTGTTTCTGTTTGGCTTTTTTTGCAGTTCGTGTAGCATGGATGCCGTGTTTTTAGAATTTTCCGCTGGACTTTCACCTTCTATTGCACCATCGGTACCCGCAGAATCTGCAGGATTCATCCGCTTCTCATTCCCTACCATTCTCTGTTTCTTCCTCTTTCTCTTTGCCGTGTTAAGTCAAGCCGACAAGAAAAACGAATAAAATTTAGTTCTTCAGAACAAATTGATGCGTGATGTAGACGAATAAAACTTTGATGTTAGACAACCACATGATAGGAGGATGTAATATGTATGAAAAACAGGACGGAAGAGATAACCAGAACTATGATGTGTAAACTAAGAAGAAGACATTTCACCAAATTAGAAGCAATGCAATGGAAGGTAGACACCATATGAAAGATGCTACAAATATCGCTCTACCAAGTTAACAGTGCCTCAACATAAATGGTGTTTAAACAAATGTGAAGCAGTACAAGAAATAAATCATATGCAAGATGCAAACAACATCACACTACCATGTTAGAGGTCTCTTGTCATTAGTGCCATTGCATATTCACAACATTGCATATTCACAGCTTATGATGTGTAAACTAAGGAGAAGGCATTTCAACAAATTAGAAGCAATGAAAGCTGGACACCATATGAAAGATGCAAATAATATCACTCTACCAAGTTAAAATTGTCTCGTGATAAGTGTCATTTCAACAAATTAGTAGTACAAGCTAGAAAAGAATGTGAGATGTAACCTATATCACACTCCGAAGTCAAACGTGTCTTATGATAAGTGATTGTTGCAGGTTACACAACAGTAGTAATTTGATGTAAGAACATGGTGTGATAGACAGATATTGTATGTTCTAGAAACAGGAACACGTGTCTTATTCAAGTATAATGTGTAAAGTAAGCAGATGGAATTCAACAAAATTAGAAGCAATACAAGCTAGACATCACACATAACATGCAACCACATATAACAGTGCCAAGTTAGAGGGAGCACCAGTGATGCTGCACTAGGGGAGACGTGCTCATCATAAACACAGCTTTGTTGAGTGTCTATGCATGTGTTGTCTTGGAAATCATCTTGGGGGTGTGGAGGAGTAGAAATTGTAGAGGCCCTCCGTTTGGAAGGAGCACCTTTATCCGCTGCCTTGCTAACTTCCTTCCGCTTTATTGATTTTGAATTTTCAAGTAAAACCGACAAGAGAAAGCAATAAAATTCTCTCTTCAGAACTCATTCATGCATGATACTGACAATCACTACTTTGATGTAAGGCAAACACATGATACCAGGATGGAATATGTACGAAAAATAGGACGGCATGGCATGTTCACAACTGTTTGTGTAAACTAAGCAGAAACCATTCCAGCAAATAAGAAGCAATGCAAGCTAGACACCACATGAAAGATGCAACCAATATGACTGCCAAGTTAAAAGTGTCCCATCATAAATGGAATTTCAATAAATTAGAAGCAGCGCATGCTATAAATCATATGAAAGATGCAACTAATATTGCACTACATATACTAAAGGTGTCTCGTCATATTGATTGATGCGGGATACTAAAAAAACAATAGTTTTATGTAAGGACATGCTTAATAGACAGATGTACTATGTACTAAATACATGACGGAATGTCACATTAACAGGTATAATGTCACATTTACAGGAGTATAAGCTAAGCAGACTAGCACATACAGTTTAACCAGATTGGAAGAATTACAGTCTAAACACCATATGCAACATCCAACCACATATCACGCTGCCAAGTTAGAGCAAGCACCTGCAATGCTAGTGTAGGGGAAATGCTGTAATCAACTACAGAGCTACATTCACTATTTTCATCTAGCATTTTTGTTTCTTGAGAATCATGTCGGGAGACTGACGCTGCATTCTTTAAATGAGGAGTAGTCCCCTTGCCTACCTGCCTCGTCATAAGTGATTGATAAGGGATCCACAAGAACATTAGTTTGATGTAAGAACATGGTTAATACACAGATGTACTAGTATGTACCCAAAACAGAAAGGCATGTCATATTCAAAGGTATAATGTGTAAGTTAAGCAGATGCAATTTAACCAAATTGGAAGCAATACAAGCTAGACATCCGGCTGGAGTGGTGAACATGATCATCTAGGACCTGAGAGCCTGGTGGGAGGCGGGATGCTTCACCACCATCGTGGCTTTTTAGTTGGCTTCCAGGTGATGCCTGTCTTTGCTGGTCTTGTCACTGGCTCGGTCAGTGCCCTGACTAGCTATTTGTCTTCTGGTGCTCACGGGATGGTGGTTCATGTAAAAAATATCTTTCCTTATCCTAGTAAAGACCGACTTCGGCCTTTCGAATACAAGCTAGACACCAACATGCAACCACATATGACACCGCGAAGTTAAAGCAAGCACCTGGGATGGTGGTTCATGCGAGCGAGGTCATCAACTACAGAGCTATGTTTACCGTCTCCATCTGCTGACACTGCACCCTTTATAGCGTTGTAACGTGTCTTGCCTACCCGTATACCAAGCTGGAGCGACTTCTCTCTTTTCTTTGCTGCTTCTCTTTCGGCAGGAGAGTCTGAAATACCCTTGCATAAAAACACAATAGTGAGAGTATGGGTGAAGTGTGTGCAGAACTAGTGCACTGTAAAAGTAGGAGATAGCAGGTGGCTTAAAAATATTTCGCATACAACATTCCTTTTGAATAAAGTGTGGCCAAAAAATTATTTTAGAGTTTCTACATATATACAACATTACAAAGTTATATGGAGGAGTACGAACGCTAACTTGCATTGCAATGTGCCCACAATGATATTTATTCCGCACTATGAATTTGTATATTTTTATACTATATACAAAGTTAGTCATAATAAAGAGAAAAGAAGAGCATCTCTCTCTCCATCGCATACCCCCCTGTACGGCCCTTTCACGTATGCACACAAAACTATCTCCATGTCCTCTAAAAGTAAGCCCCTAGAAAATTCACGCGTGTTTCATCTTTCTCTCGCGATATATGCAATGATGATCATTGTATTTGAAGTGAAAGCACGATACATACATTGGACTTCATAATCCACTCATTACGGTCACCATTTACGTTTAGTGGTTATTATACAGTCACGGACTCACCGTACAACTTTGTATTTTCTCATGACATGACTAGTTGACCAGTTGAACGCTCCACGCGGCACCTGATCTAGTGTTGCATCACATTATCTCACTAACATCGTGCCCACCTGTCGACTTGTATCTACTCTACATCTACACTATTATAAAATACTTAAAATACACTCTTATAAAAAACAGAGTTGGTGATGATGGTGTGACTGCCATCCTCCAATATAGGCCGTCCGATTTATATCTGACGGATAGGAAAGAAACTATGGCAGTTTTGCAAAAAGGTACCCACACACCTCTCCCCATTTGCAAATAAGGCCTTCCCTCGTTCATCCTTTTCTCTCACAAGATAAACAAGTCATACAAATGCATCTTGATGTTACGTGCAATGCACGGGCATCTTGCTAGTAAGAATGAAAAAAAACGACAAAAAAATATTTTGACGGTGGTGCGAAGTCATGACCGCGGGCACAGCAGACAAGGTGGCCTTGTATTGGTATGCTGAGCCGTCTGTTTTAACACACATGAGCTGGTGTGGTGATTATACACACACCCACGCATGCACACGAACTCCATCCACGCAACACTCACACAAACACATGCACCCACGCACGCACGCAACACTCACACGTACACACACAACCACGCACGCACGTACGCAACACTCACACGCACACACGCACGCATGCATGGACACACCAGTACACCACACGACCAACACACACTCTCATGCTCAAGTGCTCAACCTACACGTGCATGTGCACACATCAGGCCCTGACAGACACATACACAACCAGGTGATACCCGTGAACGGGTTGGAGCCTTGTCCTGCCTGCGTAAATTTGTGTTTATCTGACCTTTTCCCTATGCAAACTGACAGGTGGGACCCACAAGGAATGTGGTCAATTTAACTAGTCAACATGGCGCCACACAGACTATTTGGCCAGTCAACAGAGTGCAATCCGATGCTGAACTGTGAGCAAGTGACCGGATAATCACCGCAAAACATATATAGTGACCGTAATCAGCTTATTCTGAAGTTCGGTGACCGTACTACGCTCTTCTCTCTGTAGGCCCTCCAAAACTACATCTCTACACGTTCTCGCATGTTATATCTAACAACTATGCAATGCATCACTACTACTACACTCTAACACAATAAATCATATGTGTTTTTAGTTTTACTAGATATCATATTGTTACTTATAATTATTCAGTTTGCATACATTAAAATTGCCTTTGAAATGTATGACCAGTATCATCTACCGCACGGGAAAAATCCTGCCCTTTCCTGTTTAATCGGGTTTGTATCGATGGATCATGCGAAACAGCAAAACTATAGTACTATGCAGTACAAGTGACAATTCACTGGGTCGTCGTGTCGTCTACTCCTCTGTCGTAAGAGTCGAGCGCTCACTTTCATAAATCTTCTAGTCCCTTTCGCCGACATGTGGGACATCAAGCTACCGGGTCCACGTGCCATACCGGAATACAGTGCAGAGCAGCCGGGGTGAAGCACCCCAGTCATGGCGCCGGCGTAGTAATCAGTAATGAGGCGTCAAATCACAAAGCTGCACCTTTCCCGCAGTTAAGTTGGAGGGACGAAGTAATAATGCTAAAAAAAGAAGTTGGAGGGACGAAGCAACCATCATTTCACTCGTTGCTGAATCCGCTTCTCCCTCATCTTCTTCAACTTAACCACATGTTGCTTCTGCCCTTGTTCTGCCTCATGTGGGACGCGGATCAGCCTGGTAAAGCACTGACACGTGGGATCGCATGTTAGCAAACCGCCAGGACAACATCCTCCGAAAATAAGAAACCTCTCCCGCCATACGCGCGGCAAAATCACCTCCTTTTTACTAATCTTTGATTCTATAATTTTTTAGATCAATATAATTGAGATTTGTATAGATAGCACACAGGAGCAAAACCAAGTGGTACGGTTAAGGGCATCAACAATGTGTAGCCAAATGTGAAAATAGCTTTTGGCATCGTGGGAAACATTGTGGACGGTGTTGCCAAAGCCAAAAAGATGTAACCGAAGCTCCCTGATTGATTGATTGAAGGAATAGAAAAATGCAACGTCTCTCCTCTTTCTTCCATGCTTGGACGCATGTAGGAGTAGTACATTATAGAGCACAGAGTCTACTCCCCTGTCCCTTCTATCACAAATCACAAAGTAGTGAGGCGTCAAATCACAAAGCATGGACGAAGCAACTATCATTTCACTCTTCGCTGACTCCGCTTCTCCATCGTCTTCTTCAAGAAACCATCTCACTGCACTAGTACTCCTAGTAGTAGTACTAGTAAAGGACTTCCTGGATGCAAATAAGGCGGTTGTCTCGGCTTGCAGGTGGCACTTGCGAACGACTTACCGTGGTCTCCCTCAATGGTGTTCTCCGTCGAACGCACTTCGCCAAACCACAAAAAAAAGTCGTCGACGTCACCTCAATGGGCAAGAAATTCAAATATAGTTACTACCTCCATTTTTTTGTACACAAGGCAAGTATATCAAAATTACAATTTGCAAAGGGCCACTAACACTAATCGAGGCAAAATTGATGGGGTTAGCAACCAAGGACATTAATATCCCCTGCATGCATGCGGAAGTGAGAAGGTTAGTTTGCATGGCGCTGCATTAATCAAGCGATGAGGAGTGAGATGGTTAGCTATTTGGTCTTTCGAGAGAAAAAATACGCATTAATTGACACGTGAAACGAGGATTTGTATCAAAGGAAAACCCCGCCTTTCTTTTTTAACACTAGTACTCCTAGTACGTACTACCTCCGTCCTGGTTTATAGGTCCCTTTTATAGTTTGTGCCAAATTTTGACTAAAGATTTAACTAACAAAATGTTAATGCATGTGAAGAAAAATTATCTCATTGGATTCGTATTTGAACATAGTTTTGAAAAATATAATGTTTGGTGACATGCGTGAACATTTTCTTAGTTTAATCTATGGTCAAAGTTTGACACGAAATACAATGGGGACCAATAAACCCGGACAGAGGTAGTACGTACTTATCCTGTTTGGGTCTAGGCCTTGCATTGCCAAACTTCGCCACACATTTTTGCCAAGCTTGCCTAAAGTTTAGAAAATGAGAAGGAGGTACACTTGCGCACGGCTGTCGCGGTCGCACCGCACCCTCACACGGTCGCTCCTGCACGCCGCGGTCGCACCGCACCCTCACACTTCGCTCCTGCACGCCGCAAACCCAACCAAGGGAACGCACCCTCACTAACACCTGTTGTCGCATGTGAACAAACCAAACTCAGCCATCCTATCGCTGACACATAATTCTCATTCATAGAGTATGTTTATCCAACCGGAGTATCGGTACGGCCCGTGCGGTGGTCTGTTGGGGAAGAAGAAGAGGTGAGGAAGAAGGAAAGAAGGGTTAGGAGACATAGGATATTCATCCAACCGCCTGAAATGGTAGACTCAAGCGACTTGCATAACAAATAGTATGTTTTCACATAGCAAAAGATCCATAATAATAAAAACAACAACATAAAGAAAAACTATCACTGCTTGCGGAAAGAGACGGCCTCGTCGTCTTTGGCTGCCGGCGCAAACCAGCCGATGTGTGTCTCCGCACCGTGGTTGTCCTCGGCCTCCAGCTACTCGTTCAAGCGGAGGGTGCGGGCGCTCTGCAAGGACGAGAGGACAACCCGGTTCAAGTCGAGGACGTCCGGTTCCGCCTGCAGGAGGGCCTCGATGGCAGCGGCATCCGCGCGCTCCGTGTCGAGTCGAGCCTCCGCCGCCCGGTTCAAGTCCAGGACTTCCGATTCCGCCTGCAGGAGGGTGTCGATGAGAGCGGCATCCACGCGCTCCGCGTCGAGTCGAGCCTCTGCCGCCCGGTTCAAGTCCAAGACTTCCGGTTCCGCCCGCAGGAGGGCGTCGATGAGAGCGGCATCCGCGCCCTCT
>NC_041389.1:634929799-634933902 GCF_002162155.2 Triticum dicoccoides
CCGCCCGGTTCATGTCCAGGACGTCCGGTTCCGCCTGCAGGAGGGCCTCGATGGCAGCGGCATCCGCGCGCTTCGCCTCAAGTTGAGCCTCCGCCGCCCGGTTCACATCCACGACATTCGGTTCCGCCTGCAGGAGAGCCTTGATGGCAGCGGCATGCGCGCGCTCCGCGTCGAGTTGAGCCTCTGCCTCCCGGTCCTCCTTTAGTATCGCCATGTTGAACCGCTGTCTGCCTGCACCATGGGGGACTCGGACACCGACACGAAGTCGACGTCCATCGTCTCATACACATCGGGGGCCTTCTGCGCCGCGACCTCCGCAGTGAACATTGGACCGGCTTCCTCCTCCTCGTAGCTTGGCTCCAGAGAACTCGAGGATTGGCCCGCCGCAAAGCAAGCTTGGGAACGGAGGTCTGTGGCGCCGACCGCCGCCGCGATTTCTGCGCGGCGCTCCGGCGTCAGCATCTTGTAGTAAGTGATCTTGCGACGCACCATGGCTTTCCGGCGAACTAGGGGACGCTTGATGCGGGATAGGGGATCGAAAGGTGGCGGAATGGGCCGGAGATTTGGTGTGGTTTTAGGGCAGTGGCTGGCGTAGGCCGAACAACGAAGGTTCTGGTGTGAATAGTGGTTCTGGTGATGACCGATCAATCGGTTTTGACTGTACATCGCTCTTGTCGCGTTCGCGTTGCAGACCGGCACGCTGGACCCTCCATGTCGCTCACCGAATGGAATGTGCTTCGTCTTGCGTTTTCGCTCACTTGTGGGACCGCAGTTGAGAGCAAACCGACGTCCCTCCCCCTCCCCCGCCCACGTCATTTATTATACCACTACTCCCTCCGTTTTATGCGGAGTAAATAAAAACAGAGGGAGTATACTACGGATGAGGATCCCCTGACGTGGCCGAACCCATTGGGTAACTGACATGCAGGGCCTAGCAAGCATGGGGTCCGCCGGTAAGTGACCTAAAGGGAGGGTAAGGCAGGGATACCTACGTCAGAGGATCCACTTCCACTATACTACTTTGACCAAATGTTAGAGTAATAATATATGACATGCAACTTACACAAATGTTAGAGTAATAATATATGACATGCAACTTACACAAAGCATATAGGGTCTAATGCGTTTTTCGAGGCTAATTTTGACCAAATGTTAGAGTAATAATATATGACATGCAACTTACACAAGGCATATGGTAAATTTCGTATGTGAAAGGAGTTTCCAATGATATAATTTTCACATTATACATCTCATGTAATCCCTCCGTCTAGGTGTGTAAGTCATCTTACGAAAACCAAATAATCCCAAAACACGTAGGCCTGGTGCATTAACTTCTACCCCGTTTCTTGTTTCTTGACATATGAACCAATAAGAGATGAGGGTGCATGTGCATGCTTTTAATGACCTGAGACTATCAAACATGACATGCAGTGGTTAGTTCATTGCATGCAATACTATTAATTAGCAAATAAACATTAATGTCTCTCGTTTTCCCCTCCTCCTTGGTCACGGTGCACAGCCTAAGAGTACTCACCTATGTGAAAGGAGTACTATTAATCTTGTCAATAGTCAAATTGGAAACCATCTCGAGTACAAATCTAGGAGTACGTACGAATCTAACAATATTGATTGGGCGTTGTTGAATGTTGATACCTTTTTTATCATAGTAGAGATACTTTGACTACACATAAAACTTATATGTAAGGTAGAAAGGATAGGAGGGAGTATATTGTACGTTCAAAAATGAAACAAACATTGAATACCCTTTATATATGATTTGCGGATGCTATGATCACCGGTTCAAAATTTTGAATCTGCCTTAGGTATCACATGCCCCCACTCGTTCCCTCTCGATTTCATCTCGGGTTCCGGATATCTGTTGAAAGAGGACTAGGGTGGGTACATGCGAATGATACTCGGCGGAATGTTCAAATGAGGCATGCGGGAGGATGGACTCGACTGGAGGGTGACATGATCGATGGAGAAGAGGGTTGGAGAGGAATGAGAAATAAGCAAATGCCACATGATTACACTTGAACGGCTCAAATAAACAATAAGTTGTCTCGCTTGGCCTACATAGTGAAAGGCCTAATGTGCAACGTGGAGCACTCATGCTCGAATATGGCCGGGAAAACAGGGAAACCGACATGTGGGGCACACCCGTCGGGACGATGTAGCACAGACTAGTCCAATGGAGGAGCTGGCCCACGACCTCCTCGCCACCGACAACCGTTCATGTGGGACTTTGGGGCCAACAACGGGGCGCAGCTCCAGCACCGCCTCTGGACACGGCGACTGCGGTGAGCGACACGCTCATATCGTCGATAGACACGGTCGGTTTCAGTGTGCCAAGGGTGGCGTTTGTGCTATGGCACGACCAACGGTATGTTTGGTTTGTGCCCAAGGTTGCCCCATCAAAGCATTGGGTAGCCAAAATTTTGGTTGAGGTATTGGTTGCCCATGATTTGGCCGAGGCAAGAAAAATGAACTAGAGTTGGCTAGAGTTCATTGGCATGCCAAAGAAATGGCAACCATTCAAACAAAGACCAATCTTTGGGTCATGACCAAAATTTTGGTAACGTGCACTTTGGCCACAATCCAAACACACACCCCAACACCCGGCTCGTCGCGGATGCACGGGGCGCCGCCACACGTCCGCGGAGTGGTGTAGCGCGGCGAACTGCATCCTCTGGACCTGAGACCATGCCGGGTCGTCTTGCTTTTTCAATGACATGCGGGGATCGCTTTTGAGCAAAGGGCATCTCCAATGTTGCCACGACCGCAGCTGACTACCCTGGCACACCAAAGCCCTCGTCCCTCGCGCCGTCGCGCGGTGCGTTCCCAGCCGGCGCCAGCTGCCCGCATTCATGCCGTCCGTTCGTATGTCGTTGTTAAGAGGCTCGGTGCCCGAGGAACCAACTCTGGCGACTTAATGACGCACCCAGACGCTTGGCCTCACCGGAATGTGCTACTTAAAGCGGCAACGCCCAGCTAACCTCCACACCATAGTGCATCGTCCTCCTACCTGACACCACATCCGCCATGACCGCAAGTGTGAACGCTCTGCGGGAGAGCTTGTCTTCGGGGATGAAGCTCGAGGTCGCTGCCCTCGCTCAAGTCGCCTCTCGCGACGCAATAGCGGCGTAGCCGGACGCGGACGCGACCGCACAAGCGGTGGCCATGCTGGCGGCCGACGACGGGAGCACCGTCAGCCACGCGTCCTAGTTGCCACCGTCTAGCATCCGGCACCGCCGAGTTCGGGGACTCCTCCGAGGATGAGTAGGGCATGGGAGGCAGCAGGGCATGGTGTGCCAACTGGCCGGTCCGTATCCCGCGTTCTACTCTTCCTCGCCAGAGACCACACCTTCACTTCACGGGTCTTGAACCCCGCCCCCATACATAGAGATCACAGATGGAGGACGTCGGTCGCCGTCGTAGAATAGGTTTAGGGTTGGGTTTCTTTTATTTTTCTGTCTTATAAAAGTTCGAAATGTAATGAAAATCTACCGTGTTTGCATTAATCTCGGCCGGTGTATATGAACTTTCACAATAATATACATATTGTAGGAGTACTAGTGCATGGAAGATCAAGATCTTGTGGGAGAAAAGGATGAATGAGGGAAAGCCTTATCTGCAAATGTGGAGAGGAGTGCGGGTAAATTGTCATAGTTTCTTTCCTATCCGTTAGATATGGATCAGACAGCCTATATTGCAGGATGACAGGCACACCATCATCACCAACTCTGCTTTTTATTGAACCGAGACAAACCTAAAAACCCCAACTAAGCCAACCTCCCAGCATATCACGCGGGAAAAGACCCGGCCGCGCCGTTTTAGTCGGGATTACCGGATTACTAGTAGTAGTATCGATGGATCGCGTGAAGCAACATTTTTTTTGAGGGGTCGAAACACCTAGTTTAAAAGGAAAAAAGGCGGTACACTCACAACACTCCTATCGCGGTCGCATTGCACCCCACACACGTTCGGTCCTGCACACGTCTCACACAAACGGAACGCGCTTCGGCTTGCCTCTTCACTGACACGTGGGACTGCACTTGGAGAAACCGACCATGCGCCACACTCCCGCCGCCCACCGTGCGAAA
>NC_041389.1:634934430-634944015 GCF_002162155.2 Triticum dicoccoides
CATTCGCTCCGCCAAAGCCGCCCACCCTGCCGTGCCGATACGTCGGTGCCGCAGTTCGTCGAGGGGACGCACAACGATCCTCTCGCTCCCACAGTATGCTCTCATAGACTGCCGTCCTCTAGCCGTGCCGCCACCTCTGGCTACGTTCTTGTGAAGGCGCACGGCGGTCAGCGCCGCCACCGCTGGCGACGTTCGTGTGGAGACGCATGGCAGTCAGCTTCTCCCACGGTACGCGCATTCTAGACTGAGGCCCCGTTCATGTCGGTGTAGCGCTGAATGTTAGCTGATAGACGCTGTTAATCTCACTGTTTGCCGAAGTAGTTTACTGTCAATATGCTCTGCTTAAGAAGCTTCCTTGCCCTGTTCTGCACTCAATCTGCTTAGCTGAGATGGCATGCCAAGGCCAATTAGTTGCTAAAATATCCTGCCATATATTTATTGTGACGTAGATTGCCATGGTCTAGTAGCCAATCTGTTAGGTGAAATAGCTCTACACCGTTTTATACTCGATCTTTGTTGTTGCGATGGCCTTCGATAGTTCGATGGCTGTGTGCTCGGGCTCATTGACTGCTGAAGTAGCCTGCCATAATTTAGCACTCAAATCTGTTTGCTGAATTAGCTTTACATATATTTCGTTACTTAGATCTGCTCGTCCAAATATCTTGCCATAGCTTTAGACATCGACCTAGGTATATTTTTTTCTGGACTTCATAAAAAAGCATATATGTTTTTCCTGTAATATCTAGTAGAAGAACTTATTTGTATGTCTAACAGATGGACATGACTTGGATAACTTCTGCTCGAAGATTCTCCGCTCCATATGTCGAGGGGGTTGAAAACTTCATGAACTTTATCAGAGCGGAGTACGGTGGTCCGAAATCAGATGTGCTCTGCCCGTGTAGCAGTTGTATGAATTCAGGTACAAGACCCCAGTCAACTGTGCAAAATCATCTACACTTGTATGGGATGTCGGTCACATATACTAGGTGGGTTCATCATGGTGAAGCTATGAACGTCAATGTTATTGACTACGTGGAAGCAGCAAATCACCATCTTGATCTGCCTGATGCTCAGGTGGAAGAGGAGGCGGAAGTGGTGGTGGCGGAGCCAGTGAGTTTGACCAACATTGAAACAATGCTACGAAATGTTCATGCATTCCATGAACTTTCACCTGCAGAAGAAAAACGGTGGGCCTGCATGTTGGAACAATGCAACGTTGCTGTCACCCCAGGAAATAAGCTGTCAGTATTCTCAGCTATGGTCACCTTTCTTCAGGTGAAGACATCTGAGCGGATGACCAACAAATCATTTGATGCGATGTTGGCTGCTTTCCGCAAATCTTTCGCAGATGCGTCTGAGCTGCCACACACCTACAGTAAAATGAAGAATTTCCTTCGTGCAGTTGGAATTGGATATGATATGATCCATGTTTGTAAGAATAATTGTGTTTTGTTCCGGAAGGATTATGCCAACTTAAGTGAACGCCCGAAATGCAAATCATCAAGATGGAAAGATGGGGATGCTGTGAAGAGGGTTCCTCATAATGTTCTGAGACATGTTCCAATTACACCAAGATTGCAGAGGTTGTTTCATGATGCTGAAACAAGAGAGGATGTACTGTGGCATGCTAGGAACCAGGAGTACAGAGATCAGAATGTAATGAGCCATCCATCTCATGGTAGTGAGTGGAAAAGCTTCAATGATAAACACAAAGAGTTTGCTGATGACCCAAGAAACATTAGACTTGGCTTAGCTTCAGATGGATTTAACCCATTTGGCCACCAGAGCGCCACATATAGCATGTGGCCAGTGCTTGTTATACCTTACAACATGCCTCCAAATGTCTGCACCAAAGAATCAAACTACATGATGGCCTTGCTCATCCCAGGTCCAAAAAGTCCTGGAAAGGATTTTGATTTGTTCATGGAGCCTCTTGTGGAGGAACTTCAACAGCTATGGAAGGGTGTTCTCACTCGAGACCTGTATAGCAGCCCACGAGCTGATTTATTTCTACGTGCTGTTGTAATTTGGTGCATCCATGATTATCCGGCTTTGGGCACTATGTCAGGGCGAACAACACAAGGTTACAATGCATGTGTTCGCTGTGACAGGAATCCGCTATCATACGCAATACTTAGCAAGATCTGTTACATTGGACACCGCCGTTTCCTTGCTAAGGACAAGCGGCATCCTAGAAAATACCGAAGACATGTGTTCAATGCAAAGCATGAAAACCGTGATGCACCAAAGAGGCTCACCGCCGATGAGTTGCAAGTGGAATTAGAGAAGGTCAGGCTTATTACACCAGGAAACCATCCTGGTAATGGTAGCGAGAAAAGGAAGCATGGCACGGTAGAAGAGAGATTATTGTTTACCCACAGGTCCACTTTGTGGGACTTGGAGTATTGGAAAGATTTGGATCTGCGGCATAGTCTTGCTGTGATGCACATCGAGAAAAATATATGTGACAGCATTATCGGCACACTTCTTAACATTGAAGGCAAGACGAAATATACCTTAAAATCTAGGATTTATTTGACACACCTGGGTATCAGAAAGGATTTGCAGGTGCAAGATGAAGGTAAACCACGGGATATGGCACCAGTTGTGTATGTCTTGGACAAGGTAAAAAGAAAAGAATTCTGCGATGTCCTGTCACATGTGAGATTCCCACATGGATTTGCTTCCAACCCTGAAAGGAGAGTCGGTGCAGATGGAAACAAGGTACAAGGGTTGAAAACTCATGACTGCCACGTCCTACTTCAAATGGTTTTACCTGTTATCCTTAGAAGATTTGGCTGCCCTGACTTATACAGAGCAGTTGCAGAGTTGGGACAATTCTTGAGGGAACTCTGCAGTAGAAATATCAGGATAGATGCTTTGGAGCATCTTAGAGACAAGATACCAACTATCCTATGCGACCTTGAGAAGATATATCCTCTAACCTTCTTTGATGTGATGGTGCATTTGGCTGTTCATCTACCTGATGAGGCACTACTTAGAGGTCCAGTACAGTATGGCTGGATGTACCCTATTGAAAGGCGGCTAGGCACTTTCAAGGGCTATGTTAGGAATAGAGCTAGACCCGAGGGTTCCATTGCAGAGGCCTACATTGCTACAGAAGCGTTGACATTCTGCTCAAAATACATTGAAACAGCTGATCAGCTTAGCAAAGAGGTGGGTGAAGACAATCCCGGGCTCAATGTTTTCGATTATTCTGTTCGAGTTATAGGGAAGAGTCGACAAGAGGACAAACCTAAAGATTTGGACAGAATGGTTTGGTATGTGTTGAATAACTGTCCTGAGATACTACCTTATATCAAGTAAGTGCAGTACTGCAGCTTATACATCGTAATCTACTAAACTTGCAGCACATTCTTATATATTTAGATGTTTTACGCGATCACTATGTTGTGCAGCATGTACAAAGAGGAGTTACTGCCGTAAAATCCAAGAAACATTGACAAACTGGTTATGGCAGGATTTGCGAAATGGTTCAAGAACCATGTAAGCTTTTGAAGTGCACTATCAGTTTTTTTAATATATTGAGTACATAAGATGATCAACTTGTCTATTTTCTAACCATAGGTTAAGAAGATGCGGGAGGATGGGCAGGCAGTTGATGATGCCCTTTACTCACTAGCAATGGGTACTGATACTCGGGTAAGACATTATGAATCTTGCATTGTTGGAGATGTGCGCTACAACACCCTTGCACGAGACGAAGGCAGGAAGACACAAAACAGAGCCATCATGAGCATGGATACGTATGACAAAGAGACAACTGAAATGTATGCTAACATAACAGACATTGTTCAGTTGCAGTATATCTCCAGTTTCGAGGATCATCGGTGTGTGGTTCTGTTGTGCTGTCGTTGGTATAAGCTGTTTTCCAGGATCGCAAAACCCAGAGCTAATGATTATTTCAAATCCATCAATGTCAAGGCGGTGTACCAGACCAACGAGCCTTTTATTTTGGCAAATCAAGCAACACAGATATTTTTCTTGGAAGACACATTTGCACGTAGCGATGACTGGAGAGTATTGCAAAGGTTTGAGCAAAGGAATTCGTTTAATGAAGTTGCACAACAAGATGATGCTTACACTGCTCCTGATGTACAAGATAACACAAATGTTCCTAATATCTTTGAGAACCATCACATCAATGACGCCGGCGAAAAGATTGCCTGTCGTGCTGTGGACATACAAGAGTTGATCAAGAAGAAGCCAATGTTCGAGGACGTTGAGGACGACGAAGAAGATGACACTGTGGAGAATTACGATTCAGACTGATACACATGGCGAAGATGTTGACACTGCTGCTGCGGATGATGATTACATTGCTTTTGTCGTATTTTCCTGTCAGAAGACGTTTTTTATCTACTATGTGAAATTGTGTTTGCTATGACAACTGAAACCTGATGAACATGTTGTTTAGTATTTTGTTGTGAGAACATCACTTGTTATGTATGCTGATTTGTGTTTGGTGATTGTATGACAACTAAAACATGATGACATTGTTGTTTAGTTGTACTCATATTTGGCTGTGAAACTTGAATTTGATGACATAGTTTGTTGTTGGACTGCAATTTGCTCGACGTCTTCGAATGAGAACAAAGCTGGCCCGACAGGGCCTCTGCTATCTATTTATTTATATGAGCAAAAGGGGATACCCCCTGATTTCCGTTAATAGAAATCATTAGATGTTCACAATACTACGCCCAGCCTGCTACACAGGTTTCATTCAATACTAGTTTCAGCAAAGTGCTCATGTCGTAGCCACTAAATACATCACGAGTGCTACATACACTGCAAATAAAGAGAGAATCATCCTACAGAGCACATCGATTTTGCCCATTATCTTCACAAGCTCTTTCATCTCCTCATTGTTGTCAAGGCCGTTCAGCAGCTGTTGCTTGGCCATGATCAGAGGAACTGCGCATTTAACCTTCTGCTCTGCATCTTCCTCTTCCGCCGTTCCATCAGTTACTTGTCCAACACCCCAACCTGCTGGTATTGGGATTCCTCGGCTAACCAAATAATCAGCGTAGTTGCATCCCCCCACATCAGCAACTTCCCAGAAATACAAATCACACGAATCTTCCCTTTTCTGTATGAATCAAGTTGGAAGATCATCAACCAAACTATTAAAAAAATCAGCAACTGAAAGCAGCAGAACAACACTTAAACATATTATTACCCCATGATTCGGGCATTTGTAGAAGACTCGGCCAGGGTTGTGGATTGTGGTTGAGACGCGACGAATAACTCTGCGTGATTTGTAGCAGTGGCACCACACCAATGACAGCGGGTTGCGATGAGCAATCGGTTGCGGTGCGCGTGCCGGCGGGGGTGTGATGAGACCCACAGGCGATGGTACGGGTGGCGACTTGGCGCATATCTGGTTGTTGCCTGCTGAAGAGCAGGTGGACGAGCAGCCAGCGGACATGGTTGCTGCGGCCAGAGCTTCTTATGCTAGGCAGAGTAAGTAGAGAAGAGAAGAAGCGAACGTTGGATATGTCAGTTTCATTACTTGCAGAGTAGCATAGCACCATATATAGTCATACTCTAGGTTTGGATTCGAACCAGCTACAGGAGCACGCCTTTCTTTTTTCTAAAACTCGGCAACGTCTCTTTACTGGTACACTAGCTTGTTCTGTACGCCTTCCCAAGTCTTTGATTTTCTTTCCCTTTTTTTTGCAAGGAAGGAAGGAGGACAAAACTGAGAGTTCCTCGGACTCGAACCCAAGACCTCTCGGTTGAAAACCAAGTGTGCTAGTCACTTATGTGGCGAACGTTCCTTGTGAGGAGGACGGCAGACGAACGCATTTTCCTCGCAGTTTTCTTCCTATATATAAAAAAGTATGCTACTTGGTGTCCGCTTAGTCAAAAAAATGAGTGTGCCAACCTTGACCATTTGCTTGACATTCAACGTCTGTCGCGTTTCTTCAATCTCTTCTTTCTTGAGCCGCCAAAGCCAAACCAGCGCCAGCGGGACCGCCTGCTCTCGCCTCCCACGACTGGCTGTGATCTTCCCCGGCTCCTATTCGTTCCCGTCCAAGGCATCACCATCGTCCTCCGCGCTCGCCGCAGCGCCGCCCTCCGGTGTTGTCAACATGGTCAACAACCGAGAGGAATAAGGAGATGACTGTACATGGTGAGGATGACAGTAGGGACCCAGCAGCGCACGCAGTAATTTTGTTTTTTCGGGACGGAGAAGGGTATCAACTGGGTTGTGCGGGACCCATGGCCCGTCTAGCCCAGGCTTTTATTTCATATGTTTAGCACATAACCAGCCCGGTTTGTTTTTTTCCTTTCTGAAAAATGGCTAGCCTGCTATTTTGTTTTTTGCAGAATAACCAACAAAGGCCTACTTGCTTTTCTACGCCCTGCTGGGCCGGAAATCTTTCAAGATGAGGAGGGATGCATTTTGCCCAGAAAATGGGCTATAAGTAATAAGAAATGGGCTATAAGTAATAAGAAATGGGCTATAAGTAATAATAAATGGGCTATAAGTAATAATAAATGGGCTGTAAAATGAAAAAAATACAGCAAACAGGCAATTAGTTCCCAAATACTGTTTTCTTTAGGATTTTGATATTTTAAATTTCATTGTTTTTGTCTGGGTAAAATTTCATTGAATTTAAATTAAGGTATAGTTAGATTTAAATTTAATTTGAATCCGGCTAGAAATTTCGGGTTGTATGCTGTTTGGGACAGATTTGGAGGCTGACTTGTGGGTCTACTAGGTTGACGTGTACTTTGGCTTTGTCAACTTAGTCCACAAACGATTCTAGCAGCAGTGACCGTTGGATGTTAATCCAACGGCCGTGCTGCTTCTTCAATATCTGATCTTCTTGCTCCAGCCGCCCAAACCAGCTCCGATGGGACTGCCTGCTCCCGCCTCCCGTGGCCGGCTGTGCTGCCGCACAGGCTGCACCGCCCCACCCTACTTCATTGCTGGCCAGGCCATTCCTCTACTCACCCACACCTCCTGTTATTTTCCGGCGACGGCAGCCGGACCAGTAAACCCTCGTACTCCCCACCACGTGGGCAACCATTGCCGAGTCTTCCCCGGCCCCGTGTCGTTCCCTTCCTAGGCCTCGCCGTCGTCCACCGCCATGGTGCTCTCGCCGCGGCCTGGTCAACATGGTCAACAAACGACATCCATCGGCCGTGGACTGTACGCGCAATATAATGATTCCCCCACCTGACAGCTGGGACCCACTGGAATGGCCTCTGTATTTCATGAAAAAAATGTTCCCCCCGCTTACATGTCGGACCCACCAGCTATATCTTCACACGCAAGGAAGTGCCTCCTTATTACGCACAAAAAAAATGAATACCCACCCTGCTAGATGGGACCCACCATAGTGGGAGGATGACTTGTGGGCCAACTAAGTTGACGGGGACGGAGGGCTTTGTCAACTTAGTCAATATGAACGATTCTAGCTCCAGTGACCGTATGATGTCCATCCAACAGCCATAGTGCTTCTTCAACCTCTGGTCTTCTTGCTCCAGCCGCCCAAAGCAGCGCCGGTCGTGCCGCTTGCTCCTGCCTCTCGTGGCCGGCTGTGATGCCGCGGAGGCCTCACCGCCCCCTACTACTCCCACCGCTGGCCCAGGGTATCCCTCTACTCTCCCACACCCCCTGTTATTCTGCGGCAACGGCAGCCTCACGCCGCAGCCGAACCAGTGAACCCTCATACTCCTCTCCGCGCGGGCTACCACTGCTGCGTCTTCCCCGGCTTCGCGTCGTCCCCTTCCTATGCCTCGCTGTGGTACAGACCACCGCCCTGGTGCTCTCGGCGCGGCGTGGTCAACATGGTCAACGACCGACTTCCATCGGAAGAGTACTGTACGTCGAGAGGTTGACAGCTGGGTCCAGGCGGCCGCAAGGAAGTGGCTCCTTATTATGCGCAAAATAATTATTCCTCCACCTGACAGCAGGGACCCTCCGGACGGGCCACCTTATTTCGCGAAAAAAAAGTTTCCCACTGACTGCTGGGACCCACCGGACGGGCTAGTGTATTTCGCGAAAAAACGTTTCTCGTTCTGTCAGCTCGGACCCACCGGAAGTGCCTCCTTATTACGCACAAAAAATGAATACTCCCCTTGCTAGCTGGGACCCACCATGGTGGGAGGCTGACTTGTGGGCCTACTAAGTTGACTAGGACGGGGGCCTTTGTCAACTTTAGTTAATATGAACGATTCTAGCTCCAGTGACCGTACGATGTCCATCCAACGGCCGTAGTGCTTATTCAACCTCTGTTCTTCTTGCTCCAGCTGCCCAAAGCAGCGCCGGTCGTGCCGCATGCTCCTGGCTCCCGTGGCCGGCTGTGCTGCCGTGGAGGCCTCACCGCCCCCTACTATCCCTCCACTGGTCAGGCCTTGCGGCGACGGCAACCTCAAACCGCAGCCGAACCAGTGAACCCTCGTACTCCTCTCCGCGCGGGCTTCTACTGCCGCGTCTTCCCCGGCTCCCCGTCGTCCCCTTCCTAGGCCTCGCCGTCGTTCACCGCCCTGGTGCTCTCGGTGCAGCGTGGTCAACATGGTCAAGGAACGACTTTCATCGGACGTGGACTGTACGTGGAGAGGCTGACAGCTGGGTCCACGGCCGCAGCAAGGAAGTGCCTCCTTATTACGCGGAAAATAATGGTTCCTCCACCTGACAGCTGGGACCCACCGGACGGGCCACTGTATTTCGCAAAAAAACATTTCCCCCTGACTGCTGGGACCCACCAGCTACATCTTCGCATGCAAGGAAGTGCGTCCGGGAAAAAAAACAAAATGATTCGGCCCCCTGACCGCTTGGACCCACCAGCGACACCTTCGCACGTAAGGAAGTGCGTCCGGGCAAAAAAAAAGATTCACCCCCCTGATTGCTGGGACCCACCAGCTACATCTTCGCATGCAAGGAAGTGCATCCGGGCAAAAAAAACCGAAACGATTCGCCCCCCGGACTGCTGAGACCCACCAGCTACATCTTTGCATGCAAGGAAGGGCCTGACAGTCGGGACCCACCTGGTCGAAGCGTACATAGCGTTGTCATTCTGGTCGCGAATGTGTACGTACATATATACTGGTGGATGTAGAGGCGCGCACATGTCGTAGTAGAGGCACGCACGTAGCATGTACACGTACATACAGCGACGAGGGTGCAAGAAAGAAAATACGGCCACGTACGTACATACGGGCAGGGTCTCTAACGCCTATCACGCATACGTACATGGCTGGGTCGGAACGGAGAAACAACGTCGTCGTCGTGTTCATGGGGAGCCAACCGGCTGGGTCGGAATGGAATGCGTGGTCGTGTTCATCGGGAGGGCTTGGACGGAATAGGCGATGGAAATGAGGCCTGGCGTACCGCACAACGGAGGAAACGGCCTTTTGTTCGACCGTCCACGTTCGAAACGGGGTCATGTTGATCGAGAGGGGCCTGGCGTACCGCAAAACGGAGGAAACGGACCTCCTACGGTCAAAACGGGGGTCCTGTTGATCGGGAGGGGTGTGGCGTACCGCAAAACGGAGGAAACGGACCTCCTACGGTCGAAACGGGGGTCCTGTTGATCAGGAGGGGTGTGG
>NC_041389.1:634944183-634958319 GCF_002162155.2 Triticum dicoccoides
AAAACGGACGAAACGGACCTCCTACAATCGAAACGGGGGTCCTGTTCATCGGGAGGGGTGTGGCGTACCGCAAAACGGACGAAACGGACCTCCTACGGTCGAAACGGGGGTCCTGTTCATCGGGAGGGGTGTGGCGTACCGCAAAACGGGAATCCACGGGATACTGTTCATCTGCACCGTCGACCTCCTCCAGCCTCCATGGGCTACCGTCTACCTCCTCCAGCCTCCACGAGCTCCTGTTCATCCAGCCTCCACCGCGCGCTACTCCACCGGCTACTGTTCAAGCACCCCTCCACTGTCTACTATTCATCCAGCCCTCCACACCACGGGGTCCTGTTCAACCAGCCCTCCACGGCCACCCCTCCATCATCTACTGTTCATCCAGCCCTCCACACCACGGGTTCCTATTCATCCAGAGGCAACGCCACCGCTCACTGTTCATCCAAACCCCCCCGCAACGCTCACTGTTCATCCAATCGATCGGCTTCCTATAGCAGCAGTAGCGAAGGAATCGCTCCATCGGGTTCAGTTAACAGCCATCGATCGATCGCTCGGGTTCAGTAACACGTAGCCTGCAGTGCAATCGCTCGGGTTAAGTTAGAGCCCAACGCCTCGCTCGGCTTCAGTTAGAGCCAACGCCTCGCACACATGCGCGTACGTACGAGAGAAACGAGCATCGCTCCGCCCCCGACCTCCCACCGTAACCGGCAACTCCCCGAAATTTTCCTCCCCCTTGCTTCTACCACGGTTTTTTCCGTCATGGACGGCCCAAAGAATGTCATGCAACTGCGTCTCCGGCCCGCCCAGGACGAAAAGCCCATTTTCTGTCATGATTTTTTGTCATAGAAGTAGGAGCCCACCACATCTATGATGATACCGGGTTTTGTCACAATTATCGTCATAGAAGTGTCATATGTATGACAGATTTTTTTTTCGTTCGGCCCAAAATGTCACGGATGTGTCTTTTTTTGTAGTGTCTATTCTTATGAACTTAATACTCTAGATGCATGCTGGATAGCGGTTGATGTGTGGAGTAATAGTAGTAGATGCAGGCAGGAGTCAGTCTACTTGTTGCGGGTGAGGGAGTCCTGGATTAGTGGGTGTCCGGATGGCCGGACTATGACCTTTGGACGGACTCCCGAACTATGAAGATACAAGATTGAAGACTTCTTCCCATGTCCGGATGGGACTTTCCTTGGCGTGTAAGGCAAGCTTGGCGATACGGATATGCAGATCTCCTCCCATTGTAACTGACTCTGTGTAACCCTAGCCCTTTCCGGTGTCTATATAAACCGGAGGGTTTTAGTTCGTAGGACGAACAACAATCATACCATAGGCTAGCTTCTAGGGTTTAGCCTCTCTGATCTCGTGGTAGATCTACTCTTGTACTACCCATATCATCAATATTAATCAAGCAGGAGTAGGGTTTTACCTCCATCAAGAGGGCCCGAACCTGGGTAAAAACATCGTGTCCCTTGTCTCCTGTTACCATCCGCCTAGACACACAGTTCGGGACCCCCTACCCGAGATCCGCCGGTTTTGACACCGACATTGGTGCTTTCATTGAGAGTTCCTCTGTGTCGTCACCTTTAGGCCCGATGGCTTCTTCGATCATCAACAACGACGCGGTCCAGGGTGAGACTTTTCTCCCCGGACAGATCTTCGTATTCGGCGGCTTTGCACTGCGGGCCAATTCACTTGGCCATCTGGAACAGATCGAAAGCTACGCCCCTGGCCATCACGTCAGATTTGGAAGTTTGAACTACACGGCTGACATCTGCGGAGACTTGATCTTCGACAGATTCGAGCCGCGGCTGAGCGCGCCGCACTATCATGAGGGGCATGATCTAGCTCTGCCGCCGGATAGTGTCCAGAAGGCCGTTCAGGTGTCCGCTCCAACCCTTAGCTCGGAGCTGACTGTGCCAATCAAGGACAGATGGTTGGACACCACCTCGGGGGCTGCAATCTCTACGGCGATCGAGCCGAACACCAGTCTTGTCCTTCGCGAAGCTTGTGACTCCAACATGCCGGACTCCTTTCCAGACTCCGAATCTTCCACACCCCTTCCAATCGAACCCAATTGGGCTCCGATCATGGAGTTCACCGCCGCGGACATATTTCAGCACTCGCCCTTTGGCGACATCCTGAATTCACTAAAGTCTCTCTCTTTATCAAGAGAGCCCTGGCCGGACTATGGTCAGCAAGGTTGGGATGCGGACGACGAAGAAATTCGAAGCCCACCCAACACCCACTTCGTAGCCACTGTCGATGATTTAACCGGCATGCTCGACTTCGACTCCGAAGACATCGACGGTATGGACGCCGATGAAGGAGACGACCAAGAACTAGCGCCTATAGGTCACTGGAAATCAACCTCATCATATGACATATACATGGTGGATACCCCAAAAGAAGGGGATGGCGATGGAACAACGGAGGATGACCCCTCCAAGAAACAGCCTAAGCGCCGGCGTCAGCGGCGCCGCTAAATCCCGCCACAGCAAAAACGGCGATTCCGGCACCGGAGACAATAACACCCCGGACAGTGCCGAAGACAATCCCCTCCAGCAGGATTCAGCGCAGGAGGATGGAGAAGCCAGCCCTCGTGAGAGAGAGGCAGATAGAGAGGTCGAGGACGATAATTACATGGCTCCCTCCGAAGACGAAGCAAGACTCAACGACGATGAATTTGTCGTACCTGAGGATCCCGTCGAACAAGAGCGTTTTAAACGCAGGCTTATGGCCACCACAAGCAGCCTCAAGAAAAAACAGCAGCAGCTTAGAGCTAACCAAGACTTGCTAGCCGACAGATGGACTGAAGTCCTCGCTGCCGAAGAGTACAAACTCAAAAGCCCCTCCAAGAGCTACCCAAAGCGCAGGCTGCTACCCCAATTAGAGGAGGAAGCAACCAAACCTACATCACTAGCGTATGATGCGGCCGACCGGCCACCCCGTGGCCGCGACAGAGAGGCCTTTCAGCCATCGACTCAATCCGCACCCCGGCGCCGCTCAAAAAGTACCAAGGCACGGGGAAACGCGTCGGACTTGCGAGACATATTGGAGGACAAGGCAAGGCAAACAAGATCGATCTACGGATCGTGTGGGCGCCCCATGACACGTGACGATAACCGTCACGCCGGATATGGCAAATACGGCCAGGCCAAACACAACAGACAAAGCTCATCCGAGCTACGTCGTGATATAGCCCAGTACAGAGGCGCCGCACACCCACTATGCTTCACAGACAAAGTAATGGATCATCAAATCTCCGAGGGTTTTAAACCCGTAAACATTGAATCATACAATGGCATAACAGATCCTGCGGTATGGATCGAGGATTATCTCCTCATATCCACATGGCCCGCGGTGATGATCTACACGCTATGAAATACCTCCCACTCAAGCTTAAAGGACCAGCTCGGCATTGGCTTAACAGCTTGCCAGTAGAGTCAATTGGTTGCTGGGAGGACCTGGAATCCGCATTCCTTGACAATTTCCAGGGCACCTATGTGCGACCACCAGACGTCAATGACCTAAGCCACATAATTCAGCAGCCAGAGGAATCGGCCAGACAATTCTGGACACGGTTCCTAACCAAGAAAAATCAAATAGTCGACTGTCCGAATGTAGAGGCCCTCGCAGCCTTCAAGCATAACATCCGAGACGAATGGCTTGCCCGGGACCCAGGATAGGAAAAGCCAAATTCCATGGCAGCCCTCACAACACTCATGACCCGCTTTTGTGCGGGAGAAGACTGCTGGCTAGCTCGTAGCAATAACATGACCAAGAGCCCTGGTAATTCGGATACCAAGGACAATAATGGCAGGTCGCGTCGCAACAAGCACAAGCGCCGCATTAACAGCGACAATACTGAGGATACAACAGTTAATGCCGGATTCAGAGGCTCTAAACCCGGTCAACGAAAAAAGCCATTCAAAAGAAATACTCCGGGCCCGTCCAGTTTAGACCGGATACAAGAACGCTCGTGCCAGATACACGGCACCCCTGAACAACCAGCCAATCACTCCAACAGGGATTGTTGGGTGTTCAAGCAAGCAGGCAAGTTAAGTGCCGAAAACAGAGACAAGGGGCTGCACAACGATGACGAGGAGGGGCCCCGGCCGCCGAACAACAGAGGACAGAAGGGCTTTCCCCCACAAGTGCGGACGGTGAACATGATATACGCAACCCACATCCCCAAAAGGGAACGGAAGCGTGCGCTCAGGGACGTATATGCGTTGGAGCCAGTCGCCCCAAAGTTCGACCCATGGTCCTCCTGCCCGATCACTTTTGATCGAAGGGACCACCCCACTAGCATTCGTCACGGCGGATTCGCCGCATTGGTACTAGACCCAATCATTGACGGATTTCACCTCACTAGAGTCCTCATGGACGGCGGCAGCAGCCTGAACCCGCTTTATCAGGATACAGTGCGGAAAATGGGCATAGATCCCTCAAGGATTAAACCCACAAAGACGACCTTTAAAGGCGTCATACCAGGTGTAGAGGCCAGCTGTATAGGCTCAGTTACACTCGAAGTGGTCTTCGGATCCCCGGATAATTTCCGAAGCGAGGAGTTAATCTTCGACATAGTCCCGTTCTGCAGTGGCTATCACACCTTGCTCGGACGAACCGCATTTGCAAAGTTCAATGTGGTGCCGCACTATGCATATCTCAAGCTCAAGATGCCAGGCCCTCGTCGAGTCATTATGGTCAATGGAAACACCGAACGCTCTCTCTGAACAGAGGACCACACGCGGCCCTCGCGGCGGAAGTACAAAGTAGCCTCTCAAGGCAATTCTCCAGTCCGGCTGTTAAGCGTCCGGACACCGCCAAGCGCGCCCGGAGTAACCTACAACAAGACCGTCTCGCACGTTCCGAGCTAGCATAGCAGTGCGGCCCCAACCCCAGCCCTCGCGAGATTGCGAAACCAGTACCACGCGTACATAATTACGCTCTGGAAATACCATGGGCATAAGGGGAGGGGCACAACCACGGCATGCCTAGAATGTGGCTCAACCGCACTAGGGGCTCCCAATTTTGTAATTTCTCTTTTCTTACTTTCAGGACTCCACTTTCAGGAAGGCCTGTCCGGCAGTACAATCGCCAAACACATGATGCAACAGCCAGGGAGGCAGCAAGCCACGTCGAACATCCAGGTGGTCTCTATAACGAGCTAAATACCTGTCTTACTTAAAGTCTCGCAGCTTTCCCCTGGAGGGGAACATGTCAAATAATCCCATCTCTTGCTTATCGTACTATTTGTATCGTCCTGCTTTCATAGTAGCCCTTTAATAAACAATACATAGCTCTTGTCTATTATTGCATTCATTTTTTTATGTACATATGTTCAGTTATGACATTATGCAACCGTACACTTTGGTACGGCCAATACACGAGGGGTTTAAGTTCCCCAAAATACGGTGTGAGAAGACCGAACACTCTCATGAGTGCGGCACCCCGAACTTATAGCATTATATGCATCGGCTCCGAATCATGTCTTGGGTCAATAGTTGGGTTTTCCCGGCTCCCATGTTTTGGTACCTTACGTTCCACTATATCAGCTATGGTAGTGCTGGCAGAACTACTGCGATTGTGCCCCAGTTGAGCTGGGTTAACACCTCAGTAGACAAAGCTAAAACTGACCGTCATGATAGGGCGAGAGCCGGTCGCTGTTCGAGAGGTTTTTCGAGTCCTTAAAGACTTATGCCGCTTAGAGCGAGGAGCTGGCTTTGTCCGGCCTAGGCGTGGATAGCGCCCCGAGCTCGGTCTTCCGAATACTAGGGGCTTCGCCGAAATTTAAAATTATAGAATTCTATGGCTAAGTGAGAGTGACAAAGCATTATAAGTCCAATTGCCTTGTTCGTTGTGTTGAGCGCCTCCCTCGAAGGACCCAAGAATGGGAACAAGAGCGCTTAGGTTTATCCCGAACACCCCAGCACTCGTGGCATGGGGGCAGAAGCCGACGACTTGCATCTCTCAGATTTAATAAACGGTCGCACAGAAGGTAATATTTTAAATTCAAAAAGTGTTGCTTAGCGCATATGAACAAGTTTTCAGCGCACAGGATAAAAACACGAGCGAGTTTACTCAAAAATTAAATCCTTGGAACATTCGTTCGCCACAAGGCAGGCACCCTTCAGGACGCCCTCATAGTACATCTTGGGCCTGCGATGCGCCT
Organism: Triticum dicoccoides; assembly: GCF_002162155.2. Lineage (NCBI taxonomy): Eukaryota > Viridiplantae > Streptophyta > Magnoliopsida > Poales > Poaceae > Triticum > Triticum dicoccoides. The sequence continues at coordinate 634,950,365 of NC_041389.1, forward strand.
TCCCTTCCGGTGGTCCTTCCGTCACTAGCTTCTCAGCATCCAGCTTGCCCCAGTGCACTTTGGCATGGGCAAGGGCCCTACGGGCGCCTTCGATGCATACGAAGCGCTTGATGACTTCAAGCCACGAACAGGCATCCACCAGCCGCCTCACCAGCCCAAAGTAGCTCTCAGGCAGGACCTCCCCAGGCCACAGCCGGCCTATAAGGCCCTTCATGGCCTGTTCGGCCACCTTATGGAGCTTGACCAGCTGCTTTAGCTGGTCGCTCAAGGGCACCGGGTGTTCGGCCTCAGCATACTGGGACCATAACACCTTCTCCGTCGAGCTCCCTTCTTCGGCTCGGTAGAATGCGGCGGCGTCGGACACACTGCGGGGCAGATCTGCGAATGCTCCTGGAGAGCTCCGGATTTGGGTAAGTAACACGTAATTCACTTTCACATGCTTGCTTTTCATAAAGAATGCCTTACCCGCCGCTATCTTTTTCATCGCCTCAATCTCCTGGAGGGCTTTTTGGGCTTCGGCCTTGGCAGACATGGCGCTTTCAAGTGCCGAGGCAAGCTCGGACTCTCGCGTCTTTGAGTCAATCTCTAAACTCTCGTGTTTCTTCACGAGAGCATCGAGCTCTTGCTGCACCTCCGCCACCCGCGCCTCTTGTTTCTCTCTCTCAGTGCGCTCCATGGCCGCATTGTCTTCGGCCTTGGACAACGCTTCCTTCAGGGTCGCCACCTCGGTTGTGGCCCCTGTAACATTCACGTTGGTCCTGTCATTATTTGCAACCAGGTATTTTTACATATATTTACATAAGGCACTACCTACCTTCCTTGTCCTCGAGCTGCTTCTTGGCAAGGCCGAGCTCGTTCTCGGACCGCTCGAGGCTCTGCTTCAATGCATCGACCTCTGCAGTCAGTGTCGCAGAGGTCAGCAGCGCAACCTGCATTCCCATATTGATATATTTATGTTAGACTCCTGCGTATATCTTTTTAGATCCTCAGTCCGACTTTTCTTTCTGAACACCAAACTGAGCATCAGGGGCTACTGTCTATGCGGTAACATTTTTACATGTTTTAAATACATACCTCAAAGCCTGTTAAAAGGCTGGCACAGGCTTCTGTCAGCCCGCTTTTGGCGGACTGAACCTTCTGGATCACCGCACTCATAACAGTACAGTGCCCCTCGTTGATGGAGGCGCCATTAAGCACCTCCAGCAAATTGTCTGGCACTTCCAGTTGGACGGAGGCCGCCGGCATCGTAGGCTTGCCCTTCTTACGAAGGGGCCGCCTGCCGGACTCCGGAACCATTGAAGATTCCGGTGCGGTGTTCGGCCCAGGACCGGACTTAGAGCCCTTTGGGGTTTTGCCCCCATTGCGCCTGGACTCCAGGAGGTCGCCTTGTGGCGCCTCCGGGATTGCCTCCTCCTGGCCCGTCCCCTTTTGGGACTCCACCTCGGCATCATCCGTGGGGCGAGGGGAGGTAGCGGTCGGGAGTGAAAGGCTGTTCATATCCGATGAATCCAGGGATCCGCTCGACGAAGTGTCGAGCTGGGCCCTGGGCGGACTGCATAATTATATTCGGCGTCAGAAGGTACTGTGCACTAAAGGAACGCCATGAGTTATTTTGGTATCCGGATACTTACGATGTTGCCAGGGGCTTGGCCCTGGTTGGCCACTCCTCTCCCCCGTCTTCGCCGTCGGAGGCGTAGTCCGGAAGAAGGGTCTTCCCCTTCTTGGACCCTCTGGCCCTCCCCAGTTGGGGCGGCCTTCCTTTTCTTTCTTCCCCCCGTTGGAGGGGGAGAGGCTTCTTCTTCCTCCTCGTCTTCAGAGGAGGAGTGCGCTTCGGGGTCGTCGGGCGATGAGTCTGACACCACCAGGCGTCGGGAGCTCCTTTGAGTTCCCGTGGCCTTCTTCTTGGCCTTCTTCTCCGGCACCACCTGAGGTGCCGGAACCAGCAGCTTTGCCAAGCGGGCGTCTACTGGGTCTTCGGGCAAAGGAGCCGGACAGTCGATCTGTCCGGACTTCTTCTGCCAGTCCTGTTAAAGGAATGGGAGCTTAGATCCCGCATAGAGTCAAACTATGAAAAACAAGTACCCTGTAATGGGTAAACTAAGCTTACCGCGCTGGCTTGGTGCTTCGCGTAGAATTCGCGATCCTCGATAGTGGGAGGGTGAACCTCGGAGCTCTTGAAAAGCACCTTCCAAGCATCTTCGTGCGTTGTGTCAAAGAGCATGGACAGAGTTTGGTGCTGGGCCGGGTCGAATTCCCACAGATTAAAAGCCCGCCGTTGACACGGGAGGATCCGGCGGAAGAGCATGACCTGGACTACGTTGACGAGTTTAACCTTCTTGTCCATCAGGTTCTGGATGCAGGTTTGGAGTACGGTCGCCTCTTCTAGATTACCCCACGACAGGCCCGTCTCTTTCCATGAGGTGAGCCGTGTGGGGATGCCAGATCGGAACTCGGGGGCCGCTGCCCATTCAGGGTCACGTGGCTCGGTGATGTAGAACCACCCCGATTGCTACCCTTTGATGGTTTCCACAAAGGAGCCCTCGAGCCATGTGACGTTGGCCATCTTGCCCACCATGGCGCCTCTGCACTCTGCTTGTCGGCCGCCCACAACCTTCGGCTTGACATTGAAGGTCTTCAGCCATAAGCCGAAGTGGGGCTGGATGCGGAGGAAGACCTCGCACACGATGATAAACGCCGAGATGTTGAGGATGAAGTTCGGGGCCAGATCGTGGAAATCTAGGCCGTAGTAGAACATGAGCCCCCGGACAAAGGGTGAAGAGGAAAGCCCGGTCCGCGGAGGAAATGGGGGAGAAACACGACCCTCTCATGGGGCCTGGGGGTGGGGATGAGCTGCCCCTCATCTGGGAGCCGGTGCGCGATGTCGTTGGACAAGTATCCGGCTTTCCTCAGCTTTTTGATTTGCCCCTCCGTGATGGAGGAGGCCATCCACTTGCCTCCCGCTCCGGACATGATTGGAGAAGGTTGAGGTGGGAAGTGCGGACTTGGGCGCTGGAGCTCGAGTGCGCAGGAATGGATAAGCGAAGGAGGAGGAAGGCGTAGATGGAAAGGGTGGATTCTTATCCCCTTATATGGGCGGCCGAAACTATGTGCCCCCACCAGCCTAGTAAAACTCGCTTATCTCCCAAGCGCCGCGATTAATGGCACGGTTGGGTTACCCACGCCCGTATTGATGAGAATCCCGAAATAAGGGGACATGATCTCTGCTTCGACAAGACGTGCCAAGGAAACCGCCTCGCTAAACATAGCAAGAAGGATTTCTGGCGCCGTTGCCGGGGAGGTCTTTGCTCAAGTCAAGACATACCAAGTACCCATCACAAACTCATCTCCCTCTCATTTACATTATTTGCCATTTGCCTCTCATTTTCCTCTCCCCCACTTCACCCTTGTCGTTTTATTCGCCCTCTCTCTCCCAATCTCCTCTCTTTTCCGCTTGCCTTCTTCCTCTCTCTTTCACTTGCCTTTTTCTGTTTGCTTGTGTGTTGGATTACTTGTCGCCATGGCGCAAGATAATACCAAATTGTGTGATTTCTCCAATACCAATAATAATGATTTCCTTAGTACTCCGATTGCTCCTCTTAATGATGTTGGGTCTTGTGAAATCAATGCTGCTTTGCTGAATCTTGTTATGAAAGATCAATTCTCCGGCCTTCCTAGTGAAGATGCTGCTACTCATCTAAATAATTTTGTTGATTTGTGTGAGATGCAAAACAAAAAAGACACGGATAATGATATTGTTAAATTGAAGTTATTTCCTTTTTCACTTAGAGATCGTGCTAAAATTTGGTTTTCGTCTTTGCCTAGAAATAGTATTGATTCTTGGAACAAATGCAAAGATGCTTTTATCTCTAAGTATTTTCCTCCCGCTAAGATCATCTCGCTTAGGAACAATATTATGAATTTTAAACAACTTGATCATGAGCATGTTGCCCAATCTTGGGAAAGAATGAAATTGATGATTCGCAATTGCCCTACTCATGATTTGAATTTATGGATGACCATACAATTTTTTTATGCCGGATTGAATTTTGCTTCTAGAAATCTTTTAGATTCGGCCGCCGGAGGCACGTTTATGGAAATCATGTTAGGAGATGCTACAAAACTTCTTGATAATATTATGGCTAATTATTCTCAATGGCACACTGAACGATCTATTAGTAAAAAAGTGCATGCTATAGAAGAAATTAATGTTTTGAGTGGAAAGATGGATGAGCCTATGAGATTGCTTGCTACTAAGAGTTCTTCTATTGATCCCAATGATATTCCTTTATCTACCTTGATTGATAATAATAATGAATATATGGATGTAAATTTTGTTGGTAGGAATAATTTTGGAAACAATGCTTATATAGGAAACTTTAATCCTAGACCGTTCCCTAGCAATTCCTCTAATAATTATGGAAATTCCTACTATAATTCTTATCGTAATTTTAATAAGATGCCCTCTGATTTTGAAAATAGTGTGAAAGAATTTCTGATCTCTCAAAAGAATTTTAATGCTTTGCTTGAAGAAAATTTGCTCAAAGTTGATGATTTGGCTAGGAACGTTGATAGACTTTCGCTTGATGTTGATTCTCTTAAACTTAGATCTTCTTCTCCTAAGCATGATATCAATGAGTCTCTCAAAGCAATGAGAATTTCCATTGACGAGTGCAAGGAAAGAACCGCTAGATTGTGAGCTAAGAAAGATTGCTTTATAAAGGCGTGTTCTTCTAGTTTCCATGAAAATAATGATGAAGATCTTAAAGTTATTGATGTGTCCCCTATTAGATCTTTATTTTGCAATATTAATCTTGATAATAATGGGACTGAAGATGAGTCAACTTTATTTAGAAGGCGTCCCAAGAATTTGGAGTTTTTAGATCTTGATGCTAAATTTGGTAAAAGTGGGATTGGAGAGGTCATGACTTTAAATAGTATTGAACGCACTATCTCGGATTTCAAGGATTTTGATTATGATAATTGTTCTTTAGAAAGTTGTATCTCCTTGTTGCAATCCGTTGTTAATTCTCCTCATGCTTATAGTCAGAATAAAGCCTTTACCAAACATATTGTCGATGCCTTGATGCAATCTTTTGATGAAAAACTTAATTTGGATGTTTCTATACCTAGAAAACTTAATGATGAGTGGGAACCTACTATAAAGATTAAAATTAAAGATTATGAGTGTTTTGCCTTGTGTGATTTGGGTGCTAGTGTTTCCATGATTCCGAAAACTTTATGTGATATTCTAGCTTTCCATGATCTTGATGATTGCTCTTTAAACTTGCACCTTGCTGATTCCACCATTAAAAAGCCAATGGGAAGGATCAATGATGTTATGATTGTTGCAAATTGAAATTTGGTGCCCGTTGATTTTATCGTTCTTGATATAGATTGCAATCTTTCTTGCCCTATTATTCTTGGTAGACCTTTCCTTAGAACGATTGGTGCGATTATTGATATGAAGGAAGGGAATATTAGATTCCAATTTCCATTAAAGAAAGGCATGGAGCACTTTACAAGAAAGAAAGTAAAATTTCCTTATGAATCTATCATGCGAGCTACCTATGAATCAAGTGCCAAAGATGGCACTACTTAAATCTATCTTCGCTTTTATGCCTAGCTAGGGGCGTTAAACGATAGCGCTAGTTGGGAGGCAACTCAATTTTCTTTGTGTTTCTTGTTTTTGTTCCTGTTTAGTAATAAATTTTGTTTCTACTTTCTGTTTAGATTTGTTTTCATGTTTTATTTAGTGTTTGTGCCAAGTAGAACCAATAGGATAACCTATGATATGAGTTGATTTGATTCTGCTGAAAAACAGAAACTTTGCGCTCACGAGAAAAAAATCAATAAATCACTGGAACGAGATTTTGCATTGATTCTTTCTGCTTATGTTCAATAAAAAAATTGTCTAGTACTTTCTATTTTGGTAGGACTTTTAAAATTCCAGAAGTTTGCGTTAGTTACAGATTGCTACAGGCTGTTCTGCTTTTGACAGATTCTGTTTTTCGCGTGTTGTTTACTTGTTTTGATGCATCTATGGCTAGTAAAATAGTTTATGAACCATAGAGAACTTGGAATACAGTAGGTTTAACACCAATATAAATAAAGAATGCGTTCATTACAGTACCTCATGTGGTGGTTTTGTTTTCTTTCACTAACGGAGCTTATGAGATTTCCTGTTGAGTTTTGTGTTGTAAAGTTTTCAAGTTTTGGGTAAAGATTTGATGGACTATGGTATAAAGGGTGGCAAAAGCCTAAGCTTGGGGATGCTTATGGCACCCCAAGATATTCAAGAATATCCAAAAGCCTAAGCTTGGGGATGCCCCCGGAAGGCATCCCCTCTTTCGTCTTCGTTCATTGGTAACTTTACTTGGAGCTATATTTTTATTTGCTACATGATATGTGTTTTGCTTAGAGTGTCGTGTATTTTATTAGTCTTTGCTTTTTAGTTTACCACAATCATCCTTGCTGTACACACCTTTTGGGAGAAGCCCACTTGATTGGAATTTATTAGAATACTATATGTGCTTCACTTATATCTTTTGAGCTAGATAGTTTTTGCTCTAGTGCTTCACTTATATCTTTTAGAGCACGACGGTGGATTAATTTTGAAGAAATTGTTGATCTCTCATGCTTCAATTATATAATTTTGAGAGTCTTTTAGAACAGCATGGTATTTGGTATGGTTATAAATTGGTCCTAGAATGATGAGCATCCAAGTTGGGTATAATAAAAACTATCATAAGAAGTGAATTGGATGCTATGATCAACTTGATACTTGATAATTGTTTTGAGATAGGGAGGTAGTGATATTAAAGTCATGCTAGTTGGGTGATTATGAATTTAAAGAATGCTTGTGTTGAAGTTAGCAAGTCCCGTAGCATGCACGTATGGTTAAAGTTGTGTAACAAATTTGAAGCATGAAGTGTACCTGGCTTGTGCATCCTTATGAGTGGCAGTCGGGGACGAGCGATGGTCTTTTCCTACCAATCTATCCCTCAAGGAGAATGCGCGTAGTGCTTGGTTTTTGATGACTTCTAAATTTTTGCAATAAGTATATGAGTTCTTATGACTAATGTTGAGTCCATGGATTACACACACTTTTACCTTTCCATCATTGCTAGCCTCTCCGGTACCGTGCATTGCCCTTTCTCACCTTGAGAGTTGGTGCAAACTTCGCCGATGCATCCAAACCCCGTGATATGATATGCTCTATCGCACATAAACCTCCCTATATCTTCCTCAAAACATGTAACGCCCCGGATCCGATGCGCCAGGTGTCTGCCAGTTATTCGCCGTCGTTGCCATGTCATTTGCTTGCGTGTTGCATCTTATCATGTCATCATGTGCATTTCATTTTGCATACGTGTTCATCTCATGCATCCGAGCCTTTTCCCCGTTGTCCGTTTCGCGATCCGGCGCTCCTATGTCCTCCGGCGTTCCCTTTTTCGTCTCCTGTTGTGAGTGGGTGTTAAACATTCTCGGAATGGACCGAGTCTTGCCAAGTGGCCTTGGTATAGCACCGGTAGACTGCCTGTCAAGTTTCGTGCCATTTGGGGGTCGTTTGATACTCCAACGGTTAACCGGGTAACCGCAAAGGCCTCTTTTGTGTTGCAGCCCAACACCCCTTCTAAAGTGGCCCAAAACCCATCTAACTCCCCTCCTTGATCTCGGTCGTTCGATCACGATCGCGTGGCCGAAAACCGCTCCTCATTTGGACTCTCCTAGCTCCCTCTACCTTTAAAAACGTCTCCCCTCTTCTTTTTCGCGGATGTTTTCCCCCGAAACCCTAGCCCCGCTCTCCTCCAACCGTCGGCCGCCACCTCACCCTCTCTCTCCTCCCCCTCACCGCGCGGCCCGCGGGACCCGGATCGGGCCTGCGCGAGACCGCGCCGCCGCCGCCGTCCGCCAGTTCGGCCCGCGCCGTCCGCCTCCCGGCCCGAGCTCCCTCC
>NC_041389.1:634958568-634982219 GCF_002162155.2 Triticum dicoccoides
CCCGTCGCGGCTCGGCCCTGCCGCCGGCCGCCGTGCCCACCGCCGGCGAGCGCCATCACCGGCCCCGCCCTCCGTCGCCCGCCTCCCGGTTCCCTCGGGCGCCGCCCCGAGCTGGCGCCGCCCCGCGCCTCCCTGCTCCGCGCCGCCTTGGCATCCGTGCCCGCAGGTTGACTTTTCCCCCCGAAATCTGCCAAGTCCCAGATTTTCGTAATTTTCATGCCATGTTCATGCCATCGTAACTCTGCATCCGTAGCTCCGTTTCGTGCGTGTAATATGTCAAATTGTTCGTCTGGAAGAGTACATCATTTCATTCCATTGCATCATATTCATTTGAGCTCATCTTGATGCCTGAATCATCGTTGTAAGAGTGCTTCATAATGTTTTCTGCTGTCTATTAACAGAACGAGCTCTTTTGTCATTTTTGCCATGATTGATGTGTGCATCCTATGAGGTTGATGTCTTCATGTGTTTTGAACTATGCCATGCCTTCTTTACAGTGGTGCTTGCTATGCATTTTTGTGGTCAATGTGGTGACTAGCACAAGCATGCAAACTAGGCATCATGATGTTATTGATTTTAGTCCTTGTTCTGCTGTAATTTTGATGCCATGTAAACTTGATGCTATAGAGTGATCCATGCATATTTTGAGATACTTCAGTAAGGGTGTTTTGAACATATGATGTTTGTCTATCCATTCATGCCCTTTGTTGCTTTTATGGAGTAGTCTAGCATGTCTTTTTCGTGCTCTACTTTTGCTTCAAAATGTTTCCTGGCAGATTGTTTACTTGTTATTCAATTTGGCCGAGCTTGCTATAGTTGATCCGTGCATGCTATGGACTTGTTCTTGACTTGGTTTGTTTCACAAACATGTCTTCTTGATGATGCTATGATTATCTTGTCATGCAATAACTTGTGGTGAGTGAATCGAGCTTGTTAAGTAGGGTTCATGATGTTGCTGTTTTGCTAGGCTGAATCTGTTATTTCGTGAGGCTATATAAACATGTTGCCACTAATCATTCTATGCATAATCTGGAGATGTTCTATAAACATGTTTTGATCTATATGTCATTCTCTATCCATCCATGCCCCTGGTTGCATTTATATGTTGCTGTAGCTTGTTCATATCTTGCTCCAAAGTTGCTTCATAATGTTGCTGTCAGCCTGTTTACATTAAGTTCACTTGTTCCCATGTGTTTTGCTAGTGATCCATGCACCCTATGACCTTGCTATTGCCATTCTTAGCTTCACAAATATGCCTTCTTACTGTTGGGTGCCTTTCCATGCCATGTATTGACCTGTAATGAGTTGCACAAGCTCATCTACATGCCTTCATAATTATGTTTCTGCCATGTTTGAATCTGTTTAATAACTTGCTATGTTTACGTGGGTGCCATCATATTTTCTGATCCTTTTTGGCTTATGGTCAGTAAGGGACTCTTGTTTTATGCTTTGAGTAGATTCATGCCATGCCTTTGTTTGTCATTATAAGTTCATGTAACATATTGTTTGATACCTCTGAACATTGCATCGTGTTGTTATTTTCTGCAAAGTCTGAAATTGTTATAACTTGCAATCTTATCATGTGTGTTTGAGCATGTTCTAGTGATTTCTGGAGTTAGCTCAGTGTTCATGTTTTGTAATGCTTTACCTGTACATCATGCCCATGCCTTTTGTTATTATGTTGGGGTGCTGTAGCATGTTGTTTTGATGCTTGCAATATGCCTAGTTGCTGTTTTGGACAGCTTGACCTTTAAACTTGTTTCGTGTGTGAGTGTTGAACCGTTGCTCCGTTTTGAGTGTGCTTTATATGAAACTTGCTTAGAATTGCATGTAGTTTCATATTATCATGTTTCATCCTTGTTTTGAGGTGTTTGCATGATGTTTGGGTGCATTTTGCATCAATGCCATGTTTAACTTGTTTTGCTCATATCTTCTAGGCCGTAGCTCCGAACTAAATGAACTTCATGTGTAACTTGACTAGAATCTCGTGTAGATCATCCTTGTGCATCTTAACTTGCTGTTTAACAACTTGAACATAAGGTTTATTCAGATCTGGACCAATTTCGAAATTTGCATATGAGGACTTACCGGAATTGTTATATGTTGTTCCCGGCCTCATTTAATCTTGTCTTGATGTGTTGCTCTTGTTTGCATCATCTCTTGCCATGAGTAGCTTCATGTAGAATTGTCATGCATCATGCTCAGTTGTGCATCATGTCTTGTCTTTGAGTGGTGTGTTTACTATGTCGTGTGCTTCTTCTTGTTAGTTCCTGTTTCGTTGCGATTGTCAGGATTCGTTCATCTACGTTTGGTTCGGCTTCACCCGTTCGTCTTCTTCATGGACTCGTTCTTCTTCCTTGCGGGATCTCAGGCAAGATGACCGCTACCCTGGATCTCACTACTATCATTGCTATGCTAGTTGCTTCATTCTATCGCTATGTTGCGCTACCTATTACCTGTTTATAAGCCATCCCAAATTGCCATGAACCTCTAACCTTTGACACCTTTCCTATGCAAACCGTTGCTTGGCTATGTTACCGCTTTTTCTCAGCCCCTCTTATAGCATTGCTAGTTGCAGGTGAAGTTGAAGATTTCTCCATGGTGGACAGGATTATGTGTGGGATATCACAATATCTCTTATATTATTAATGCATCTATATACTTGGTAAAGGGTGGAAGACTCGGCCTTTTGCCTAGTGTTTTGTTCCACTCTTGCCGCCCTAGTTTCCGTCATACCGGTGTTATGTTCCCGGATTTTTGCGTTCCTTACGCGGTCGGGTGATTTATGGGACCTCCTTGACAGTTCGCTTTGAATAAAACTCCTGCAGCAAGGCCCAACCATGGTTTTACCATTTGCCTCACCACCACCTATCCTTTCCCTTGGGTCGGCCAACCCGAGGGTCATCTTTATTTTAGCCCCCCCCCCCGGGCCAGTGCTTGTCTAAGTGTTGGTCCGAACCGAGCCGCCTGCAGGGCCCCCTCGGGGCAACTCGAGGTCTGGTTTTACTCGTAGCTTGTCTCATCCGGTGTTGCCCTGAGAACGAGATATGTGCAGCTCCTATCAAGATTGTCGGTGCATCGGGCGGTCTTGCTAGTCTTGTTTTACCATTGTCGAAATGTCTTGTAAACCGGGATTCCGAGTCTGATCGGGTCTTCCTGGGAGAAGGTCTACTCCTTCGTTGATCGCGAGAGCTTGTCATGGGCTAAGTTGGGACACCCCTGCAGGGTATAATCTTTCGAAAGCCGTGCCTGCGGTTATAGGTAGATGGGAATTTGTTAATGTCCGGTTGTAGATAACTTGACACCAGATCCGAATTAAAACGCATCAACCGCGTGTGTAGCCGTGATGGTCTCTTCTCGGCGGAGTCCGGGAAGTGAACACGGTTTCTGTGTTATGTTTGACGTAAGTAGGAGTTCAGGATCACTTCTTGATCATTACTAGTTGACGACCGTTCCACTTGTTCTCTTCTCGCTCTTATTTGCATATGTTAGACACCATACTTGCTTAGTCGCTGTTGCAGCCTCACCACTTTACCCCTTCCTTTCCTTTAAGCTTTGCTAGTCTTGATACCCATGATAATGGGATTGCTGAGTCCTCGTGACTCACAGATTACTACAATAACACTTGCAGGTACAGGTTTATCCGATGATCATGACGCGAGAGCGATGCTTGCTTGCGTTGAGTTCTTCTTCTGCTTCTTCGATCAGGGGATAGGTTCCAGGTCGGCAGCCTGGGCTAGCAGGGTGGATGTTGTTTGAGTTTCTGTTTGTGATTCATCCGTAGACGGATGATGCTCTCATGTATTGTAATGTTGTATTCATGTGGCATTGTATGCCTTATGTATGTATCCCCACTATTATGTAATGTTGATGTAATGATATCCACCTTGCAAAAGCGTCTCAATATGCGGGTCTATCCTTGGTGGGACCTTCGAGTTCCTTTTGGATAGGGTCGCATATTGGGTGTGACAAAACAGCCACCATACCTACCTATTCATGGCATTTCCATAGCCATTCCGAGATATATTGCCATGCAACTTTCCACCGTTCCGTTCATCATCATCATGACATACATGACTTTTGTCATATTGCCATTGCATGATCATGTAGTTGACATCGTATTTTTGGCAAAGCCACCATGCATAATTTTTTATACATGTCACTCTTGATTCATTGCACCATCCCGGTATACCGCCGGAGGCATTCATATAGAGTTATATCTTCTTCTAGTTTCGAGTTGTAATTCATGTTTTGTAAACAATAAAAGTGTGATGATCATCATTATTAGAGCATTGCCCAAAAGAAAAAAAAAGGAAAGGCCAAAATAAAAAAAAGGCCAATGAAAAAAAAGAAAAAAAGAAAAAAGAAAAAAAAAGAAAAAAAGAAAAATAAATTAAGGAGCAATGCTACTATCTCTTTTTCCACACTTGTGCTTCAAAGTAGCACCTTGTTCTTCATGTAGCGAGTCTCATATATTGTGATTCAAAGTAGCACCTTGTTCTTCATGTAGTGAGTCTCATATATTGTGCTTCAAAAGTAGCACCACGTTTTTCATGTAGAGAGTCTCATATGTTGTCACTTTCATATACTAGTGAGAATTTTTCATTATAGAACTTGGCTTGTATATTCCTACGATGGGCTTCCTCAAATGCCCTATGTCTTCGTGAGCAAGCAAGTTGGATGCACACCCACTAGTTTTTTTTTGTTGAGCTTTCATTCATTTATAGCTCTAGTGCATCCGTTGCATGGCAATCCCTACTCCTCATGTTGACATCAATTGATGGGCATCTCCATAGCCCGTTGATTATCCTCGTTAATGTGAGACTTTCTCCTTTTTTGTCTTCTCCACACAACCCCCAATCATTATTATATTCCACCCATAGTGCTATGTCCATGGCTCACGCGCATGTATTGCGTGAAGGTTGAAAAAGTTTGAGATTATTTAAGTACGAAACAATTGCTTGGCTTGTCATCGGGGGTATAGAAGTTGGGAACATCTTTCTGTGACGAAAATGAAGCATAACCTAACTATATGATTTTGTAGGGATGAACTTTCTTTAGCCATGTTATTTTGAGAAGACATGATTGATTTTATTAGTATGCTTGAAGTATTGCTATTTCTTTTGTCAATATGAACTTTTATTTCGGAACAATTGGATTTGAACGTTCATGCCACAATAAAGAGAAATTACATTGAGAATTATGTTAGGTAGCATTCCACATCAAAATATCTGTTTTTATCATTTACCTACTCGAGGACGAGCAGGAATTAAGCTTGGGGATGCTTGATACGTCTCCAACGTATCTATAATTTTTGATTGTTCCATGCTATTATATTACCTGTTTTGGATGTCTATGGGCTTTATTTTTTTGGGACCTTGAAGTATGTCTAGAGGGGGTGATTAGACTACTTGACCAATTAAAAACTTAACCTTTTCCCAATTTTAGTCTTTGGCAGATTTTAGCTATCTTAGCACAAGTCAAGCAATCTTCACACAATTCAAGCAAGCATGCAAAGAGTATATGAGCAGCGGAAATTAAAGCACGCAACTTACAAGAATGTAAAGGGATGGGTTTGGAGATTTCAAACGCAATTTGGAGACACGGTGATTTTTGAGGCGTGGTTCCGATAGGTGGTGTTCTCGTACATCCACGTTGATGGAGACTTCAACCCACGAAGGGTAATGGTTGCGCGAGTCCGCGGAGGGCTCCACCCAAGAAGGGTCCACGAAGAAGCAACCTTGTCTATCCCACCATGGCCGTCGTCCACGAAGGACTTGCCTCACTAGCGGTAGATCTTCACGAAGTAGGCGATCTCCTTGCCCTTACAAACTCCTTGGTTCAACTCCACAATCTTGTCGGAGGCTCCCAAGTGACACCTAGCCAATCTAGGAGACACCACTCTCCAAGAAGTAACAAATGGTGTGTTGCTGATGAACTCCTTGCTCTTGTGCTTCAAATGATAGTCTCCCCAACACTCAACTCTCTCTCACAGGATTTGGATCTGGCGGAAAGAAGATTTGAGTGGAAAGCAACTTGGGGAAGGCTAGAGATCAAGATTCATATGGTAGGAATGGAATATCTTGGCCTCAACACATGAGTAGGTGGTTCTCTCTCAGAAATGGTAAGTTGGAAGTCTAGGTTTGTTCTGATGGCTCTCTCCACGAATGAAGAGGAGGTGGAGGGGTATATATAGCCTCCACACAAAATCTAACCGTAACACACAATTTACCAATCTCGGTGGGACCGAACCAACAAACTTGGTCGGACCGATTCAGTAAACCTAGTGACCGTTAGGGTTTTCGGTGGGACCGACATGTAGCTCGGTGGGACCGATATGGTTAGGGTTAGGGCATAACGTAATCTCGGTGAGACCGATTACACAAACTCGGTGAGACCGATTTTGGTAATTAGCTAACCAGAGAGTTGGTCAGGTAAACTCGGTGGGACCGATTCGCTCTTCTCGGTGAAACTGAAATGTTACGAAAGGGAAACAGAGAGATTACAATCCCATCTCGGTGAGACCGAGATCCCTATCGGTGAGACCGATTTGCCTAGGGTTTGTGGCAGTGGCTATGACATCTGAAGTCGGTGGCGCCGAATAGATAGAATCGGTGGGGCCGAGTTTGACTTTAGGTTTAGGTCATATGTGGATATGAGAAAGTAGTTGAGGGTTTTGGGAGCATATCACTAAGCACTTGAAGCAAGAAACTCATCAAGCAACACCTCATCCCTCCTTGATAGTGTTGGCTTTTCCTATAGACTCAATGTGATCTTGGATCACTAAAGTATAAAATGTAGAGTCTTGAGCTTTTGAGCTTGAGCCAATCCTTTTGTCCTTAATATTTTGAGGGATCCACTTTCATCATCCATGCCATGCCATTCATTGAGCTTTCTGAAATATTTGTCTTGGAATAGTATTAGTTCAATGAGCTATATGTTGTTATGAATTACCAAAACCACCTAGAGATAGTTACACTTTCAATCTCCCCCCTTTTGGTAATTGATGACAACATATAGATCAAAGCTTCGACAAATGATAATAAGATTGAAAAACATCGTCGCTTTGAGAAGTATGTGATAAGCAAGAGCTCCCCCTAAATTTGTGCATAGTTTAAGATTTTCTTTGGACTGCAAATGCACAAGGAATTAGGCTCATGGGTTACTCTTCCATGTCACATACATCTTGGTGGAGCGCTCAAAATAATAAAGATTGAATACATGCACTCATCACCAAGA
Source organism: Triticum dicoccoides (assembly GCF_002162155.2). Lineage (NCBI taxonomy): Eukaryota > Viridiplantae > Streptophyta > Magnoliopsida > Poales > Poaceae > Triticum > Triticum dicoccoides. The sequence continues at coordinate 634,965,808 of NC_041389.1, forward strand.
AAAGTGAATGATCATATAAAGATAAATGGGATAGTATCATCTAACAAGCATAAGTGTAGCTTATGATCAAACACATGATCATCAATGTCTCACAAATAATAGCATAGTATCTCAAGAAATCAAAAGCAAATAAAGTTCAACCGCGAAGACAAGAGAGAACAAAAGCAAACTCTCTCTCTCTCTCGAAGCCTATGATCTATACATTTTTCTCCCCCTTTGGCAACAAGTTACCAAAAAGTTCCTAGAAAATGCATAGTACTATTTCGTCTCTCAGGCTTGGTCTTCAGTTGGTGGTGTAGAGATGGCTCCTTGGACGAAGACTTCAGTTGATGTGGATGGAGCTGAAGGAGTTGGTGCTGGAGCTGGTTGCACTGGAGCTGTAGCTGGTGCAGATGAAGTGGCTCTGGTGTCTGTCATAGGCTCTGCAGCTGATCTGTGAGCTCGAGGCACTCTGGCAAATGCATCACTAGTTGTCCTGCCCTTCCTCTCCTGCATGTCATCCTGTAGCTTCTCCACAACTGACTGAATCTCAGTTACTTTCACATCAAGGTCATAGAATTTTTGTTCCATGATTCTTTCCAGGCTCTCCTGGTTTTGAGTTAGGGTGGCCAACCCCTTCTCAGTCCTCAGAGTTGATGTTATTAAGTAACCAAGTTGGTCCTGCTTGCTCTTCAAAAAGTACTCAGATGCCTCCTCTAAAGTTGGCATTTTGGCAGCCTTCTCCTTCTTTGCTTTCTCCTTTTTCTCTTGAGCTTGCACTGATGATGGTTCATTCTCATTCATGACAACTTGATTGTCGTCAAAATCTGGATAGATGACAAAATGTTCCTTTTCCAACAGATATTTTCCTGTGCCCATCTTGGAATTTATCAACTCCTGGATTTGTGGGGCATACCCACAACTTCTCTTCTGGTCTGCTGATGTCCTCTTGATAGTCTCAACTATGAGGCTCATGACCTTGAATTTCTGTGGCACATCAAATATGTGTAGCAAATTAATTACATGCCCTCTGATCATGTTGTGGTCACCTGACTTGGGCAAGAGAGTGTGCCTTAGGATCCAGTTGATCGTTGGCAACCCTGACAGAAGAAAATGGACAGACCCAAACTTGAAAGTCTCAAGTGCCTTGTCTGGGATCTCCTTGTACATATGTGACATTGAATTGTGATCCTTCTTCTTCTTGGAGTAGACATCCAAGTCATCTTATTTATCCTCTAGGGCATTGATCAGATTTGCCCATTCCTCAATAGTTGATTGGTACCTTGTACCTACAGACATCCGGACTATTCTGCCATCAGGATAAAAGTGAGCTGTGGAGTAGAATTGCATAACTAGCTCATCATTCCAGTTTGTAAACTTCTGTCCAACAAACTCATCAACTCCACAAACCTTAAAGCTGTCAAATACTCCTGGGTAGTGATCCTCATTTTCCTTCATGTATTTCCAGTCTACCCACCTCATGTCACATACTATGGGCTTCTTGTCCAATAGCACAGTCTCATAAAAGTCTTGTTGTTCCTAAGTGTGGAACCTGTAATCAACATCAGTTCTTCTTCTGATTGCATAGGGATCAGACAATCTCCACTGCCTAAGCCCTGCATCCTTCCTCAGCTTCATATTCTCAACCACTGGATGAGCATTGTTGTGGTCTGAAATCTTGGGTTTCAGCTTCCTCAGAACTTGTCCTTCATCATCTTCCTCAGCAGCAACTTCAGGCACTGGGGCCTTGTTCTTCTCAGCAGCTGGTATGCTCCTGGTATTCCTCTTAGGTGCATACTTGGCCTTGGAGGCAGCTTTGGGTGCTTCCTTGGGCTTTGATGATGCAGCCTCTGACCTTATAGCATCACCCATCAGCTTTTGTGCCTTGGGTGCTAGTGCAGCAACCTCTTCTTCCTCCTCCTCTTCCATCATGGAAGGTTGTCCAACAACTCTGGCCATGGTCTTTCTGACCCTTTCCTTCCTCTTCTTTCCTTCTACAGCTGGCTCTTTGGGATCAGGTTTCTCAGGTTCTTGTGTTGATCCTCTGACCTTCAGCATAGGTGTCCTCTTGGCAGTGACCTTCCTATTCAGTCCAGGCTTTGTGGTCTTTGCTGAGCCATACTCCTTTTTGAGCACTACCTTCTTGGAAGTAGCCTCATCTTCAGCTGCCACATAGTCCTCATCCTCAGAGTCTGAAGTTCTCTTCCTTCTGGCTCTTGTGGCCGCTTTGGGCAAATTGCTAGGAGTGCTCCTGCTGCCTTCATCTGAGGAACTAGAGGGACTAGTGCCCTCACTCATGTGAATCTGCTCTTCTTCCCTATTCTGGCTGTCACTTTGGTCTGACATGCTGAAAACACTGATTGCTGACCCTGTGAATAGATGTAGTTGAGATAGAATGGATGAGCATCACAAAAAGCAGAGATTTTTGCAAAAGAATGATTCAAAAACTTAGTTTTAGTTTTCCACAGAAAGCATTTCGGATCAACCGATTTGCAAACTCGGTGATACCAAAGCAGCTTTTGAAACCTAAACTAGTGATCTCGGTTAGACCGAGTCACAGTTCGGTGGCACCGAGACTGCTAGGGTTTCACTGAGTTCTAAAATCGGTCACACCAATTTGCAATTTTCGGTCAGACTGAGAATCACTTGTGCAATGGCGTTAGCCGAATCGGTGGAACCGAGTTTTTCAACTCGGTGGGTCAGAGATGGTTTCGGCGGAAACCTAACCCTAAATTTTCAAATCTCATCTAATCTAAGGATTGTTTTGACTGGATAGATGTGTTTCAATCGTGGCAAGAATCATAATGAACACAATGTGCTAAGAATCGGACAAGGATAGCACTGCGATAGAGTCCATACCCTAGTTTGGCGATGAACTCACTACAGCGGCAACGACAGGGACGAATTCCATTGACGGCGGCGGAGACCAGCGACTGGAGGCGGCTGGCGACGAAGTTGACGATCCGGAGACCCAGGAGGCAGAGCGAGCTATGCGCGGGCGCAGGGGTTTGAAGAAGTTTTCCCAATTTTTTCCCGTGTGTATATATAGCCCGACCCTGTGGGTGTGACCGAGTGGAACAACTCGGTGGCACCGAGATGCATAACTGTTGACAGTTACAACAACTCGGTGAGACCAAAAAGTTCAAATCGGTTGCACCGAGATTGAAAACCTAGATCGACTTAGTGATCTGGTATGACCGAAATGGAAGAATCAGTCAGACCGAAACACACAAAGAAGTTTTGGAAGTTTAAGTCCGTGACGAATCGGGGACTCCGAGTGCTCCTCACACAGAGTGGTTTGAATCTGACTTGATCAAATTTTGTGATGTAGCATGAATAGAGTTTGAGACAAGAAAAGCATAGATAGCTAGAGAAGGTTCTTAGGCATTCTTGTTCATCCACTTGGCAAAAGGAAAAAATAAGCCAATCAATCAAAGCAACAAGTGGATGTCTCGAATGAGTAAAATATGCAACCAACATGCTCACACAATAAAATGGCAAATGAAATATGTGGCAAAGCATCCACAACCAATTCTAGCATTTATCAAACAATTGGCGATGACTAGGTCATCTATATATGAGTATATTGACTGAGGAGTCAAATGAGAACATTTGATCATAGGTCATACTCATTGTTTAAGCTCAAGTGGGGTTACCACTTTTACATAATGCATTGATGTGTTCACATCATTAGAGTTTCTTTGACTCAATTCTTAGAGTTAAGCTCCCCCTAGATGTGAGATCCCCCCTTAGAGGGATGAACTAACCTTGGGTTTTGTCGATGATGACTTCATGTAGGTGTTGAAGATGTGGATGCTCAATGTTAATGAAGATCATTTGGAGCAATCCTTTGGAGTGAGTTGCACTTTCAATACCTACAAGGGTTAGTCCCACAAGGAACAAACAAGTATATCCATAGATATAGAGTGATGCACACACAAGATGATGTCCATGAAAGCATTAGGTTACCTTGTCCCTTGCCTTACCAACATGAGGGTTTGTGACTCCTTGAACTAGTGCAAGATGTGGAAGTTGATTGCACTTGTCCTTACCATGATGATATGAGTGAAGTTTGTTGGCGGAGTCACCCTCAAGAACTCTCTAGTTCTTCTTCTTCGGGATCCACATCATCTTGATGGGAATACTTGGAGTTGTAGCCGTGCTTGATGAAGTATACCTTGACGTAGTCTTGGGAACCCACTTGACCAAGGCCTTAGGAGCTTCTTCAAATGCATCAATCTCCTCTTGAAGCTTGTCCTTGCCTTTGTGCTTGTGGTCTTGTGGTGGAAGATCATCTTGAGCTTGTGTTCCCTTGAAGGAAGTAGGATCATACTTCTCTTGTTGAGGAACAAATTTCATCTTGGGGTATTGATCTTCTTCCCACTCAACTCCATTGGCATTGAACTTTCGTTCAAAACCAACAACTTGATTCTTCCGGTGCCTTCCTTGCTTGCGTATAATTTCCTCGAATTGCTTACTTCCGGCAAGGCTCTTGTAAACACCTTTCTCTATAATTCCCTTCAATAAGCTATTTTCTTGCTCAAGTGTAACTTGGCTAAGAGAATCATTAGTGGAATCAAGAGAACTACTAGAAGCAACAATATTGGATTTAGCATGATTATTGTTACTACTAGAGGAAGAATCCTTCTTGTTCTTGTTACTAGACTTGACTTGAGGCATGTAAGTAGATAAGAGTAAACGCTTGGCAATGTAAGAAGAACTTTTCTTGCGAAGATCATCATTGATTGCTTTTAAGAACTCATGCTCTTGCTCAAGATTGAGATTTTCAAAGCGTAACTTCTCATGAGTCCTCAAAAGTTCTCGATGATCCCCTAAGATAGTTTCATGAGCTAACTTAAGAGTGTTTAGTTCTTTAGTTAGAAGCTCAATCTTCTCCTTATCATTATCATTCGTTTTATCTTGTTTAGCATGATTAATTGACGTTTCATCATAGTATTCATCACTAGAGTTGTCAATAAGTAAATCATCATCACCTAACAAGTCATCTTCATCACTATTGAAATCAACATACTCGGGGTGAGTTACCTTAGGGCCTTTAGCCATGAAGAATCTTCCAATTCCTTCATTTGGTGAATCAAATATGTCGTAGGAGTTGGTCGACACAAGTGCTAGACCGGCAACACCTTCATCTTGAGTATGTTCGGAGTCGGAGTGATAGCTTCTCACGGAGTGATGTTCAGAGTCGGAACCGGATACCCATTCACCAACTTGAGCTTGATGTCTTCGTTTTTTGTAGCTCTTTGATGACTTGTCCTTCCTTTCCGAATCTTTGCTTCTCCGGGATGTTCTTCGTTCATAACGATCATCTCTACTCCTTCTCTCTCTTGGCGGTGATTCTTCTCTTCTACTTCTTCTCTTGGGAGAATCTTCTCTTCTTTTGTAGGGTGTCGTACACTCATTGGAATAGTGTCCGGGTCTCCCACAATTGTAGCAATTGTGCTCTCGACTGGAAGATCTTTTGTCATTGTAAGGCCTTGACTTGGAGCTTCTTTCTTTGCTTCTACTCTTGTAGAATTTGTTGAAGTTCTTCACCATTAAGCTCAATTCTTCATTGAAGGTTTGTTTCTCACTTGATGATGTAGGGGCTTCACATGAGGCTTTGTAAGCACCACTTGACTTGTTGTGAAGTTCCTCCTTATCCTTGAGTGACATCTCATGTGCAACAATTCTTCCAATGACCTCCGTTGGCTTGAGATTCTTGTAATTGGGCATCATTTGGATCAATGTGCACACGGTATCATATTTTCCATCCAATGCTCTTAGGATCTTCTTGATGATGAATCTGTCGGTCATCTCTTCACTTCCTAAGCCCGCAATCTCATTTGTGATAAGAGCAAGCCTAGAGTACATTTCAGCGACACCTTCACCATCCTTCATTTTGAACTTGTCAAGCTGACTTTGGAGCACATCCAACTTGGATTCCTTGACGGAGTCAGTACCTTCATGCATATCAATCAAAGTATCCCAAATTTCCTCCACATTCTCAAGACGGCTGATTTTGTTGAATTCTTCGGGGCACAATCCGTTGAAGAGGATATCACAAGCTTGAGCGTTGTATTGCAGCATCTTCAATTCATCCGCACTAGCTTTGCGGTTTGGTTCCCTCCCATCAAAGAATTCACCTTGCAAGCCAATACACACAATAGCCCAAACGGCAGGGTTATGTCCGAGAATATGCATTTTCATCTTATGCTTCCAACTAGCAAAATTAGTGCCATCAAAGTAAGGACCTCTATGGTGATAATTTCCCTCGCTAGACGCCATACTCTCCTAGGTTGTGAAACCAAGACTATGCCCACCAAAAGCTATGGAAATCAAAGCAAATGGAGACCAAAGCTCTGATACCACTTGTAGGACCTTGAAGTATGTCTAGAGGGGGTGATTAGACTACTTGACCAATTAAAAACTTAACCTTTTCCCAATTTTAGTCTTTGGCAGATTTTAGCTATCTTAGCACAAGTCAAGCAATCTTCACACAATTCAAGCAAGCATGCAAAGAGTATATGAATAGCGGAAATTAAAGCATGCAACTTGGAAGAATGTAAAGGGAAGGGTTTGGAGATTTCAAACGCAATTTGGAGACACGGTGATCTTTGAGCCGTGGTTCCGATAGGTGGTGCTATCGTACATCCACGTTGATGGAGACTTCAACCCACGAAGGGTAACGGTTGCGCGAGTCCACGGAGGGCTCCACCCAAGAAGGGTCCACGAAGAAGCAACCTTGTCTATCCCACCATGGCTGTCGCCCACGAAGGACTTGCCTCACTAGCGGTAGATCTTCACGAAGTAGGCAATCTCCTTGCCCTTACAAACTCCTTGGTTCAACTCCACAATCTTGTCGGAGGCTCCCAAGTGACACCTAGCCAATCTAGGAGACACCACTCTCCAAGAAGTAACAAATGGTGTGTTGATGATGAACTCCTTGCTCGTGTGCTTCAAATGATAGTCTCCCCAACACTCAACTCTCTCTCACAGGATTTGGATCTGGTGGAAAGAAGATTTGAGTGGAAAGCAACTTGGGGAAGGCTAGAGATCAAGATTCATATGGTAGGAATGGAATATCTTGGCCTCAACACATGAGTAGGTGGTTCTCTCTCAGAAATGGTAAGTTGGAAGTGTAGGTTTGTTCTGATGGCTCTCTCCACGAATGAAGGGGAGGTGGAGGGGTATATATAGCCTCCACACAAAATCTAACCGTTACACACAATTTACCAATCTCGGTGCGACCGAATCAACAAACTCGGTCAGACCGATTCAGTAAACCTAGTGACCGTTAGGGTTTTCGGTGGGACCGACATGCAGCTCAGTGGGACCGATATGGTTAGGGTTAGGGCATAACGTAATCTCGGTGAGACCGATTACACAAACTCGGTGAGACCAATTTTGATAATTAGCTAACCAGAGAGTTAGGCAGGTAAACTCGGTGGGACCGATTCGCTCTTTTCGGTGAGACCGAAATGTTACGAAACGGAACCAGAGATATTACAATCCCATCTCGGTGAGACCGAGATTCCTATCGGTGAGACCGATTTGCCTAGGGTTTGTGGCAGTGGCTATGACATCTGAACTCGATGGCGCCGGATAGATAGAATCGGTGGGGCCGAGTTTGACTTTAGGTTTAGGTCATATGTGGATATGAGAAAGTAGTTGAGGGTTTTTGCAACATATCACTAAGCACTTGAAGCAAGAAACTCATCAAGCAACACCTCATCCCTCCTTGATAGTATTGGCTTTTCCTATAGACTCAATGTGATCTTGGATCACTAAAGTATAAAATGTAGAGTCTTGAGCTTTTGAGCTTGAGCCAATCCTTTTGTCCTTAATATTTTGAGGGATCCACTTTCATCATCCATGCCATGCCATTCATTGAGCTTTCCTGAAATATTTGTCTTGGAATAGTATTAGCTGAATGAGCTATATGTTGTTATGAATTACCAAAACCACCTAGAGATAGTTGCACTTTCAATATTACAAATTTATATCATTTTTGGGACTAACCTACTAACTAGAGGCCCGGCCCGTATTGCTGTTTTTTTGCCTATTTCAGTATTTCGAAGAAAAGGAATATCAAACGGAGTCCAAACGGAATGAAACCTTCGGGGGCGTGATTTTTGGAACGAACGTGATCCGGAAGAAGCAGTCGAGGCAGCCACGAGGGTGGGGGGCGCGCCCACCCCTACAGGGTACGCCCTTTGTCTCGTGGGCCCCTTGGGTGGCCACCGACGTACTTCTTCCTCCTATATAAGCCTACATACCCCGAAAACATCCAGGGAGTCACTGAAGAAATATTTCCACCACCGTAACCTTCTGTATCCGCGAGATCCCATCTTGGAGCCGTCGTCGGCGTTCTGCCAGAGGGGGAATCCACCACGGAGGGCTTCTACATCAACAGCATAGCCCTTCTGATGAGTTGTGAGTAGTTTACCACAGACCTTCGGGTCCATAGTTATTAGCTAGATGGCTTCTTCTCTCTTTTTGGATCTCAATACAATGTTCTCCCCCTCTCTTGTGGGGATCTATTTGATGTAATCTCTTTTTGCGATGTGTTTGTCGAGATCCGATGAATTGTGGTTTATGATCAAGTTTTTCTATGATTTATATTTGAATCTTGTCTGAATTCTTTTATGTATGATTGAGTTATCTTTGCAAGTCTCTTTGAATTATCGGTTTGGTTTGGCCTACTAGATTGATATTTCTTGCCATGGGAGAAGTGCTTAGCTTTGGGTTCAATCTTGCGGTGTTCTTACCCAGTGACGGAAAAGGTTGCAAGACACGTATTGTATTGTTGCCATCGAGGATAAAAAGATGGGGTTTATATCATATTGCTTGAGTTTATCCCTCTACATCATGTCATCTTTATTAATGCGTTACTCTGTTCTTATGAACTTAATACTCTAGATGCATGCTGGATAGCGGTCGATGTGTGGAGTAATAGTAGTAGATGCAGGCAGGAGTCAGTCTACTTGTTGCGAACGTGATGCCTATATACATTATCATGCCTAGATAATCTCATAATTATTCCCTTTTCTATCAATTGCTCGACAGTAATTTGTTCACCCACCGTAATACTTATACTATCTTGAGAGAAGCCTCTAGTGAAACCTATGGCCCCTGGGTCTATCTTTTATCATATAAGCTTTCAATCTACTTTATTTGCATCTTTATTTTCTGCATCTATATTATAAAATACCAAAAATATATTTAACTTATCATATTATCTCTATCAGATCTCACTTTCGCAAGTGGCCGTGAAGGGATTGACAACCCCTTTATCGCGTTGGTTGCGAGTTCTTTGTTTGTTTGTGTAGGTTCGTGGGACTTGTGAGGAGCCTCCTACTGGACTGATACCTTGGTTCTCAAAAACTGAGGGAAATACTTACGCTACTGTGCTGCACCACCCTTTCCTCTTCAAGGAAAACCAACGCAAGCTCAAGACGTAGCAATGAGCTTGATAGTTGAAACCATCAAGAGAATAGCAGCAGACCAGAAGAGATCATGTGGGTATGCTCCACACATACAAATGCTCATAAACTCCAAAATGAGGAAAGTTGTATATTTGTTGGATAAAGAGCACCTTCCCTTGAGACCCGACCTTGAGGACAACACAGTTGTGATGGATGCCTCGGATCCTACATTAGTAGAGGCTCAGGAGAAGAGAGCAAAAACAAAAGCAGAGAATGCAGCCAAGATGCCAAGTGTTGAAGAGGCATCTCAAGTTTATCTCAAGTCCAAACAAGATCAACTTGGCTATCCCATTCAGGCTACTTTGAGGATTGAGAAGGGATTGGCCACCCTGACTCAGAATCAAGAGAGTCTTGAAAGAATTTTTGAGACAAAACTTCATGACTTGGATGTCAAGCTGACGGAGATTCAGACTTCTGTGGAGAAGATCCAAGAAGAGATTGAGGACAAGAGTGACAAGACCACCACTGATGCTTATCAAAGGGTGCCTAGAAGACAAAGGTCTGCAGCAGTGCTAGTGACAGACACTAGAGCTACAACTTCAGCTCTTGCAGCCACAGTTTCAGTTGCCCCTCTGGTTGCAACTCCTCCAGCGCCTACAACCTCTTTAGAAGCATTTGTTACATGACTCCTCTCCACTCCATCTCCCGAAGATCAAGCTTAGAGAGCCGCATAGCACTATGCATTTTCAAGCTTTTTGGTAACTTGTTGCCAAAGGGGGAGAAAGTGTATAGATTATAGGCTGAGAGAGAGAGAGAGAGCTTTGCTTCTTTTGGCTCTTTTGCTACTTATTTGCTTTCTTGCTTGGATGATACTTTATGGCTATGTGTGTGAGATACTTGTATGGTCATGTGTTTGATCATATCATTTTTAATGTTTGTGCTTGGATGATAATATTCTCTATTTCTTATGTATGATCATTCACACTTTGCCTCGGTGATGAGTGCATATTCCATTTTCTATCATTTTGAGCGCTCTTCCAAGATGTATGTGACATGCAAGACTAACCCATGACCCTAATTGATTGTGCATTTGCATTCAAAAGCAAATTTTAAATAATGCACAAATTTAGGGGGAGCTCTTGCTTATCACATACTTCTCAAAGCGACAATGAATTTCATTCTTATTATCATTTGTTGAAGCTTTGATCTATATGTTGTCATCAGTTACCAAAAAGGGGGAGATTGAAAGTGCAACTAATCCCTGGGTGGTTTTGGTAATTCTTAACAACATATAGCTCATTGAACTAATACTCTTTCAAGATGATCATTTCAGAAAGTTCAATTAATGGCATGGAAGGACTAGAGATGTGGACCCCTCAAAATGCAAAGGACACATATTGGAAAAAAGCTCAAGACTCTACATTTTCATTTTATTGATCCAAGATCACATTGAGTCCATAGAAAAGCCAATACTATTAAAAGAGGGTGAGGTGTTGCTTAATGGCTTACTTGCTCAAGATGCTTAGTGATATGCTCTAAAACCCTCAGCCACTTTCTCATATCCACATATGTCCTAAACCTAAAGTCAAACTCGGCCCCACCGATTTGATCTATCCGGCGACATCGAGTTCATTTGACATAGCCACTGCCATAAACCCTAATCACTTCGGTCTCACCGATAGGGATCTCGGTCTCATCGAGATGGGATTGCAAACTCTCTGTTTCCCTTCGTAACGTTTCGGTCTCACCGAAATGAGCGATCGGTCCCACCGAGTTCGCAATGCAAACTCTTTGTTTTCTTTTTGTAACGTTTCGGTCTCACCGAAATGAGCGATCGGTCCCACCGAGTTCGCAATGCAAACTCTTTGTTTTCTTTTCGTAACGTTTCGGTCTCACCGAAATGAGCGATTGGGCCCACCTGCCTGACCAACTCTCTGTCTGCCTATTACTGTAATCGGTCTCACCGAGTTCATGTGATCGGTCTCACCGAGATCAGGTTATGCCCTAACCCTAGCACATCGGTCCCACTGAGTTGATGTTGTCGGTCCCACCGAAAAGCCTAACGTTCACATTTTGGACTGAATCGGTCTGACCGAATTTCACCATTCGGTCTCACCGAGTTTGGAAATCTGTGTGTAACGGTTAGATTTTGTGTGGAGGCTATATATACCCCTCCACCCATTCTTCATTCATGGAGAGAGCCATCAGAACGTTCCTACACTTCTAGCATTCATTTTCTGAGAGAGAACCACCTACTCATGTGTTGAGACCAAGATATTCCAATCCAACCACAAGAATCTTGATCTCTAGCCTTCCCCAAGTTGCTTTCCACTCAAATCATATTTCCATCATAGCTAAATCTGTGAGAGAGAGAGTTGAGTATTAGGGAGACTATCATTTGAAGCACAACAGCAAGGTGTTCATCATCAACACAGCATCTATTACCTTTTGGAGAGTGGTGTCTCCTAGATTGGTTATGTGTCACTTGGGAGCCTCCGTCAAGATTGTGGAGTAGAACCAAGGAGTTTGTAAGGGCAAGGAGATCGCCTACTTCGTGAAGATCTACCCAAGTGAGACAAGTCCTTCGTGGGCGATGGCCGTGGTGGGATAGGCAAGGTTGCTTCTTCGTGGACCCGTCGTGGGTGGAGCCCTCCGTGGACTCGGGCAGTCGTTACCCTTCGTGGGTTGAAGTCTCCATCAACGTGGATGTACGATAGCACCATCTATCGAAACCACACCAAAAATCTCCGTGTCTACATTGCGTTTGCTCCCTCTAATTCCTCCCCTTTACCTTCATATGCAATGATTTACATTGCGCTACTATACTCTTAGAATTGCATGTGTAGGTTGATTGCTTGACTAGTGCTAAGTTGCTAAAATCTGCCAAGAGTTAAAATTGGGAAAAAGCTCGATTTTTATTTGGTCAAGTAGTCTAATCACCTCCCTCTAGACATACTTTCGATCCTACACTCTTCTCGTGCGCGTGTCCTTCGGTCCTTAGCACGACAACTCTGGTTGTCTACTACAAGAAAGTTTCCTTGCTCCAGTGAGTGAGGGGTGATGACGACGTCGCACCTTTGGCTCGCTCCAGAGCTTGTAGTTCTACTAGATAGTCTACGAACACACATGTATTTTTTGCTACTTTTCGTGTTTTTTACTGTCATGATGTTTGATGAATAGATCGAAAGTTTTCCCGCCATAAAAGTAATATCCACTTGACTGTAAACAGATAAACTTCTGCTCATGACAACCTCATCCTCCGAGCCTCGCTTCCGGGTTTCCATCCATCCCACCATGTATCCCTCCCCCTCCCTTCCTTTTTTTGTTTTCTCCCCTTTCGAAAAAGTAAACGCTTTGACCCATGCATGTCCGTCTGGAAATAATCCCAACTCACGAACTCATGTTTTTTTTGTGTTTTTCTCGAGTCCATGATGATGACGAAATCCTCTGATTCCAACACTGGTGTCGCCACGAGTCGAGGTGTGACTACTGCAGCGCCGGCATGGTACTACACCTTGGCGCAGCCTTGCCCACTGTCGTGCCATCCCTAGAGGACCAAGAAGATGACGACACGACCCAGTGAAGATGGAGCTTGTAAGGGGAAGGTAGAGGGATTCCTCCATGATGAGGCGCTTGAGCTCATAAATGGCCGATGCGGCCATGGGGAGGAAGGAAGGGGCGTATTACGGTGGTCTAGAAGCATCAAGGGCGGGGCTATGGCAGTGAGAAGATGCGCACCTAGGAGAGCTACGACGGGGTCGTGCGGTAGGTGGTCGTCATCGGTGAGGGCGAGGGAGGAGTGTGGCGGCAGCAGTTGAAGGAGGCGAAAAATTGAGATGAGGGCGAGGCAGAGGTGGGTTTTGAAGGTTGTTTAGGTGAGGACGAAAAGACAAAAAGAATCGGTTAAACCGGAGGGGTGAACTGTTCGGGGAAAAAATCGATGGTGAGAAAGTCGTGCGATCGATTTAATATGGGAGACGAAACTAAAGCCGTACAAACTCCTCTCTCTTTTTTTTGCGGGGGGAATACCGACTCCTCTTTGATAGAGATATACCTTTAACTTTAGATTTTGTAATTTCAAGGTTTCCCTGCACCACAATACCTGGATATGCTCGAATACTTTATATCCAAACCAACATTTTGATCCATGCACTATATGCATAGAAAAAAAAATTGAATGCATGAATGCTTCGGAGTCAAAAGAGTCTAGGGCTCTTCTTGCCCCGGCCGTTTTTTCTAGCTTTACGCCGTTGGCTTGGCGTTTGTCAATGGACGACCGCAAGTTGTAGAGAGAGAGAATCGCAAACGGTTAGCACGCGGAGGAGAAGAATCCAAAGGGCCAGGTGCCAAGAGATGATATGATAACATAAAAAATCTTGGAGAATACCAACTCAAAAAAAAAAATCTTGGAAAACAAGTCCGCTGGCAGGTTCCTCCGGATCCAAAGCAGTCATCTTGGAAGCTACGTATGCCTGCTGGGCCGTGGCTGTTGATGTTGGTTGGGCTACGTGTATCGTAATTATAATTGGGCTGGTAGGTACCGCCTCAATATTTCGGCCTGCAGGTCGTCCACGCCAGTATGGATTCGGAAAGCCGGCAGACCGAGTTGGATTACCGATCACGCGGAGTTTATATATATACTCCCTCCGGTCCTTTTTAGTTCGCATATAAGATTTGTCTAAAGTCAAACATCGTAAACTTTGATCAAGTTTATAGAAAAAAATACAAACATTTAGAATGTGAAATCAACAACATTAGATGCGTCATGACTTTACTTTTCATATTGTATAAATTTAGCATTATAGATGTTAATATTTTTTTATATAAATATGGTTAAATTTTATGAAGTTTGACTTCAGACAATCCTTATATGCAGAGTAAAAAGGACCGGAGGGAGTACAACTCCTGCGATTAGGGCATACATTGTGATCGACGTGTTTGTTGTGATTGGGCAAAAAAACGCGCAAACTCTAGGGAAGAACACCCCGCGAACAACACGCGAGAGAACAACGGACGCGGTCACCATGGTGGCACAAGAATCAAGAATCGGGCGTCTCTCCCAAACACACCCTCGGCGTTCTTTACGGATTCTCGAGCGGCGGCGTCGAACTGCTGAAGACACAGGCGCACGCCGATACGGGCACACGCGTCGCCTTCGAAGCCGCATGCGCGTTCCTCGAGGATCGTGAAAGGGAACTCGAGGGCTACGAGCCCGTGGCGTCGCACGGCGGCTTCGTCGTCCTCCGCTGCCGTCCAACGCCGCCCGCAGTCGTCTTGCCCGGTCTCTCGCCGCTGCCCTCAGACCTCGTCGTGTGCAACCCTGTCACCGGGCAACACGTCTCGCTGCCGCGCCCGTCCATCTGGGACGAGTCCTTTGTGCTGCTAGCTCACGGGACGAGCTTCAGCCTGCAGATCGTGAACCTTGAACTGGCGGACGCCGGAATGCTCCAGATCGAGACCTTCTCGTCGGCCAAGGGCAAGTGGGATGGCGTCGTGGCCACGTACGCCAACCTGCCCCTGGGCGCCCCGAGCAGGTTCGTCCGGCCTTCGCCGCTCGTCCTCGACGGGGTCGCGTACTGGCTCTGCAAGTCCGAGTCGAAGTCCCTCGGCTACCACGTCCTCGCGCTCCCTCTCGATGGACAGCGGCAGCCGGCACCGATAAAGTTCCCGGACAAAGTTCCAAAAACACGAGGACGCGGCGACAACTTCAACACCGAGGACATCCTCCTGGCATCGACAAGGGTGAATGGGAGGCGGCGGCTGACCCTGGCCGCGGTGGCAAATGTCACCATATCTATATGGACGCTGGACGACGATCAGGCAGAGAAGCCGGCGAGGTGGACGCGCCACAAGTGCTTCGACTTGTGGAACATCACGTTGGAGCGAGAGGGCCCGCTGCCGGCGCGGGAGAAGGGAGACAGGGTGGCGCTGGAGTGCTTCTCAGAGTCAGGGGAGAGCGGCAGCCTGCTTTTCCACTTCTACCATCGCATGCTCTACAGGATCGACCTACAAACCGAGAAACAAACCGAGAAAGTTTCCGTCGCCGGCATTTACTGCAAGCGGAGCTCCAGCAACATGTGCGAGTACCATATTGATGATGCAGCAGCCCTGCTCAAGACCTAAATGAAATGGTACTGTAATATATGATGCGACGCATGCACACCACTTCCGTGCAAAGATGAACGGATCATGTAAATTGTTTCTTACGGTTAAAGATTAGCTAAAGAGGCTAGTTTTAGTTTTGCCGTGCACGAACTAATTGAATTGGAACTTAATTATTTTTTTATCTCGAGGTGTGCTATTTTTAGGATCTGTCTCGAGGTATGTGTGAAGTATATTTTTTCTGTTTGCGGATATGATTAATCTCAAGTGAAAGCCATGTTACCAGCATTTTGTATTGTCTTCATGTGGAAGAGAAGATTATTTATACAGACAGATGTTACCTATCGTACATCACAATACAAGGCCCTTTTCAATGCTTCATAGTGTATAGATTTTTCTTTTTCGAGACAATCGTAGTGTATAGTTGCCAAAGGCCAACTCTAATCAATCCCAAAAAATAGAGGATGATCCGGTCTAGTAAAGTAAGTGGCGTAAACTTTTACTCTTCTATAGATGGCTGCACCTAGCCGATCCCCTAAACTTAGTGGAGTAAAAAAAAAGTTTTGTGTCCTAGCCGCATGAAGGTCAAACACTTCACAATATATATCATAAAAACATTCAAATTGAAACATGCAAAACATAATCGTTAACAAGCATATAGTTTCATCATCGTGATTTTCAAATCAAAACATGCATAATTCATCCAAAAGGCATCACTCCAAACACAAAGTTTATTCCAAAAACACCACAAACATAACATGCTTATGTTGTGGATCAAGCCAACCAATGGCATGCACGAACTCGGTCGAAGTCCTGGCCGAGAAATCATCATCGCCACCACCACCACCATCCTCTCGGCTACCATCACCACCACCATCATCTCGGCCGCCACCATCACCACCACCA